>NC_135548.1:29386465-29707403 GCF_045843805.1 Urocitellus parryii | reverse complement strand
AGTTACTTCATTGACTAGTTTCCAGTATGTTTCCCATCTGGGTTTTTAAGATGGGTAATGATCACGTTTTACTTCTCCAGACTCTATCCAAGATTTCTTCATTATAATACCTACTGTATCTAGACCAGCTAGTCTCAAACAAGAGTAACTTTCCTCTCTACAGGACATGTAGCAATAGCTGGCCATACTACTACTTGCTACAATTGGAAAAGCTATTATGTGCATCAAGTGAATAGAGCCAACAATCTGGTAAATATACTACAAGGCATGGGGCAGCCCACATAATGGAATTACCCGCCCCAAACCAAAAAAAACATAAACAAAAACATGAAATTCCATAGTATTAAAATTGAGAAACATGGATCTAGACTTTCATTTTTCCATTCCTCTTCCCACATAATTGGCAATTAGGAGTATGTTTGTAAAAACATGAGAAGAGACGGATAATGCACATTTTATTCATAATTTTGGAACCCAGAATAATGTGGAAAGACAAATTTTAAAAGAAGATATAAATGTCATTGATTCCAATACATAGAATTATACAAACCATAACTATCCATCTTTAAAAAGAACCATCTTTAAAAAAATCAGATGGAGATATGAACACATCTAAATAACTAGGGTCCAAGTAGAGAAACAAAATGTTACCTAGGCTAGAAAAATGTCTTTCTAACTTTTTAAAGTTAGAAAATTCAATCTTGGACTCATATATTTCAGTTCTAGACTTCAATATGTCTCTTTTTGTGAAGACTTTCCATCAACTTTAGTGGAGAGCTATAAAGAAAATATATATTTATTTAGAAACATCTTAAGTCGAAAGGAATTTTTGTTTTGTTTTTTTGTTTTTTGTAAGGTTGAATGTGGTTAGAATACAAAAAGAATGGTGATAAGAAAAGATCAAATTCAAAAACTATTGTGCCATCATTTTTTCAAACATAACCACACTGAAATGTATATAATTTAGTGTTTTATTACCATAATTATACTATAATATATATATGTGTGTATAGATATATATATTATATATGTACAACATATATATATGTTATATACATACACATAGGTTAATAAACTTTAGCACTATTTTGAGATGATTTTGAGTTGTGTTCATACATATATTTATGTTTACATATATTTTTATATTTATATTTCCATATATCATATTGATTTCATTCTTATGGGCCAAAGCATAGTACATTTATAATTTTAATAGATTTCAACAGATTTTCTCAAAAAAAATCTCTATTTATTCCCATTTTTGCTTAAATATACACACAAGTATACTTTCTCTAAATTCTTACCAGTTGAAAGTGTTAAAGCATACTATTTCACAATGTAATAGCATGCAAAGTATACATAATTGTACATATTGAATTTTAATCATATGCAGTTAAGTAAGAAATATCTAGACCATATAGTATAGAATATAATCTATTTTTAAAAATATGTATGAAGTACTTACAGGTACAGATAAATATTTAATTACCTAAGTGTAGAGAAAGTAATGGAAGAATGCATACTAACTTATTGAAACCCATTTGAAAAAATAATGAGGAAAAGTATGCATTGTGGAAGCATGGGAGCAAAATACTTTTAGAAATATCTAAACAAATGTAAGGAAAATGATTTTAAAAAATCAACACAAAATTGATCCATAGCAAAAAAAAAAAAAATATATATATATATATATATATATATATATATATATATATATATATATATATATATATATCTGAACACAAAGTGAGTGAAACATAAGTAAGAAAGTTTGGAGTTATTTCAAAACTTTCTCCTTAGACTCACTGGTTAAATGTTATTACAAGTTCCTTAGGGAGGAGAAAAGGAGACTGATACCAGAAATCACACTCTGCCCTACATACTCACTTTTATATTAGTGTGTATATTATGTTTAGAGCATCCTCATTAAAAATACCATGAAAAAGTACCTCTATAAAAAGTACTAGCTGTTACTGTGTGGTTGTAGTCCGCTGAGATTATACAAGTGCTTCCCAAGCCCTTTAAATCCATTATTCTGTCCGATTCATATAGAAACACAGATAGAGGAAAATTGTAGGTCAGCATTTCTTATAGGGTGCCTGTATTGAACACTAGCTGGAAACTGGGAAAAGGGGTTTTTGATCAGATCTGTTTGGCAACGTTGGCTTAAACAAAATACAACAAACTGCTTAACTGGAAAAACTCTATTAAGCAATATGTAATAATATAAAGAAATAAATAAAAACTTAAAATGAATGAAAACTTCCTAGTCCTATTTTGAAGAAAGCAATGAGATATTCCTTGTATTGACACAGCTAGAATTTCAAGGTATAGAATGATGTCATTAGGGTATTGGGATGTGGCTTGCAGAGAAGCACTATCTTATACGGTGGCATAATTATTTTCTGGACACTGATAAAGCTTGGGATATGACAGTTAGTTTACCTTTCTAGATCCCCTAACTTAATAAATACTTTAATCCATGTTAGCTGCCAAAAGCACTGACCAGATAGGCCAAATGGATGAATTAAGAGAGTCAACAGAAAACTCTCTCTTCATGAGAACATTTCCTATATTAACCCTTAACTTGCCTATTTATTTGTTGCTTCTGGAGTAAACAGAAATAAAAACAACAGACTTAAGAACCTGCCAAGGAGTTCTTCAGAGATTTGTAATTTCTGAGAACTGTTATTTCTGATTTTTTTAGATCAATTTGTGATCACGAAATGCAGAATGTGGGGCTGGGGTTGTGGCTCAGCTGTAGAGCGCTTGCCTAGCATGAGCGAGACACTGGGTTCGATCCTTAGCACCACATAAAAATAAATAAAATCAAGGTATTGTGTCCAACTACAACGAAAAAAAAAATTTAAAAAAGAAAGAAATGCAGAATGTATGCAGCATTTTGCACATCTTTTAACCATTTGCTATAGTTTGGCCTTAAATGTCACTCAAATGTCCTTGTGTTGTACTTATGGTGACACTGGGAGATGAGGAAATCTTTAGTAAATGGGGCCTAGTGGGAGGTCACTGTAGACATGTCCCTTATAGGGGACTGTGGAATCCCAATCTCTTTATCTTTCTCTCTCTATTGTTTCCTGTTTATGAAGTAAGTGGTTTTTCTCCTCTGTACACATCTGTTGTGTTGTGCACACACCTAAAAAATGGGGCCAATTGATCATGGACTGGAATCTCCAAAACTATGAGTAAAATTCCCTTTCTCTTTAAATACTTATTATCTCAGGTACTTTATTATAGTGATGGAAAGCTGACTGACATACAACTGACTTGATACATCTAAGAACAAGCAATAATAAATAATGCCAAACTCTAACCAGTGAATGCATAAAGCAGTATTTCAGTGACAATAAAGACTAATGTTGGAGAAGTCATCATAGCTAGGGAAATGAAGAAGCTCATATTCAGAGGATGTACTATGAAATGGAAAGGGAGAGGTAAGAATAGCCAAGTTATGGGAACAGTTCAGGCGCCTATCAATAGATTAATGGATTTTTAAAAATGTGGCATACACACACAATGGAATTTTATTCAGTCATAAAGAAGAATGAAATTATGGCTTTTGCTGGTAAATGGATGTAACTGGAGAACATCAGGCTAAGTGAACTAAGCCAGACTCACAAAGTCAAGGGTTGAATGTTTTCTCTCATATGCACAAAACAGTCCAAAATAAGAGGGGGAAGGAGGAATGGTGGAATGAAATTAGCCAAATTATGCTATGTACATAAATGAACACACCACAGTAAATTTCATCATGATGTATGCCTACAAAGCACTTATTTAAAAAAAAAAAAAACTATAAATAAATAAAAGGAAGCCCAGTAGAGCTGAAGAAGGGGAATAGGGGAGGAAAAAGGGAAGGTAAAAAGGAAGTACTGAAAACTGAAATGGTACTGAAATATATTTCATGCATGTATGATTTTGGCAAAATGAACCCCAACATTATGTATCATTATAATTCACTAATTAAAGCATAAAAAAAGAGAGAGTTTATGTCTTTGGTTCAGAACTTGCTATGTCAATAAAGTAGTCCGTGTGTGTGTGTGTGTGTGTGTGTGTGTGTGTGGTGTGAAATTTAAAGACTACAGAATGTTTCTGTTCTCTTTTTTTATTATTTTGAAAGATTTTTCACCACAGATGAAATTGGTAGTTTTTATTTGCAAGACAGCTAAACATCAATTAACGCATTTAAAACACTACCATATTTCCTTACTCTTGTCGTTATTTCTGTGCTATTTAAGACTAGTCTATCAATTCAAATGTCAAACCTGCCATTCAAATTTCAACATTTATTCTAAGCTTCTTGCACAAATATTAGAGGCATGGTTTTGATCTTTATGAAAAACACCTACCAAAAGAATGTTCATTTTAGTGGATTTAAGGATTAGTGCAGGTTATTTATAAGCCAAGGGATGGAGCTTGGCTGAGATGCAGTGTTGGTGACAGGTTAAAATGTTTCCTAGAAGTTACTGATTATGCAAACACTCTGCATAATGATTAAAATCTTCAGAAAACCAATTAAATATATTTGAGGTTGTATATTTTTGTCCATTAATTAAGTGCTTTGTGCCTACATAATGGTGAAATTTACCGTGGTATGTTCATTTATGTACATAGCATAACTTGGCCAATTTCATTCCACCATTCCTCTCCTTCCCCTTCTTGTTTTGGACTGTTTTCTGCATATGAGAGAAAACATTCTTATATATTAAAATATCATTAGAATTCAGAACTTAAAATAGCTCCAAATGTGAGCATTAAAAACACTGAGACCTCAACACCAGCTCAGGCCTTTACCTCTTGGAATGGAAGCACAAACACAAAGGAGCTAGGGAGTCTTAGCCAGTTAACATAGGTCAGTTCTTGAAAACTCCTCTACAGTGTCCTAACTCAAAATAGAAACTGAATCCCATGGTAAAAAAAAAATTATTTCAGTGATAATATGTCTAATCATACCAGAATCCCTGGGATAAACAATCTTACTTAGGTGTCCATGAAGCTGAAGGCGCATATTACAGATGGCTATCTGATGGGCTACATGCTTTTTGCTTATTAAGGAAAAATATTTTATACTTCAAGAAGCTTCAGGCTCCTGTGGGAGAGAGATGCACACTTATACATTGCCACAAATCAAGCTCAAAATCAAATCTCTATCAACAGAATACTTTTCAACATTTGTACCACTTTTATGTTATCATTTCCAATAAATAAATTTCTTATTTAATGTTACTTTTTAATGTTTTTATTAGTATCATAGTTATACATAATATTTGTTTTTATTTTGACATAAACATACACTCCTAGAATATAATCTGCTCCACTTCAGTCTTTAGTACTTCTGCTTTCCTTCTCCTCCTCCCTCCCCTTGTTCCCTTACTCTGTTCCACTATTCTTCCTTCTACTTATTTATGGTTTTTTCTTTTAATAGTGCTTTTTAAATCTACATAAAGGTGAAATACACTGTAGTACATCCATATATGTACATAGCTTAATTTGCCCAATTATATGCGACTGTTCTTCCCTTTTTCTGTCCCTCCTCCACCCCACTTGATTCGCTTCCTCTACTTCACTATCTCCCTTCTAATTTCAACTTCTGCAGAGCAAAGGAAACAATGACAAGCATGAGAAGAAAGTCAACAGATGGGAGATGATCTTTGCCAACTGCTCCTTCAACAGGGCATTAATATTCAATTTATAAAGAACTAAAAATTACTTAACACCCTCAAAATAATAACCTAATTAATAAAAGGGTAAAATTTAATTTATTTTAAGCCATATTTATTGAATGCTTTTTCCCTGGTTTCATGCTGAGTGTATAGCGGTAAGTCTCTAACTTCTCTGAGTTGTCTTCATATAACCTAGTTGACTAGAAAAATATTATAGAACTTTTAGGATAAATAAATAATGAGAAACTATAAGTAGTGACAATAAAAATGTATATATGGGGTATAAAGTGAAGGATTAAATAATCAGATGGAAATCTATTTTTTAAAATTATGATCAGATTATCAGAGGCATTGATATTTAAATTGAAAATAAAATATGAATGAACAAAAGATGTTTTAGAGAAGTAAGCATGTTCCAAATCTTAGAATTGAGAACAACTCCACACTTTCAAAAAGATCAAGCTAAGCATGTTTGGAGTATAGTAAGAAAGTGAAATAGGGTATGAGGTTTTGGAGAATAATGTAGGAGTTTAATAGTACAGGTCATATTCAAAATGTTGCATTTTATTCTTAATGGTAAGAGAACATAGTGAATGAGTTTTAAGAATGGGATTGATAAGATTCAGTTAAAACTTCTGAAAGAATTCCTCTGTCTTAGGTATATTGGAGACTGGGAGATCAAAGTAAAAAAAAAAAAACAAAAATAATCCAGAAAAACAAACATAACAATTAAAAAGGCAAAATATCTGATAAGAGATAAATCACTAAAGAGGATATGTGACAGCAAGTAAGATCATAAAAAGATTTCAATAAATTTTGCAAAAGAGAAAGGAAAATTAAAAACAATAAGATAACTAAACATCTTTTAGACTCAAATAATTTTAAAAAAATTAAAATAATGATACAAAAACTAATAATGTGTAGAACAGAGAACTATTTGATGTTGATGAAAATGAAAAATTATATTACATTTTAGAAGACAGGTAGGTGACTAGTTTACTTTTCACTTTTTAAATTGTGTACAATTTTACTGTACAACACAATCACACATGTAAGTATTTAAGTGAATTAAAAATATCTATTCACTTAAAACTTGAACATGAAGGTTTATAGCAATTTTATTCAAAATCATTAAAATTGGAAACAAACAAAATGTCCTCTAGAGGAATTAATAAACTAATTGTGGGATATTCAAAGAATATAATACCATTTGTCAGTAAAACAAAATGAGCTTTTGACTCATTCATCAAGGTGAATTATGCTAAGTGCACCTGGTAAGGAAAAGAATCCATGCTCAAAACATTACTGGTTTGCATATCTTTTGTAAGATATTTTATAAAAGACAAAGATAGGATAATGATCAGTGGGAGTCATGAGGTTGTCTAGTTGACTATGAAGGGGAGCTCACATGAGAATTTTTAGAATGATGGCACTGTTCTCTGTGGTACTGGTGTGGTGGATACATCACTGGACACATATATCAGAACCAGGAACTATACATTATAAAAACAAATTTTAATTTATGTATGTAAACTAACATACATACCGAAAGGCACATGCATACACACACACATAGGGGATACAGTGCAGAATATGAAAACTGAATTTAACTATGTAAATTGTGTGACACAAATTCACTGAAAGTTTTCAGTGCAGAGAAGACCAATATAACCTTAGAAAATGATATCTGAATTAGGAACTGCAAGGATCAAGACAAAATTAATTGCTCATGAACAATGTGAACATCAGTTCTAAGAGTTCCAGAAACACTGATTTTAGAAAGTCTTTAATGTACTCTAATAAGTACTATTTTATAATTAATTGGATAATGTTTAGCTTCTACATATGAAAAATAATATGTTGTATTAGACTTTCTTTTTTGTGCTCATTTCACTTAACATAGCATATTCTATTTTCATAATTTCTATTTTCATCATTTCATTCTGTTTTACTTATGGCTAAACAGTACTGGTATGTATACTACATATCTTTTATTCATTTATGTGTTGATGGGTACCTGTTTTGATTCTGTAGCTTAAGTATTGTTAATAGTACAGCAATAAACATGTCCCTATAACTACCTCTGGTATGCTGATTTCATTTCCTTTGGCCATATATTAAGAAGTAAATAGTTGGATCACATAATATATCTACATTTAAAAATACTGTTTTCCAAAATAGCTATACTAATTTACATTCTCACCATGGTATGAGTTTTGTTTTTCTGCATCTACATCAGCATTTAGTATTTATTACTTTTTAGGTTTTGTTCCTTTTTTATAATAGCCATTCTAACTGGTGTATGACACTATTTCATAATTTTGATTGATATTTCCCTAATGACTAATGATATTAAATATTTTTACATATATTTATTGGCCATTTATAATTTTTTCTTTTGAGAAATGTCTATTCAGATCATTTCTCCATTTTTAAATCAAATAATTATCTTTAATTTTGGTTGCTCTTATTTAAGTTCTTTATATATTCGGAATATTAATCTTCTGTCAAAGGGGTAGCTGGCAAATAGCTTCTCCCATTCTTTACATTGTTTCTTTTTTTTAATATTTATTTTTTAGTTTTTCGGCGGATACAACATCTTTGTATGTGGTGCTGAAAATCGAACCCGGGCAAGCGCGCTACCGCTTGAGCCACATCCCCAGCCCTACATTGTTTCTTCATTCCATTAAATGTTTCCTTTGTTATACAGAAGCTTTTGAGCTTAGTGTAATTGCTTGTGTTGTTTGCGTTTGAATGATGGCACTGTGCAAATTCATAAAGACTGTGCTTTGGGGTCATATTAAAAAAATCATTGCTTGAAGTGTTTCCCCTTTATTTTGATCTACCTTTTTTACAGTTTTAGGTCTTAAGTTTTGATCTTTGATCCATTTTGAGGTAATTTCTTATAGGGTGAGAAATAAGATGTAAGGGAGGGTCTGGCAGAACGTCGGAGAAAGAGACCACACAAGAGACTGGCTCCATGCAATTGGCAAAAGGGGATTTATTGGGGATCCATTCCAGCGTGCTGGGACTCTGTGCTCACTCAAGAAGGGAGAGCAGCCCAGAGCCCAGAACGGAAGTCAGGTGGAGCTTAAGTACACTTTTTGGAGAGGGCGGTGGGCTTTGCATATATCAGAACAAATCATCATGAGGCATGGGGAAATTGAACAACAACTCTGAGACGTGATTGGCACATTCATTGGCGGGAACAGATCGGGCGGGGTTGATTGGTCATTCGTAAGCGGGTTACACATTCAAACTGATTGGTTCGGGGCCCTGTGACGAACTGCACAGGGCCCTAGGCTAAATGGCCAGTAGGGTGTTGTCTTAACTATCTCAGGAATCTGGGTGTAACAGAGGAACTTAATAATACCTAATCTTTTACATTCAAGCTTTCCAGCTTAGAAACTTTACCCTTTCAGGAGGTCATGTTTCAATCTTTTACATATTCATATCTAGTTTTTCTAGCACTTTCTTTTGAAGAGGCTGTCCCTTCCTCAATGTATGATTTTGACAACTTTTTCCACAATCAGTGGCTGTACATCTGTGCATTTATTTCTGGGCTCTCTATTGTGCTCCATTAGTCTTTGTATGTATTTTTACACCAGTACAGTAGTATTATGACTTCATAGCATGTCTTGGAATTGGGTATTGTGATGCCTCCAGATTTATTCTTTTTTTGTTCAGAATTGCTTTGGCTATTTGGAATCTCTCATGCTCCCATTGAATTTTAGGATTGTTTTTTTTTTTTTTTCAGAAAGGAACAACCAGAGCAATAATAGAGGGCTTTTTCAACATCATACTTTCCACCATTGGACAGATATTTTTTTGTTTGTTTGTTTTTCGGTGCTGGGCTTTATGGGCTTTATGCATGTGAGACAAGCACTCTACCAACTGAGCTATATCCCCAGTCCCTGGACAGATAATTTAGACAGAAAAATTAACAAGGAAAAATCAGAAATAAACCATAATATAGATCAAATAAATAATATTTACAGAACATTACATCTAACAGCTATAGAATATAAATTATTTACTTCATCACTTCAAAACTTCTCCAGAATATGCCATATGTTAAGTCACAAAACAATCTCAACAAATTTAAAAAAATGAAATTATATTGTGTCTTTCCTGATTATAATAAAATAAACAACAAAAGAAATTAACAATAAAAAAAGAAATCTCAGAAACTGTGCAAATTCATAAAGACTGCAAATTTATAACAAAACTCTACTGAACAATGGTCCATTGAAGAAATTAAAGAGAAACAAAAAATTCTTGAAAGGAATAAAAATGGAAACACATCATACTAAAACTTTGGGATACAGCCAAAGAAGTATTTAGAGAAAAGTTATAGCAATAAGTGTCCATACCAAAAAAAAAAAAAAAAAAAAAAAAAAAAAAAAAACAGAAGAATTTCAAATAAACCATCTAATAATACATCTCAAGGAACTAAAAATGCAAGAGCAACCCAAAGTCAAAGTTAGTAAAAGGAAAGAAAAATACAAACATCAGAGTAGACATACATGAAATAGACTAAAAAATAAAAATACAAAACATTATGAAAACAAATGATGTTGTTTTTAAAGATAAAATCAACAAACATTTAACTAGACTAAGAAGAGGGAAAAACCAACATAAATAACATTTGAAAAAAGGATTCGGTGCAATTGATAGCATGGAATAGAAAGAATCATTAGAGACCGTTATGGACAACTTTATGCCTCAAACTGGAAAACCTAGTAAAAACTGGTAAATTTATGGACACACATAATCTACCAATACTGAAGTATGAATACTCAAAATTCTTCATCTTTCTAATTTGTAAAGTGCTTATTTTAAAAGCATTTTACCAGTTGGGCCAAAGCAGATTTTTTTTTTTTTTTTTAGAAAGAGTGAGAGAGAGTGAGAGAGAGAGAAAGAGAGATAGAATTTTTTAATATTTATTTTTTTAGTTTTTGGCGTACACAGCATCTGTTTTGTATGTGGTGCTGAGGATGGAGCCCGGGCCGCACGCATGCCAGGTGAGCGCGCTACTGCTTGAGCCACATCCCCAGCCCCCCAAAGCAGATTTATCATTGTAACAGAGCGAAATTATCCTATCATAGACTGGGCATTTAAAATCTGTGCAGTGGTGTGCTTCAATTTATCATGCAAATTCAAGTAGTATATGAGGGAATGGAGGGGAAATAATCTACCAGTACTAAGTTATACACAATATCCAAACTTGATATGCTTCTATGAACGCAAAATTTTATGAACAGAGGAAAAGTCAATATTTTTATTTTAGAGAGATTCTATGACTTGGAGACAGATATTTTCCTGACACTACAACTTAAGAGACAATATTGGACAAATATATGCAATTTAAAAAATATTTTGGATTATGTATGCATTATATGATATAAAAATTAAAAGAAGAGGAGGGTTGTAGTGGGAGGAAGAGAAATAAATGAGTTGAAAAAACAAGTAAATTATTTAAAATGGATGACACAAGGTGAAAAGTGTTGAGAAAAAATATTAAAGAGCTTAGTTATAACCTGAATCAGAAGGAATCATGGAAAAAATTTAACTATTGAAATTAATTTATCAAACTTAAATCTAAAGGTCTTCAGAAAAAAGAGAAACAGAAGAAATATTTTAAAATAATGAACAAAATGATAGATACTGAGAGGGAGAAAAGGCAGTCATACCAAATAATAAAATGTTTAAGAAGCAGATCATATATTTAAAATGCATGAGAGGTCACATCACTGGGAAAGAACATTAGCATATTTCATGTTATTGACTAAAACTAAATATGAGAAATTTATAACAGTTTATATCTACATCAACAACAGGAAACACTTTAAAATTTCTTTCTCTTTTTAACAATTTTTTTTAGCTTCATTGAGACGTAACTGACAAATGAGAATTGTGTACATATATTGTGAAATGATTTTAATAATCCAACGAGTTATCATATTCTATACTTCACGTAGTTATCATGTCCTTCCTTTATCCTTCTTCCTTTCCCTTCTCCTCACCTCCTTTCTTCAGTTTTTTATTTCTATGTATAAACTATTTTGGCAAGGAGCATGACATATGCATTTATGGCTTTACTAATATGATGAATATTTATATCAATTGGCAACAACAATAATAGCAATGGTGATATTGTCAATGATAGCTAAAAGCTTAAAATGTTCCTGGCATTGCATTGCTATTTGATCTTTCTAACAAACCTAAGTTGATACTATTATTATCCTTACATTATACATGAGCCATTAATATTTAATGAAATCAAGTAACTTTGCCCACGGTTGACTGGGTAATGTGCTGTGAAGCTGTAATCCAAACTCACCTCCTTTTAAATCACAGCTCTGAAATTCTACTCTCTATTATGTCTTGAATAATCTCCTTAAAAAATTAAAGACATTATCATTCCTCATTCTGACTGAATATAAAAAGCTTTCCTTCAGGTTCTTCTTTGAATTTTTTAAAATTTTTTACTATATCAAAAAACTGTCCTTGATTATCATATTGTAACCGATAGCCCGGTTCCTGTCTCCAGAGCCAATCAATGCCAATTTAATAATGAGGACACGGTTTTGAGAAAAAGGAAAAAGAAGGTTTATTGCTTCGCTGGCAAAAGAGAAACACAGGGGACTCCTATCCCAAAGGCTGTGACTCTTCCAATCAGGAGGGACAAAGGGGTTTTAAAGGAACTTCAAGGGTTACATTCCAGGTGTGCTCTGGTGGGAGCCCCAAGGCAGGTTAGGATTCATTTGTTAATTTGAGAGATAATCCCTTCCCAGATCTTTTGCAAGCATCTGCTTCCTGAACTGGGTGTGCTCCAGGGCAATTAAATAGGGGAAGAAAAGATAACACTGTCTCCCCAGTCCCATTAGGGAGGGGGAGAGGGGAGACAAAAGCCTTAGAGCATTGGGGGCTGTGAGGTCCTTGCTTAGCAACTGAATGGCCAGCTTAAGTGACAACCACCATTTTAAAGAGAAGGTTTCACTTTCTGGCCCAAGGGCCTTTCTGAGAAAGGCTCACCACTCCCTCATACCAACCCCACCCTTAACCACCCACAATCAGGACCCTCCTAGCCCTGATTCCTGAGCCTCCCTCATAAAAGTCCCAGAGCTCAAGCGGCCTTTATTTGTCAGCTCTGACAAATAAACTCTCTGTGTATCTCTTCCTGGTCTCTATCTTTCATTTCTCGCTTACCCATCTCTCCTTCCTTGCCTTCTCTTCATTTTGATGTAGAAACCTGGGATCCGGTTCCCTGGTGTACCTGCTCCCTTCTTTGAGGGTCACTGAGCATCCCCCTGACCCAATACAGATTCCATCATGGGACAAGGCCCTCCATTCTGCCAAATGACCTCTCTGCACCCACCACTGGATATTTCAGATAAGACCACTGTCTTTGGTGGACCTAAATGATCTATGGGTCCCGGGAAATGACCTTTGATCATCTGGCATCCCCAGACACAGCTTTCACAGCTACAGCTGATCACTACTGTCTACCAAGTCTATAGGTGGTCTTTTATTTGGGTCCTGGGTTTTGAGAAAAAAAAAAAAACACCTAAGGTGATTGAGAGTTGTTCCTGGTGAGACCTCTCCACCTTGGGTTAATCTCTACAAGCTTCTACCCCTAATATGTAGTCCCAGCCAGGTGTCCAAGGGCCTCTATGGGCTCCTGTCCCAACATTGAGTATAACCGTCTTCTCGACTAGGTGATACTAGAGACTGGGGGATACCCCACCTCTGAACTCACCTCCTATGTCTCACTATGGCAGCTCCTCATCCATTCCATCCTACAGTCCCCTAGGCTGCCTCCTGGCTAACCTAGGATCTCTCTCACCCCATACTTAAACCCCCCAAAACTTATTTGCTTATGCAATCAGATCTGTTCTCAATATCCTTTAGATAATGACTCTAAGTGGCTGCTTAACAGCACTCTAGATCCCAATATTACCAGGGATTTTTTCAACTATTATGAGCATTCAGGAAAATGGAAAGAGATGTCACATGTTCAGGCCTTCTCCTCTCTATGTTATAAGCTTTCTCTCTGCAATAACTCTTGCTCTCCTGCTCCTCTGAGCTCTCACCTCCCCTTCGTCTGCTTCTAAAGGGACAGAAGATTCTACAGAACTCCTTCTCCTTCAACCCAGTGGATGAGCCCCTGCCATACCACAATTCTCTTTCTAATGAAGCCTCCACAGCAACTGTCCCTCAGCCACTCTGCACTTCTTTCCTCTTACTACACACTCACAGCCTGCCGCTGCGCAACCCACATCTCTGTGTCCTCTTTGTGAGGTGGCTGGGGTAGATGGTGTAATCCAGGTTCAGGTGCCTTTCTCTTGTTCAGACCTTTCACAGATAGAAAAGCACCTTATGTCCTATAGTTCAAGTCCCAACACATATAACAAAGAGTTTCAATATCTGACTCAATCCTATAATTTGAACTTCCATGATGTCCATATCATCTTGTTTAATACCCTCCTACCTGACTTAGCATCTGTTTCTGGTTCCACTGGCCAGTGGAAGGGTCTCTTGAGACTGCTCGGACCCTGTTTTAAATGTGATCAGACAGGTCACTGGGTTCCTACATGTCCTAACCCTAAGGGCTGGATGGCCAGGGGCTTCTATAGGCTTGGGAACATTCAATGGCCCAGTTTCCCTTCAGATGGCATTTAGGATAAGGGCCCAGAGGCTTGTGAGGCTTAAAAACTACAGAACATTAAAGAAATAAATTGAAGAAGACCTTAGAAAATGGAAATATCTCCCATGTTATTGGATAGGCAGAATTCATATTGTCGAAACCACTATACAAATTTAATAAAATTCCTATTTAAATCCCAATGTCATTCTTCAAAGAAATAGAAAAACCAATCATAAAATTCATTTGGAAAAATAAGAGACCCAAACTAGCCAAAGCAATCCTTAGCAAAGAGAGTGAAGCAAGAGGCATCACAATACCAAACCTTAAACTATACTACAGAGCTATAGTTTTTTTTTTTTAAAAAGCAGCATATTATTGACACCAAAATAGATATGTAGACCAGTTGAGCAGAATAGAAGACACAGAGACAAGCCCACATAAATATAGTTATCTCATACTAAACAAAAGTGCAAAAAAATTATATTGGAGAAAAGACAGCCTCTTCAACAAACGGTGCTGGGAAAACTGGAAATTCATATGTGATAAAATGAAATTAAACCCCTATCTCTCACCCTGCATAAAACTCAATTCAAAGTAGATTTCAAGGACCTAGAAGTTAGACTAGAAATGCTGTGCTTATTTGGAGAAAAATTAGGCCTAAATGTACATCATATTGTCTTAGGAAATGAATTCCTTAACAAGACCTCTAAAGTACAAGAAATGAAATCAAGAATCAATTAATGGGATGGATTCAAACTAAGAGGCTTCTTCTCATCAATAATATGAAGAAAGAGCTTGTAGAGTGAGAGAAAAATCTTTATCACATGCATATCAGATAATGCACTAATCTCCAAGATAAAGAACTCAAAAAAACTTAACATCAAAAAAAAAAAAAAAAAAACGAACAAATAACACAATCAATACATGGGCTGAGGAAAAGAACAGGCACTTCACAGAAGATATATAATAAATCAACAAATACATAAAAAAAATGTTCAACATCTCCAGCAATTAGAGAAATGCAAATATATTCCAAGATTTCATGTCACTCCAACCAGAATGGCAATTATCAAGAATACAAGCAATAATAAGTGTTGGCGAGGATGTGAGGAAAAGTTATACTCAAACACTGCTGGTGGGACTGCAAATTGTTGCAACCACTCTGGAATGTAGTATGGAGATTCCTTAGAAATCTTGGAATGGAACCACCATTTGACTCACCAATGCCACTCCTTGGTTTATATACAAAGGACTTAAAAATCAACATACTACAGTGACATAGCCACATCAATGTTTATAACAGCTCAATTCACAATAGATAAACTTTTGAATGGATGGAATTGGAGAATATCATGCTAAGAAAAATAAACCAATTCCCAAAATCCAAAGACCAAATGTTTTTCTGATATGTGGATGCTGATCTATAATGGGTTGAGGCAGGTATATGCTACAGAAGAAAGGGAGAACTTTGGATTGGGCAGAGGGGAGTGACTTGATGGGAGGACTGTGGGGGTGGAAAAAATGGTAGAATGAGACAGACTTTATTACTCTATGTACATGTATGATTGTACAAATGGTGTGACTCTGCATTTGTACAGCCAGAGAATTAAGTTGTGCTCCATTTGTGAATAATGAGTTGAATGGCATTCTGCTGTCATGTATAACTAATTAGAACAGATTAAAGAAATAACATCCAATGATCATGGATGTTTCCATTTCTCTTTTTAGTTCTTTGTATTTTTATTCTTAAACCCATTTGCTTGTTATGAAGTGTGCTTTAATGTTAGTCTCCTTTGTCTGATATTAATATAACTGTAGAAGCTTTATTTGCTTAGTGTTCAATGACCTGCCATTATCTTTCTTTATTAAAATTTTTACCTATATATGAAAAGCTTACATTTTAGACATGACTTCTTAGAGCATCAAGTTGTTTTAGCTTGAAAATTTACTTAGTTGAAGCTACCTAAACTGTTTAAGTATAAATCTCTATTTTTGCCACTGTTCCTTTTTCTTTTTTTAACCAATAATTTTCTTTGTCCTTTCTTCTCTAATTTTTTATTCTAGCAATATTTTTTTCTATGAGTATGACACCTATATACTTTTTGATATTTTTTTATCAATTATCAAAATGATCATAGCTTCACTAGTAAATACCAGGATTTTAAAATACTTCAGCTCTACTTTCATCCCTTTCTGGCTTGTATACTGTTTTTTTTCCAGGTATCCCAATTCTATATTCATTTTAATATCCATAATCCATGATTATTATTGAATGATTAATCAATATTAATTTATATTATCCAAACATTTAAATCTCCTATTCTCTGTATTAGTTCCTTCCCTCCTTTCTAATTCTTTTTTTAAATTTTTTTTATTGTTGGTTGTTCAAAACATTACATAGTTCCTGACATATCATATTTCACACTTTGATTCAAGTGGGTTATGAACTCCCATTTTTACCCCGTATACAGATTGCAGAATCACATCAGTTACACTTCCATTGATTTACATATTGCCATACTAGTGTCTGTTGTATTCTGCTGCCTTTCCTATCCTCTACTATCCCCCCTCCCCTCCCCTCCCCTCCCCTCTTCTCTCTCTACCCCCTCTACTGTAATTCATTTCTCCCCCTTGTATTATTTTTCCCTTTCCCCTCACTTCCTCTTGTATGTAATTTTGTATAACCCTGAGGGTCTCCTTCCATTTCCATGCAATTTCCCTTCTCTCTCCCTTTCCCTCCCATCTAATTCTTGACATGAGCTTTTCTCAAGACTAATTTCAGAAGATGGACTGGAGCCCTGCCATAGGCATGCCTACCTAATGGAGATATGAATTTGAGGGAAGTCTTGATTCTTTTTGTTTCTATGAAGCACACATAACTGTATATATTATATATTTCACATTATGTATCATAAATTCCAAACTTTAGCAAATGCATCCCTGAATGAGTCATAGCTACCAGCATGCTGGCAAAGAGAGAGAGTACAGATTCCTGACACAATACTTCCCTTCCAAAGGTTTTGTGTTAGATTTCCTTCACTATAACAAAATGCATGTGATTATCAACTTATAAATAGTGATTTATTTTTTTATCACAATTTTAAGATTTCTGACCATGGTGCAGTTATTTTGGGGCCTGTGGAAGGCACTACAGCATGACATAACATGTAGCAGATCAGAGCTACTCATCTCATTGACAGGAAGCACAGAGACAAAGGTATCTTTAGGACATTCAAGATCCCAACTATAGCAGGTATAAAAATCATTTTTGGTAGGTATATTGGGTAGACATAAAGGTAGCAGAAACATCTCTGATACTGCAAAATTTTAGTATTGTATATGCACTCTTCAAGAAAGAAATTTTATTTATTTGTGAAAATTATTGATGTTATGCCCCAAATAAGAGATTAAAATACAAATATGTAGAGTAAACTCTTATTTAGTTATACATTTAGAAAAAAGCAAATATTCCTATTGAAAGGCAGTTTAGTATTTGTTGGTTTCATTTATTTAAAATAGTCAAGTATACCTGTGACTGAAATTCTGATTCCCTTAGTTATAGGATTCCCTATTAGCTCAACGTTCCCAATCCACTTAATAATAGGAATTCATTGTGTCAGGAAGAAGCTGGTTTGATACTAAGGCAAAAATATCTGTTCAGTTTTTGAATGGATTTTTCAACTCACATAAGACAAATAGTCTGAAGGCAAAGAATTTTTTAATTTGTAATAACTAGGCACTTGAGAGAACGAAAGGTTTGCTTTGAATTTTAAAAAGGGCTTGGTTTGGCTTGACTCCTGGCAGCTCATGAGACTAAACCTGGATTTCTGGGTGATGAAGTTATACACAGATAGAGAAAAACACAAGGTAAGGCGTGGATTCGTTTTCCTACTTCTAAGGGGAAAAGATATATAGTTCAAAAAGCAGCTGAGTGTATAGAGAGGATTTGAAAAGGAAAAAGGGACTAAAACCAAAGTTGTCTTAATATAGACTTGCCTTTTACTGTCCTTTAATTTATTTTTTTAGCATGAGATTCTGGTATAAAAACTGATCTGATATGTTTGAAAACTTGTGGGTAAGGAAGAGTGTATTCCATTTTTCCTGGGTCCCTGGAAATATGTAGATTCTCAGTGAACACTTCATCGTATTGATAATGGCCAGAATAAAATGGAAATTATGTCAAAAGAGAATATGAGAGAATGTGTCTGAAATTGCATCCAATCTCCTTTGATCCTGACGCTACAGCTGAGTTCTATATAGTCCAAGAGTTCCCACATGAACTAATGGAGGATTCAGAAAATTGCTGAGTTTTTTTCACTCAATGTCCTTGGGCAGCTGGATGTAGTGGAGTAAAGAACACACTATATAGCTAAGGATAGACTTGCCAGAGCAATAGGTAGGTTGGAAATTAAGTCACACATCAGGGGACTTGTATCACTGTTGGACATTATTAGTTCCTTGGCTCAGACAGGTAAGGGAGATACACACAGAAATGTCCAACTTCCTGGGGAAAAGCACTACATATTAGGTAACAACAAGTCATGATGGCAGTGGATACCATGGGAACAGAGGCAAAACTAGAGAGTGTCCCTACAATAGGGGCCTGAAAGTGACCAAATGATATATGTGGAACCAGATGGCATTGCCCCACCATGATATTAAAGAGGTTCCCAGTAAATACAGGGAAAAATTCTAGAAATGTTAACATATCATCCCATAAAGACTGAGTTACTTTGAAAGTGGCCAAGTAATTTTTTAATAAGCAAGTTTAATTATATTTTGCTGTGGGGCAGAAATTGCAGTTCAAGAACTAAGTGAATAATACTAACAGAGAAATAAATACCATTATATCTTTACATATTTGAGTGATGAATCCATAAATTGTAGATCTGCCCTAAACCTAAGAGGAGAAACCAGCAATGACTAACTCAAACCACTTGTACTGGGAATATCATACATGAAAATGTACTCCAGCTTTCACACAGAAAACATACTGTAGAGCAAGACTCTGTCTTCTAACTGGCTTTCAAATTCAGGAAGGTCTTGCCTAACTTTAGTGAAAGGGAAAAAATAGTAATTTATTTTGTTCTTTTTCTTTTCCAGTATTTTAGTTAAACATATAGGAATGGCATGAAAATCATTCTAGATTTCTTTAGACTGCATTTTGTACCCTTTACTTCAATTGTATTTAATAACTAAAATTTTCATTCCTTGATTCTAAAAATATCTGTCAATCTTATTAGATGTTTCAATTCTGAGTAAAAATCTTAAAGAATAAACACACACACACATACAACCAAAATGCCAATCATTCAAACTTCTTTTCTACTTTCATACCCAACAGTGGATTCTGAATCTGTAGTAAGTTGAGATTTCAGATTATTCTTCATCTTTGATTCTTCAATATATTCTCTTTTCTAGTCCTGCAACTAAGGTGTTACCATTTGCCTATCCACTTCCTTCATTCACTGTTTTTATTATTTTTTACTCCTATTGGTTTAGCTTCAAATTCTCTCCACACTGGCTCTGAATACATTCAACAGAAATGGATCCTCTAAAATGTGTACCATTTAATTTACTTGTGATAATTCCCATGATAGCTCCTCAATACTTTAAACATCAAAATCAACACTTGAGAATTGTGTTCAAATGCATTCCTCATAAACTAATTTTTAAATGACTTTAAAAATAATAACAGTGAAAGTAAAAATATTAAAAATCTCTCATACTTTCACCAGCTGTAATGATTATCATATTGTGCTGTTTCATTTATGTCCTCGTCTATATAATGTTCTGATAAATGAATTCCACGGTGTTTCATAAATTTAAGAAAGTTTTTAATGTGGCTGGCTTTGTGTAGGTTCCAATAATAAAAATTCTGTGAAAGCTAATCTAACATCACCTGGTTTTAGCTTCTTGCTAATTTGAATTGAGATGAATGTGGTTTTGCATATGTGGCAGTAGGAACACCCTTTCGTTCATCTTATGTAAATATAGCTTTTCCAGCCACATTTATATGAAAATAGAATGATATCAAGTTAGGTAGAGAATCCTGGTCAGGAGCCTGTGGTTTTAGGGTTTCCAGTGCCTGACTTTGGAAAATTCATATTCTTAGGATATTATTTAAATGGGTGATAACTTTAGTTTCAAAGTTGAGTTGACTGAAGGAAAAGTTATACTCTGTTCACTGAGATAGATAGGCTTAAAGATGACAGAAAAACACACCTAAGAAGTTGCTCGAGGGGAAACTTTGAAGCTTCTTCAATGTCTAGATAACCGTTGATTAAGACCTCAAAGTCCATTCCTTACAGAACACCATCACTAGTACCTGGCAGCAGAATTTAATGAGTGGTTTAAAAAAGAGAGAGAAAAGAAACAAGAAAAATATCAGAGCAAATCAAAAGATGAATGATAATGGACAGACAATAAAAGTTTTATACTATTTTTCAATCAATTTTAAAGAGACAACAAAGGAAATGGATTGATAGCTGAAAGGAGCAAGTTTCAGAACTGTATGGGGACAGCATCAGCCATACTGCAACAATGTTACCCCAGCTTCCATTAAAGCTTAGAGATTAAAGGATGTTTTTGTGTGTGCAATACCTGCCCACTCCAGTACACAGTGTGATGTGGCAACCACATTCTCTAACACTTGTTGTTAGAGTCTGTAAACAAGTCAGAATAGCGCCTGGCATTTTGCAGAGGGAGTGGTTTGTGAAGTAACGCCAGCGAGCCATTAAGTGTGGAGATTCCTGACTGGTTGACTGCTGTATCTAGTTTATGTTAATTAGATAAGCTGTGTAGAATGTATATATGCCCCTCCTATCCTACAATAAATGGCTCCCACTCCTGCTGTATCAATGTACACAAGTTGCTCATCACCCCCCAGTTATTTTGCTGCAGCCGGACTGCGGCAACTTGTACCTCCTGTGATAAAGAAAAGAAAGGACTCTAGTAGTAACATGAGCATGGAAATGGATCCATTTCATTTCTGCTTGTAACTCATTGACTTCAGTTAGTCATCTGGCCCTACTCGGCCACCTGTGATGACAAAGTGCAATCCTGTCATTTGACATGATGTACAGAGTTGAAAATATTTGAAAATGGCACCAACTATTACCACAAGGGAGTTCGAGGGACATGAGATAGTGAGAGAGAACAAAAAGTAGAAAAAACAAAAACAAACTGAGAAGACACAGAATTTAGTACCAAGGTACTGGGGCCACCTTTCTCTGAGTGGAGAGAAAATAATAAAGTAAAATGGTAAATTGAAAGGCAGAATGATCAGAAGTTAAGAAGGCCTTTCCTAATATCCTCAGTGTTTCCTATGAAGAAGAAAATAGTGGCTCACAATGAGAGGAGTGAGGAGGAAGTAACTTGTTTTAAAATTCTGGTAAATATTTG
This sequence comes from Urocitellus parryii, assembly GCF_045843805.1. Taxonomy (NCBI): domain Eukaryota; kingdom Metazoa; phylum Chordata; class Mammalia; order Rodentia; family Sciuridae; genus Urocitellus; species Urocitellus parryii. The sequence goes on along the minus strand of NC_135548.1, from coordinate 29,685,668 downwards.
GAAATATGAACTGGCAGGTGAGAAGGACAGTTGAAGGGGAGTGGTGAGTAGGGAATGGTAATCAATACCAGTTCACAGCTCTCTCTGAGCAAAAGCTAAAGGGATCCATGATGCGTCCTCTGTGTGGCAATATTGATTTAGAATTGTTTGTTTAGCAATATGAAGACAAGGAAGAGAAAGACTGGAAGCACGATTACAGGGCCAAGTCTATGTTAATTCCTCCTATAATCCTTAAGCCAGATCTATCTTCACCGTAAGGTAAATGAACTCATAAATACAGTCTTCTTATGGATTTGCTGTTCATGTTCTATCCTGTGATCATAAACTATGTTACTGTTCTGACATGTAGAATACATTTACAGTCTACCCAAAAGAGAGAGCCAAATTCCTAAGCAGACAACACATCCAACTCAAAGGTGAAGATGTCTGGGTTTTGTACAAACTTCCCCATTAGGTCTACATTTATCTCTTCTTTGCCACATAGTTTAAAAACTTGAAAACCAAGTGATCCACCTTTACCCTTCCCACAGACGTAAGCTAACAGAACCAATTCACAACTGTAGAGCTTGTACAGGTTTACCACAATAAATCTTTGTTTTAGAAAATTACTATCAAAAAGTCCTTTATATGTATTAGTTCATAGCACTTATGAAACACCATGGGGGAAAAAACATCAAGAATGCCTCCTACTTTGAGGCTGGCGATGTCCTTTCACAATGCTTTGATTCTGATGGCTGCAGAAACATCTTAGTCCGCTGTTCTAAATGACTACTGACCTTGCCCTCTAATAGTTCCTTCTTGTGCATTATTTTCCAATCCAGGCACACAGTGTTTTTTTTTCAATGTGATTCACTCAAACTTAGTTGGCTTGCAGTCTGTTTGCTTTTAGTCTCTGCCTTGCTCTGATCACCACACCCAAAGTTCTTTCAAACCTTCCAAGGCTCCAAATCCTGATCCTTTTTTCTTCCTACTCTATTCCTTCTCTTTGAAGTTAATAGCAGCTACCTTGAGGCTTTCTGGAATAAGTGGGAAAACCACACCCTGAACTTGATCTTTTTTTCCTGAATCAATTTATTCAGCTGAGATGATTTTACCTGGCTTTTGTTTAATAAAACATCCTAAAGCGGTATTTCTTCATATCTAGGTCTGAAAGATGCTGGTTTCTCCAATCATGTCAAACTCAAAATGTCTGAGATCTCTCCTATCAACTGGCTTATTCTTTTCCAAACAAACTTTTGTTATTAGTAATTTGCCAAATGTAGCTAGCAACAGTTACAATAATTATTGTGATTCTGGGGTTTTTTAAAATTATCTATAGTTAACAGGTCAGTATTATTTCCCAAATTACTGCTGGCAACATTTTGGTCATGTTGTTCAATTGTTAAACAGTTGCAATTTTTCTAGAATTTGATATCAGTGTTCCCAGTGTTGTGAGAAAACACTACTTCAAAGTAACATTTTCTATATTTGCCATCAAATTAATTCCAGGTAGAAACTTGTGACTTTTCATAAATTGTATATATATAAATATATAGAGATACAAATACACATATGTTATATATATAGACATTCACATATATAATATATAACACATATGCATGCATGCACACATACATGTGTATGTATATAGAGAGATCATGATAGATAATATATGCATGCAACTTTTACATAGTACTGCCTTTTATCCACAGGATATACTTTCTAAGACCAATCAGTGGATGCCTGTAATCAGGGACAATATGAATACTACAGTTTTTCCTAAAATGTATAACTAAGAAAGTTCAGCTTATACATTAGGCACAGTATAGCATTAACAATAATAATTAATAATGAAAAGAAAAAAATCATAATAATATGCTCAAATAAAAGCTTGCAAATATGGCCTCTCCTCTGTCTTTCTCTCTTCTCTCTCTCACTTTCAATAGCTCATTGTACTTTTAGATTTTCACTTAAAGAAAGTACTTTATGGCTTCTCTTTGGCATATCCAAATTAATAGCATCACTACTATTGCACTTGAGAGTCATTTTTTATTAAAATAATGGTTATGTGAATTTACTTTTGATGACAATCCATCAGAAAAAAGAGATGGTTACTAAATGACTAATAGAACGGCAGTGTATACAGTGTGGATACACTGTACAAAATAATAATTCATGTCCCAGAAGGAGAATAGTGGGACAGCGAAAGATTATATCACACTACTCAAAATGGTATGCAATATCAAAGTTAAGAATAACTTTGAAATTTTTATTTAATTTATTCAGACCACAGTTGATCCTGGGTCAACTAACCAAAAAACTAAATTTCAGATAAGAGACATAACTACTGATAAATATACTAATAAATCTTTGGTATCTGCATAGGCTTGGTTTCAGGACTCCAGTCAATACCCAAATCCATGGAAACTCAAGTTCCTTTATAAAACGACACAGTATGGAATATATATTCTACATACACTTTCCGATGTACTTTAAATCAGTCATAGATTACTAATACACTGAACATAATGTTAATGCTATGTAAATAGCAGCTATGCTGTATTGTTCAGAAAATAATAACAAGGAAAAATTCTGTACATATTCAGTATAGACACATTTATTTTTCAACTTTTAAAACATCTCTGACTGATTGAATTTGCAGATACCAAACCCATGGATTTATGCACAAATTTTTTTCTTAAATGAAACAGTCTAAGGTGATACTAATGGTTGGTTGATTCTCCTGAATGGCTCTCTTCCAAAATGAAGAATCTGTGTTCCTTCATTTTTTCCCTTTTACCATCCAAGAGGTAGGCATACTCCAAAGCTGGATCTTTTGCAATTGGCCAACTCATGGGCATGGAAGTGGCACAGAAAATTGTATAATGGTTTTAGAAGCAGAATTAGAAGTACTATACTTCACTACTAATCACATTGCATTGAGTAGAAATACTTACATAATTAAACAAGGAGGAAAATGTCTGAGGAAATTCAGTCTTTAAATGGACTTAGGAGAAAAATAAAATAATTCATTCAATATATAGGATTATGTCTGATCTATTTATACACAGAGAGACAGACACACATATTTGGTTATAAATCATAAGCACTCCGTAGTTTTTGTGTCAAAATTGCACAAAAACATGTCCTTTTATCTTTGGATAATTCTACTCCAGAGAAACATTTTAAGTATTACTTTGAATCGGTGTGAATTTCTAAGATTTTTTTAAAAAAAAGAATATAATGATAATTTCATTACTCTTTTTAATTTTAGTAGAAAATATAAAAAGCAATTAAAGTATGTAATAAGCAAAGCACAAGGTTAAATGATAGCTTGAAAAATGAAACACATAATTTTAGGGATAGTTCATTTTAAATATACTTTCTTATTTACTCTGTCTTGATTACTGTATCAACTAATTTGTCATACTTCAATTTCTAGCATCAAAGCTTGTCTCAGAAGAACTAATTAGTATATCTTCCTATCTTCACGAACTAAGTTATGAAACTTTTGATAAAAATTGCTCTCCATATTTTCTGGGTGTTATCTTTTATTCACCTGCATATTAAAGATAAGAGAGAATCTTCAAGAATTCTGAATCATTTTGTTACTCATGTGCAATGCATAAGGCTGAGTATACTATCTGTATCTGCATTTCTATTGGCTTTGTGTTACACATTTTTATACATACTTGAAAATATGATAAAATGCACAGGCATGATCCAAGGAGAATAGTAAAGTATGAAAGATTAAAAAATCAGAAATGTTTAATTATTCAAACATGCCAATCCCTTACATTTTATCATGAGATGACAGTATCTCTCCTGCTTAAGTCTCTGGTTTCATGGAATACATAATTCCTCTTTTAAAGGACTCACCTGATTTGTTCAGACCCACCCAGGACAATACCCCTTTTGATCAACTCAAATTTCATTGATTTAGAAGGTTTTATACAAAATTGATGGACTAAAAAATTAACATAGAATGGAGAATTCAGTAAAAACAGAAGGTGGACAGATGTGGAAAGAAATTAATATGATAAAGGAATAAAAAATAAAAGGTCAAATGACAGTATAGAGATAGCCGTCCTCTTGAATTAACTAAATTGTAGTTAGAAGAAGGAGTGGTTTAAAAATTTATTCAGGGTGTGCAGGTATAGCTGAACATGCCTGAGGCCCTGGGTTCAATTCCCATTGTGTAAAACAAACAAACAAATAGAATGCATTTACAAAACAAGTGTTTGTTGATTATAACTATGTATCAGACATAATTATTGATACTGGGGATGTAGAAATGAACCAACTAGAACAAAACCCTTGCCTTCATGAACCTTGCATTACAAACGTAAGTAAAAACAGGATGTCAGAAGGAGTAAGTGCTATGGAAAAATCAAAGAGAAAAGAAGATGGAAAAACCTGGCACTTCTGTGGTTCTATTATTTTTAAGTGGGGAGGAATTTGTGAATTTAAATATGGCAGCCAGAAAAGGATCCAGGGAGACTTATTGAACTTAAAGGCTTGACGAAGTTGTGGGGACAAGACATTTGGAGATAGCTTGTAAGAACATACAAATTACTGTCAATATTTCTACTTTTATTCTAAATAAATACAAACCTAGGTTCTGAGAAAGATAGTTATATGGTTTCAATTCTTTATAAAAGACTCAATCAAGACACATGCTGAGAATCAGTTCTAGGGTATTAAAGAAGAAAACATTTGGATCCACTGGAAGACCTTCTTTATAATCCAGGCAAACAGTAGTGGCTTGAATGCAGAATGCTGAGGGATATGTCTTTGATCAAATTTTGGATGTGTTTTAAAGATGAACACAACAGAATTTGTCATTCTTTTACTCAACGGCATCCAATGACAGGCTGGATGAGAGTTGTCTGAAGTTCTTTGGAAAGTTAAATATGTGTTTACTAAGATGCAGAAACCAGAAGGAGGAGCATGTTTGGGAGGATGAGGAGCTCATTTCTGAACTGTTAATTTTAGTTTTCTAGCAGATAGAAAGCAATGTGAAAATACCATGTAGGTAGACTGTGTGTGTGTGTGTGTGTGTCTGTGCGCGCGCACGCGTGTGCATGTGTAAGGAGAGAAAGAGACAGAGAGGCAGAGAGAGTCCTGGAAAGCAGAGTATAAGATCAAATTGAGGTTTCTGAGCATTCAGAGAGTAACTGCAGTGAAGAGAATGGTAAAATCGTCTTCTCAGGAAACAGGGATATAATAGAGGATAGCAAGGTGTCTGGGCTCTGCGCAGTTCAGTGTTTAGAGGAAGGTTAATAGGTCAGGAAGCAACACTCTCAAGAAGACTGATTATGAAGAGGGTCAGAAAAATGAGCACCAGCAGCAGCTAGAAGACTATGTGGGGCCAACTGAAGTGTTTTCCTTGTTTGGGAAAATAACATCAATATCTGTACACTGACGAGAATTAGATAATAATGAGAAGAGAGAGAGAATGGAAAAGACTGAGGAAAATGCTAAAGTGATATTTTTAGTAGATAAAAAGGATACGATTCACAAATAAATGAAGGGCTTAGATTTAGATATGAACACAATTCATCATAATAACAGCAGAACAGCAGGAACACATGGTGAAAGAGCAGCAGAGCACAGGGGCATCCTGACAGGTAAGTGGGGTGGAGCCCAGGCCGCTGGGGCTACTCTGTGGCAGGGTCATTTTTCAGACAAGGTCCTTCAGGAACAGCCCTGATCTGGCCTGATCTGGCAAGCACCTAGTTGAAGAAGTAACTGTTGACAGTTGGGACAGGGACCAAGAAGAAGCTAAGGAACTGTCTAGTGTCAGCAAAGTTCCCAAGAATTGCTTCAGGAAATCTGAGAGAGTAAATTTTGTTTCAGAATTTCCAATGGTGTAGACACTACTTTTATTTATTTAATTAATTTATTTTTGTTGTTGTTGTTGTTTCTGTTGGCAAGCAAGTTTTCATAGGCTTTTTTTTATATTTATGTTTTAGTTTTCAGCGGACACACATCTTTGTTTGTATGTGGTGCTGAGGATAGAACCCAAGCCACACGCATGCCAGGCGAGCGCGCTACCGCTTGAGACACATCCCCAGCCCTGCATAGGCTTTTTATTTTTAGCAGTGTTAGCAAAAAACAAAGGCCTGCCACTCAGTACCTCTGTGAATAGTCAGGGCAGAGCACAAGGCATCCATTTGGCTGGTGGGCAGGGTGAGGGAAGGAAAAGAGGACCGAGCTGGCAGACATGACCCAGCGTCCCTGTCACTCAGCTGCAGTGGCTCTCTTGTGCTTACAAAAGCTGAGATTTTGCTTCTGTAACCCACCAACCAAATCAAGTTTTCAAAATCCTCCTTTGTAATCTTAGTTAAAATAGATTCCATTCCCTGAAAGGTATAGTAGTTTGTACTTGAGTTTGTTCTATGATATAGCTCATGGTATTTCCATTCACTCACAGAAACATTTTAGCATGAATGGGAAATTATACCATGAGCAAAAATTATATTCCTTATATTCAGTTGAATTGGTTGTATCAGTTGGCCTGTTGATGGGTTGTATTAATTGGTTGTATCAATTGGTTGTATCACTTTGGGAGATTATAACAGGGGAAAACTGGGACTTGGAATATACTAGGACTTCAAAATTTAGGGAAATAAGGGAGAGCAACCAGTTAGATGCTGGGGTTTAATGGGTCACAAATCAAGATTAAATTCAAAGAAATGGTCACTCTATTAGAACAAAATGAGAAGCACGGAGGTAAAGATAAACTCTTCCTTAAATATAGGACCAAACCTATACTCGTCAATAAATAGAATTAATAATAAATAGAATAAGTAAAATTATACCAGGGGCTGACTGCAGTGGCAGAACAAGACATCACATCAGCCAAGCAGAATTCAAAGTGCGTAACTGGAATCCAATCAGGAAGAAACAATCCAACAAATCCCCAAACAACCACCCTGTCCTCCTCAAAATGTCAATTACATGAAAGATTTAATATAATAATGAAGAAACCTGTAAGATTATAACAATAAAAAAAGATCAAAAATAAACATTACATATCACCAAACTAGAAAAAGAACAACTTATGCCTTCAATTAGGTAGAAGGAAGGAAATAATAAAGCAGAAGTAAAGAATTAAAGACTAGGAACAATACAAAAGATGAACAAAAGCTAAGACTTTTTCTAGAGAAAACATTCAGTATTCGGTTTTCTAGGATTGGCTAATTTCACTTAGCATGATATTCTCCGACTCCATCTACTTACCTGCAAATGATGTGATTTTATTCTCTTTTTTGCTGAGTAATATTTCATTTTGTCTATATTCCACATTTTCTTTATTCATTCATCTATTGAAGGGCATTTAGGTTGGTTCCACAGTTTAGCTATTGTGAATGGTGCTGCTATAAACATTGATGTGGCTGTGTCCCTGTAGTATGTTGATTTTAAGTCCTTTGGGTATAGATAGAGGAGTGGGATAGCTGGGTCAAATGGTGGTTCCATTCTCAGCCTCCAAGGAATCTCCATATCGCTTTCCATATTGCTGCACCAATTTGCAGTCCCACTAGCAGTTTATGACTGTACCTTTTTCCCCACATCCTTGCCAACACTTATTTTGTGTACATTCATAATAGCTGCCATTCTGATTGAGTAAGATGAAATATTAGAGTAGTTTTGATTCGCATTTCTCTAATTGCTAGAGATGTTGAACATTTTTCCATATATTTGTTGATTGATTGTATATCATCTTCTGAGAAGTGTCTCTTCAGGTCCTTGGCCCATTTATTAATTGGGTTATTTTTTTCATGTTTAGATTTTTGAGTTCTTTATATACCCTAGAGATTAGTGCTTGAACTCTAGACAGGGCAAAAGGTGGGAAAGGAAGGGAGGAGACACGGGGGTAGAAAAGATGGTGGAATGAGATGGACATCATTAACCTAAGTACGTGTATGAAGATATGAATGGTGTAAATATGCTTTGTGTACAACCAGAGATATGAAAAATTGTGCTCTATATGTGTAATATGGATGTAATGCATTCTGCTGTCATATATAACAATTAGAATTTTTTTAAAAAAACTAAGGCTTTTTTAAATACAAATCAACAAACCTTTAGCTATATTAATAAAAAAGAAAAGATTCTACTAATAAATGAAAGAGATTAATTACAACCAATACCACAGAAATACAAAGAATCCTAAGGAATAGCTACAGTTATGCCAACAAATTGGATTATTTACAAGAAATAAGAAAAGTCCTAGACAAAAACATTCTGCCAAGGCTGACTCAAGAAGACATTGTAAATCTGAATGGATTCATGATGAGTTAAGAGATAGAATCAGTGATTAATTTTTTAAAAAATGTCTCCCATGTTAAAAAAAATCATGGAATCTAATGGTTTCACAGTTGATTTCTAATGAACATTTAATGAAGAAAAGAGAATTATAAACCAATGTCTTAGTCAACACATATGCAAAATCCTCAAGATAACATTAGTAAACTGAATTCAACACCACATTAAAACAACAATCCACCATGATTAATTGGGAAAAGTCGCTCAGATGCCAGAATTATTTAACATAGGTAAGTCAGTAATTTACACATCACATTAACAAACTGAAAGGTGAAACCTATATCATCATATCATTAGCTATAGGAAAATAATTTATCAAAATTCAACATTGTTTCATGATAAAACTACTAACTTAGGGATATGAGGAATATAATTCAACACAGTTAAGGCATATGTGAGAAGTTCAAAAATAACAGTATACTCCTTGGTGAAAAATTGAAAACCTTTTATTTAAGATCTGTAACAAGACAAGGATGCCCATTTTCATTATTTCTATTCAATCTATAATTAGAAGTCCCTCCCATATCAATTAAGAAAGTAAAAGAAATAAAATGCATCCAAATAGGAAGGTAAGAAGTGAAATTGTTACTGATGACCTTCTTATATGTAGAAACTGTGGAGATTCTACCCAAATAATTAATGTTATAATTAATAAGTGAATACAGTAAAGTTCTAAGATATAAAATCAACACACTTAAATAACTAATTCTCCTCCTCTTCCTCCCTCTTTACCTCTTTTCCTTCTCCTTTCTCATTTCCTTCCCTCCTGCTCCACTTTCTTCCTCCTCCTTCTCCTCTCCTCACCTCCCCCACTCCTTCTTCTTCTTGTCCTGAGGATTGACTCCAGGCCCTCACACATCCTAAGTTTGAGCTGAACCACTGAGCAATACCCCCAGCCCAATAATTACTGTTATTCTACACTAGCAGTGAGCTATCTGAAAATGAAATAAAGAGAATGTTCTTATTTACAATTGCTGAAAAAAATCTAAAGTATGTAGAAATACATTTAGCCACAGAAGGAAACAAAAAGACCTTTTATAAAAATTACAAAATACTGATGAAAGAAATCAAAAATAAATTTAAAAGATACTGCATTTTCATGATTGGTAATAAATAATATTGTTAAATATCCCTACTAATCAAAATGATTTTCAGATTTGATTAAACTCCTACAAAATTTCAATATCAGTCTTTCTGAAACCAAGAAAGATCTTGGAGTATCTAAGATGTCATGATAAAAACAATAATAACAACAACAAATACCTGAAGCTGAAGGTATCACATCACCTTGTTTCAAATTACCTTGCTATTTCCAAGTAAGAAAGAAAGAAAGAAAAAACAAAGGCAAGGAAGGTAAAGCAGGCATATTGAACAACAGAGCAGAGTGAACCCATCATTTCTAGAGCCAGAAATGAACCCATCAATGTATGATAATCTGATTTTTTTTACCAAGGCATTTGGTACATGCAGTTGGAAAAGGGCAGCCTTTTCACAAATGGGACTTGGAAAACTGGATTTCCACATGCAGAAAAATGAAATTGGACCATTATCCCTTACATATACAAAAATAAATCAAAATTCATTAAAGACTTAAACAAAGGCTAGAACCTCTAAAACTACTGGGGAAAAAAACATAAATAAAACTATATGACCTAGGTCTGGGCAATAATTATTTTGTGTTTTACTCCCACAACACAAACAAAACACGTAGACAAATGGAACTACACCAAACTAAAAAGTATTTGCAAGAGTGAAAAATTAACTGTGTTCAAAGACAACCTATGGTTTGGGAAAAAGTATTTGCAAGTCATGACTTATCATTCAAAATATCTCTAAAGCTCAAAGAACTCAATACTACGGGGGAAATGTTATTAATATATAACCAAGGGATCTAAATAAACATTTACCCAAAGAAGTCATACATTTAAATGGCCAACATATATGTTAAAAAATGATCAACATTGCTAGTTGTTAGAGAAATGTATTTGTCATCATGACTTTTATTTAAGATAAAAACTAAGAAGTGTTGATGAGGATGTAAGAAAAGGGACTCCTTGAACAATGTGGTGAGAATATAAATTATGGAAATCAGTATGGAGGGTCCTTAAAAAACAAAAAAGAATTAGAATTGCCATATGACTCCACATTTCCACCTCTGAGTATTTTCCAAAAAAATCTGAAGTTAGTTTGTTGAAGAATTGCCTGCTGCCTCATGTTCTCTGAAGCCTTGTTCACAGTGGCCAATTGCTAGAACCAAGTAAGTGTCCATCAATAGAAAATACATAAAGAAAATGTACACACACACACACACACACACACACACATTCATTATATATTCATTCTTTTTTAAAATATTTATTTTTTAGTTGTAGCTGGACACAATACTTTTATTTATTTATTTTTATGTGGTGCTGAGGATTGAACCCAGGACCTCTCATATGCTAGATTAGTGCTCTAACACTGAGCCACAACCCCAGCCCTAATATTCATTCTTAAAAGAGAAAGAAATTTTGTCATTTTCTACAACATGGATGGAATTAGAGAACATTGTGCTAAGAAAACCAAGCCAGGCAGTGAAAGACAAACACTACATATTCTCATGATATAAGAAACTAAAAGAGTTGACTCAGAAGTGAAGAGCAGAATGTAAGGTGGAGATAATTGCCAAAGGATACAAAATCTCAGACATCAGAGTTTCCTTGTGTTTTAATCAGCATTTTTTGCTGCAGTGACTAAAAGACTGACCAGGTCAATTTTAGAGTAGACAAGTTTATTTAGGGGCTCAAGGTTCCAGAGATCCCAATCCACAGACAGCCAGCTCCACTCCTTGGGGCTGAGTGTGGCAGAGGGAAGGGGCTCTCATGATGTTCAGCAAGCAGAGAGGAGACTCCATTGGCCAGATATCAAATATATACCCCATAGCCATGCCCCCATTGTTGGCCTCCTCCAGCCACACCTTACCCACCTTCAGTTACCAGGCAGTTAATCCCCACCAGGGAATTAATCCAACGGTTGAGTTAAGACTATCATAATCCAATCAGTTATCCTCTAAACACTCTTGCATCATCTCACACAGGAGCTTTAGGAGGGTATCTCACATCCAAACCATAACAAGTTGTTAAGACCTATTTCACAGCATAGTAAAGACAATCTATTTTAATAAGAGTATTCCAGTGACTTGGGAGGCTGAGGCAGAAAGATTGTAAATTCAAGGCCAGCCTCACCACTAAATAAGTCCCTGTTTCAAAATGAAAAATACAATAGGGCTGGAGATGCAGCTCAGTGATAGAATGCTTGCCAGCATGTGTGAGGCTCTGGGTTCAATCCCCAGTACCAAAATTAATAACAATGCTGATAATAAAAAATAATAGAGTATTGTCCATTCAAAATTCTTAGAGTAGGGTTGGGGATGTGGCTCAAGCAGTAACACACTCACCTGGCATGCGTGGGGTGTTGGGTTCTATCCTCAGCTCCACATAAAAATAAAGATGTTGTGTCCAACAAAAACTAAAAAAAAATAAATATTAAAAAATTCTCTGTCTCTCTTTGAAAAAAAAAATTCTTAGAGTAACCTCCAAATATTCTTACCACAGTAAAGTACTTGACGTGGACATGCTAATAACTTAATGTATTTATTCCACATTCTATCCATGTTATTATTTTATACCCCTTTAATATACATAATCAAAATTTGCCTAAATGTGTTTTGGGGGAGGGATGAACCAAGGGTTACTTACCACTTAGCCACATTCCCAGGTCCTTTATATGTTTTATTTTAAGACAGGTTCTTACTCAGTTGTTTAGAACTTCAGTAAGTTGCTGAGGCTGGCTTTGAACTAGTGATCCTCCTCTCTCATACTCCTGAGCCATACTCTGATTACAAGCATGTGCCATCACACCTGGGTCAATATATAATTTTTGAAAAGGGTGCTGGGAAAATCTAGATCAATGAGACCAATGAAATGTAACCATCAAAAGAAGGCGTGAATCTGATTGTACTTTTGAATCATTACAGAATAGCAAAATAACACAGGTATAAGGAAAATTATTGAGACAAATTTGTAAATGTGATTGTGGATACTATATCAGGTAATAAGATTGTATCTGTGTTTTTATTCTCTTCTAATGCTGAGTAATATTCTATTGTGTATATATATTACAGTTTCTTTATCCATTCATCTACTGAAGGGCATCCAGATTGGTTTCATAATTTAGCTTTTGTAAATTGTGTTGCTATAAACACTGATGTGGCTTAGTCACTAAAGTATGCTATTTTTTAAGTCCTTTGGGTATAAACCAAGGAGTGGGATAGCTGGGTCAAATGGTGGTTTCATTCCAAGTTTTCTAAGGAAGCTCCATACTGGTTTTCAGATTGGTTGCACCAATTGCAGTGCTACCAGCAATGTATGAGTGTGCCTTTGCATGGAATTTGCACACAAATGGATGGAGTTGGAGAATATCATGCCAAATAAAGTAAGCCAATCCCCAAAAGACAAAGGACAAATGTTTTCTCTGATAAGTGGATGCTGATCCATAAGGGGAGTGGCAGTGGTGAGAATATAAATTATGGAAATCAGTATGGAGGGCCATTTGGAGCATGGGAGGAATGGAGGAACTTTGAATAGGGCAAAGGGGAGGGAGGGGGATGGAGGGGGTAGAGGGGTAGAAAATGTGGTGGAATGAGATGGACATCATTACCCTGGGTACATGTATGAAGACATGAATTGTGTGACTCTGCTTTGTGTACAACTAGAAAAATTGTGATCCATTTGTGTACTATGAGTTGAAATGCATTCTGCTGTTATGTATAACAAATCAGAACTAATTAATTAATTTAAAAAAGATTGTATCAGTGTTAAATTTCTTAAATATGATGAATATGTTGTAGTTATGCTTTATTTTTACAAAATACATGGGAAACTATTAGAGGGTAAAAATTTGATGTCTTTAACTAACTCTCAAGTGGTTCAAAGAAATATACACAGTATTGGTGCAAAGGAGAGGAAAGGTGTACAAGAGTGATGAATATGAATGAAGAGTATGTGTAGTTCATTGTACCAGTTTAAAATTTTTTTCTGAAATGTTAAAATGTTTCAGTGTAAAACACTAAAGAAAGTAGATAATGCAGAAAGGTAGATTTAAAATTAAAATCAATCTAATTATGTGCCATTTGTAAATCAGTGAAACACAGAAAAGTTACAAGTAACCAGTTTACTTTGCTTCTAGAATTCATATTGTTGACAAATTAGTTTTTAAATATATCTATGCTTGCACTCTGGTTAGAGTGCATTGGTTTTCATGTTGCTTTATTATTAATTAGCACACATATCACAAATATATAATTCAACTAATGGCAAATTATTAATGTTATTATTAATCCATATATAATATATTATTGCCATACTATTATATTTATAATATCTCTTAATATTTTCCCACTTATTTGACTAAAAACAAGAAACTAAAAAATTCTATTTGTTCTAATTTTAGTTACTCTAATATTAGGTCCTAAATTTCACTATATTTTATGTTACCATTGACAATTACATACACTTAAAAATCAAGCATAATTTAGGCCAGGCACACACCTGTAATCCCAGTGGCTCAGGAGGCCAAGACAAGAAAATCATGAGTTCAAAGCCAGCCTTAGCAAAAGTGAGGTGCTAAGCAATCCAGTGAAACCCTATCTCTAAATAAAACACAAAATAGGGCTGGGGATATGTCTCAGTGGTGGACCAGCCCTGAGTTTAATCCCTGGTACTGAGAAAAAAAATCAACCATAATTTAATGTTTGACTTTATAAAAAGTCCTTAGTGGGAGTTACAGTTTGCTTATATGTGTTATTTTCATTAATTTTTTTAAAAGTCAAAAAGTGATACTGGCTCACTGATACCCTTAAACTGGGAAAACAATAGCTTTGAAAACCTTAAGGGAATCATAAGCCTATGAAGAAACTAGAGATATTTCTATGGAAACAAGCTTCAGCTTCAGGGAAAATTTGTAAATCAGAATCTTTTGTGTAGAAAGGTAGAGTTGGATTTTTGCAGCATACAGCTGTCAGAATACCTACTCAGTCAATTTCTGAAGTTTACAATTTTGAAAGTATTAATTATTTTACCGTTTCTAATTCAGGTTTTTTATACATCTGTCCTTTTTCATCATTATTTCTTTAGACAGTGAACAATTGTATAGTTCTTTTATTTAAAAAATATTCTGGCATCTATTGTGTAAAATTAACATTTTCTCTCTGCATTTTTGCTTCAAGTATTCATTGATTCTGAATTGTTTCACGAAAATAACAGTAGAATTCTCTCCTCATTTGAAGTGGATAAATTTTTATAAGTCTCAAAATAATGAATGCTGCAGCTATTCAAATAAGAACAGGAAAATGTAATCTCATAGCTAATTTATGAGTTGGCTTTGTGAAATAAATTAATCAGTATAGACCAAATTCACACTTTCATTTTAGATTGAGCTCTCTGTGGAAACAACTGCATTGTTTTTGAAATAATAATACAAAACATCTTCATGTGTGATTCATTTAATTAAATCTGTTTTTGACAGTACTGAGAGTATTTTGCATTGACCAAATGACTAGCAAGATTAACACATATCTGAAATCGATTTAAAAAGCACTCAGGAAATGCATAGCAAAGGTATAACAAAACTACCGCAGGGATCTCTATTTCTTAGCAACAGGGAGAAGACCAGGTTATGACATAAAATTACCATGGCCAGTTAAAACATCTAAAACACTAAATTATTGTTTGTTGTGTCCATCCCCAAATATGATTTGTGTTCCAAAGTATCCAAGCAGTTATGAAACTCCAGATCTCTTTTTCTTACCTCTGTAAACTATTTTGTAGACTTATTTGAAGATCTGAAGACCACAAAAGCATACCCACCTTTTCATTTTGGCCAATACAGCAATAAGAATAAAACAAGTTAGCAATATCATTAAGTATAAAAGCTAAAACACAGACATAAGTGAAAACAATAAGTGGAGAGGAATACACAAGTAGATGCAAAACAATGTTTGATTCAAAAGAGAATATTCCACATTTAGTGGTAAGCAGATGAAGCTGTTGACAAGAAAATCTATTGAATGAAAATATAATAAAACAAAACCACAGGAAAAAAATAAAAAGTAAAAGTGATTAAGACAGAGGCAGGGATCAAAAAGTTAAGAGCCTGTTTTTAGTATAAAGATGGTCCCGGAATTGTACAATAATTATTAACCACATGAACAGCTCTTTAAATTGCTATTATTCCCTTTCCTAAGTAAAACACAGGAAGAAAACATCCTTAGCTTTTCTGTCCTCCATTTCCATTAGGACAAGAACTAGCATTACAAACACAGCCAGCATGGCTCAGCAGAGGTTCTCTGCCCTCGGCTTCATCCCAGTCCCCTTATTCTCTGTGCTCTAATAATCATGGTTTGATTTCACCTCCTGAATCACAACACGTTCTTATTGAGTTACGGATTTTGCACAATACTTCTGCCTGGCTTTCTCATTGTCACTCCCCTCACATGCTCTAGTTAACTCAAAATTGTAATTGCTTATTGGTTTGATAACTTTTTCTGAAAGTAATATGTTATGACCTCAAAATAATCAAGTCATTAGTTCAAACATTTTCATGTCAAACTGTAATAATTTTTCAATTGCAATTTTGTCCCATTTAGTTGATTGTCTAAGATTCTAGGAATCTAAGTTTCTCTAAGACTTATAAATTCATCTGTAAACAATAGTATGATTAGAACAGGGACCATTCTGCCTTTGCTTACTATTATTTCCTTAATGAATAACCCCATGTGTGTGCAGCTCTCAAAACCTGAATTGGATAAATGCTTCCTCCATCAGATTTCCCAATTTTTGCTAAAAAAAAAAAAAATGAATAACAATCCCCAGACTTGAACCTTATGTTTAGATTTTATTTCAAGCATGTTTTCATTTTCATCCTATTAAACATAAACATAAAATTTAATTTACTTTCATTATTATTGAGATAATAATGCAAAGTTATCTTATATAGACAGGGTTCAGCTCTAGGCATCAGAAAATGGATTTAGTTCAGGGACTCTAGTGGTAAAACAACAACAACAACAAAAAATGTTGGTCCTGTAATCTTTCATATTGGTTAAAGTAAATAAGCAGGAGGCTATTAGCCTGAGGCTGTCTGTGTGCTTGAGATCCAACATAAAAACTCAACCCAATTTAGAAAAAAAAAAGGAACACCATATGTCTCCCCCCACCCTCCAAAAAAAAACCACAGAAGTATATGCTTTGTAATAACAACTGGGTTTCAGTCAGTCATAGACACTACCTTAAGCTAATCACATGTAGTGATGGCAAGTTGCCTTGCCCAACTAAGTCAACTGCCTAACTAAAGTCAATCATTTGGTTTTTCTAATTTCTTTAGGTTAGCTGGCACAAACTCACTGCTCAAGCTGCTGGGTGAAGCTCTCTGAACACCTTTTGGTTCAAAGGGCTGCCAAATCATGAATAATAGTTCTTTGTTCAAATAATCTCTGTTCAACTTAATTTATCTTTTTTTTTTCTTTTAATCTTATACTAAGTAGGCCCAGGAAGGAAACTGTTCCCCCTAACAAAGTCAAGAGGTTGCTGATTCGTGTGCTGGCTCCAGATTTACCACAATTTAACAGTCAGACGCCAATCCAGTTTCCTTAGCACCTGAAAGATGTGTTAGATCTGCCACCTCTCTTCTCTCTGAACAGAGTTCCTGATATTTTCCACATTTTGCATAAGGCCTTAGAAGACTACATCCAGAACTGTGGGAAATGTACACAGAGCTGAACATTTCCCAATCTCTACAATACATGACAGGTGCCTGAGTAGCAGAACAGCAGGTACTGAGTGGCCTAAGATACATCTTCCTTTGAGTTTCCACAGAGAGCAAAACAAACAAATAAAAACAAAAACAAACAAAAATTGCCAATTGCAAAACTTCTTTTTAAAATAAAGGTGAAATTTTGAAACCATAAAAAAATTTATGTCACTTGATTAATATAGTTACACACTTATCTTTTCCAGTTTGTCCCTTCAATCACAAATTTAGTCTTATCAAACACAGAAATCATTACTCTGGTCCTCTGTCACTTCTACACATAACCCTAAATCTCAATTATTGATTTTTTTAAGACAAAGTTATTTTTTTTCCTGAATTAAATAGACTGGAATTCTCTTTAATTTTATCGATGTAAAAAATACATATAAGTTCCTTCCTTCACTTTTTTTTCCTCCCTTTTTAAAAATTCATTATTTCTTCCTTCTTTTCTTCAACAAATATCAGCTGACTTCTGTGGGCCTGAAAATATCAACACAATTCTCTCTCTCTTTTTCTTTCTTTCTTTTTTTTTTTTTTGACCAACACAATCTCCCTTTCCCTCTCCCTCTCTCCAATTTATTCTAACTGGGAAAACAATTTTTAAATTATATATGAGTGGGATTGACATAATAGATAAGGAAAGTACAATGTCAAGTACTGTCAGCACAACAAATTCCATGATTCCATAGGGAGAATCTAACATGGTGAAATTGATGGCAAATATAAGAATCAAGAAGACAAAATTAAAATTTGGAGTCAATCAAAGACAGGGCACAGCAGGAAGCTGTTATTACACTTAAAGTGACCAACACACAAGGGAGCTTTTAATGGCACTTTCCAGAGCAAAGAGAAAAAAAATAAGGAAGGCAAATACCCTATTTTCTCCCCTCCTTCCTTCTCCGAATTTCCACTGGGGCACTTACAGGCCAAACTCAACTGGGAGATTTTTGAAAAAGGAATGTGGAAAACAAAAGTTAACAAGTGAGATCCTTGAAACACACATTAGAGCAAGGGAAGCCAGGAAGTGATTGTAAAAAAAAAATAGATGCAACTTACAACACCAGCATATAGCTGGTCCAGGACTACCTGGGAAGATGGAGAAATGTCTCAGGTAAATAGTTCAACTAAATGCTTGAGAGCAGAGAAAAAATACTGTCCTATTGATTTCTGTTTTAAAATTCATGTTTCAGAGAACCAAAATATACCTCAAATTCAAAAGAATACAGTCACTGGTTAACTTTGTTGTTAATGCATACTTATGTCCATTTTCTTAGTAGTGGTTTGAGGATTTTAAAATTATTATTATTTTCTAATCATTAAAAAGAAGAGAGGAATAAAAAGGAGAAGAAGAAAAGGAAAGCAACTTCTTTAAATTCTTTAAGATATATATTGATCATGTAGATTGGCATAAAGCATATACTTTAGGAACTCTTATGTGGTTCATGGATATATGATAATCACTTTCACATGATCTCTGATGTTTTTTTTATGGCAACTAATTACTCTAAATCTTCTTATATTCTCATCATTTCTCTCAGGAAATAAAGTTTAATTAAAATGTGATAACTTATTCTAGTTTTTAGTGTTTTCCTCTTTATGAGGGATAGCTACCATAGCTAGTAAAAAATATATGAAATTGTCTTTAATAATAAATAGTGAATCTCCTAAGAGTAGAAAATTTATAACAGCAACCATTGCATATGGTTTCCATATACAGTAATATTTAAATGCCTGGTTTTTAAATGCATGATTTTAGATTATACACCTTCAGATTATACACTTAAATTGATAATAATAAGTGTGTATTGATATATAACTAGATGATGAAAATGTTTTCTTTACTTCAATATAGCCTATTATTACATATGGTTGAAACAAATTACTTATAAACTGCTTTCTTTATTCCTAGCCTTAATGTCAAAGTTTGGGTGACTTACTTTGAAATTGAACAAAGGATTCAGTAGAGTCCACAGCACTTGACTGAATTGACAAAAAAAAAAAAAATGTTCTTTTCATGAACAATATTCTTGCTTGATGTCAAAGCACAAAGCAATCAGGACATCTCTCAGGACCTCTATCAGAGTCATTCAATTGCTCTTTTTCTTAAAAAAACAGAAAGCTGCAAAAAGGTACTTAGCCTCTCTCCCAAAGGTAAAAAGGAGCATTTATATAGATGCCATTTTATTAGCTTTAAAAATATGAGCCTTAAAATGTATAAGAATATGGGTGAATTGGATATTGTTCCCAAAAGCACTGAAGAAATGCCATCTTAGGAATTTCTCCATAACTGAAAAACCTATGACAATAAACCCCAAATTGAATTCACTTACTTGAACCCCAAATTGAATCCACTTACTATAAGAAATAGAATATTTGACCTTTAGATTGAAGAAAACCATTCAGTAATATTGGTGCCTAGTGTTGGCAAGGGAATATAAAAACTGGTACTAGGCCTTACTAGTATCAGTTTAAAAACAAACAAGCAAAGAAACAATCAAAAAGGTAGGGAACTATAAAACACAATTATAGCATTTATCTTGGAAATTAGCACCAAAGAGATTTTTAAAAATCAAACAAAATAAGTGAAGTGAGGAGGGTTAGGTACATATTTATTTCGAGTTAAGTTGTTGCTTCCATTGATGTAACCAAAAGTCATTGAGACAAGGACTATCTTATATCATTTAAGGCATCTGCATCTGTTACAAGGAAGATAGGTCTGTAGTTGCTGTAATTGCCATAACAATAGATTTTTCTGTTTGGGGTATCCTGTCTGGTAATATTAAACTCATAAAGAAGAATTTAAATTTGTTCATTGATCTTAAGTGATTTGTATCATATTTTATTTCTTCTTTAAGTGTGAAGAGTTTATCAGAAAAAAATTATATTTGCCATTTAATTTAGGAGAAGTTTTTATTTATTAATTAAATTTCTTGAAAATATATCACAATTCATCTTTATTTTCATCATTAGATTTGTTTGGCAATTGAAGTCTTTTAAGCAATTTGTCTACTTCACCTCAGTTAGTATTTTCATAATACTCCCTTATTGTTTATTTAGTAAAGGTGATCACAATATTGTTGTCTCTTATTTAATTTGAGATATTGCTAATTTTACCTTATTTGTTTTGATTAGCTAGTTGATTAATTTTATTTGCCTTCTTTTAAAATATAATTTTTTTTGTTTCAAATATTTTCATAATTTCAAATCCTCTTTTCATTTCATTGATTTCTACACATTATTACAGCTTTCTGCTTACTTTGTATTGAATTTCCTCTTCTCTTTCAAGTTTTCCAAAATGGGTATATATATAATCTTACTACTTTGTGTCAAGTGTGGAAACATTAGTTCAATTTATATATTTTCAACATCTTGATTTCTTTAATATTAATTCTTGACTGTCAAATGATATTTTCTGTTTCAATAAGCAAACACAATTTATGAAATACACTTGAAAGGAATACTCTGTTGCATACCCCAAAATTACTGCTCTTTGCATCATTCCTTCTTTGTATCTAATGTCATAAGATTATATATATATATTTTTTTGCCACTTCCTTTCTATTTGAAGAATCTTCTTTAGCCAATATTTTCTTTAGCCAGTTGGTCGACTGTTGACAAAGATGTCTTTATTTCCCATGCATTCTTGAAGGACAGCTTCAACAGATACAGAATCTGCAGCTGTTAGTTCTTTTCTTTCAGCACTTAAAATAATATTGACAATTCCTTTTGGTTGCTGTGGTTTCTTAGAAAAAAATTCACTGTCTTTTGAATTATTTTTCCACTATAGGCAATGTGACATTTGTCCCTGGATTCTCTTCAAGATTTCCATTTTTGCTTTGTTTCTTTGTTTGTCATTAGTATGCAGAAGTTTAATAGTGATGTATCTTGGCACTGATTTCTTTGGGTTTATCTGGTTTTGGTTTGGTTAATTTCTTATATATGTAGATTTATATCTTTCACCAATTTGGAAAGGTTTTAACCATCATTTCTTTGACTATTCTTTCATGCCCACTCTCCTTGTAGAACACCTATAATATGAACCTTTCATTTTTCTCCAACAGGACCCTGGAATGTTGATCATTTTATTTTCAGTCTGTTTTCTTTCTGTAACTGAGATTGAGTAAACTGTATTATTCTGTCCTCAAGGTCAATTAATCTCCACATACACTGTCATCCCTACTCTAATAATATAACCTACCAGCTGACTTTATATTCCTATTTTTATGACAATGACTTCCAGTTTTATAATTTGCATTGGCCATTTTTTATAACCTCTCTTTCTTTATTGAGTTTTAAATTTTTTATTTCTTTTCAATTTGTAATTGATTGTTGAAATATTTTTATCATGGCTTCTTTAAACTTATTGTCATATAATTCTAACATGTAAGTCAGTTATCTTTTCTTATTTAAGTTGTGATGTTCCTGTTTTTTATTATGATGGGTGATATTTAATTTGTAGCTTTAATATTCTTTCTTTGTTGTGAAGAGACTATGGGTCCTATAAAACACTTTTATTTTAGCAGATGCTCATTAGTTTAGATTTAGCACAAATTTCCTGGCCTGCTTGTGTATGCTGAGGGTTCAATTACAGTTTAATTTTCAGGGCATTTGCAGTGTGATTTTGATCTCCTTGGTTAATCTGGTACCGTTGGCTTTTCTACTTATCCCTGCTTATGTTGACAGTCAATCAATAAGTAATTATTGAATAATTGTCCTAGAATATATTCTAAGCAATAGACATACTGCAGCAAATAAAGCAGACAAGACCTCTCTTCCTGAAGAGGTTATGCTCAAGTAAAAGACAGATAATAAATACATAAATAAACAAATAATTTCAGAATTGTTTGAGGGAAGAGGAGTCTATTTAAGAGAATATAGTTGAAAAAAAAAAAAAACCTTTGGGAAATGTTCATTGGAAGTAAAACCCAAAAGAGAAGAAGCTGTCAAATTTTGAACATATTGGGGAAAGAATATTTTAGTAAGAGGCAATAGTGATGTGCAAATGTCCTGAGAGTAAATAAAGTATAGCATGTTTTTTAGGGTTATGACAACAAATAGCTATATCTCAGTCCTACTGGAAAGATTCTGAAAAGCTACATGGAACTCAGAATTGTTCTTCATAAGGACAATGTCAGAATTGAATATATATAACAGAACCCACTGGCTAAGAAAAACCCAAAGTGTACAAAGTATCTGCTTTCTGTGAAGAAATGTGTAGTCAAGCAACATTCTCTGTTTTATTTTTGTAAGAATAAAGTGGAGGTGTATGATTGAAATGTGTGAGGCTTTTATTAACTTTGAAATGGTCTTTCAGATTAAAAGTTAGAAATATAATGCATATATATACATATATGTATATATATATACATATATATATATATATATTCAGAAACATCTGCAGATAAATTGATTTATGATATATCTACTGATTGATAGTGAAGTTTCTTTATTCCAAATTTATGACCAGATATTAGATTGCATACATTCTATTTCCTACTCATCACCTAAATATTTAATTTCACAGTAGAGTCAGGCCTTTATTAAATTATATAAAGTTTCATCAGTCATTTCTAAATTTTATATAATTCCATGCCTAAGCCACTGTAATTCTGACCTAAGTGTATAAAGTAAACAGAAATTCATGGCAGGATAAGGGCTTCTGCCTACCCAGGAATCAATTTTTGCAAAATTACTTTCTTTTTTTCAGTAATATTTTTGAAAGGATATGAACGTTTTATTTTTTAAAGAAAATGAGACTCATGTGAGGAACCAATTTGACTGATGAAAGTGTCTACTCCATAAAGTTTATGTACCAGAGGCATATTGTGCCCAAAGTAAGCACTTCTTTTCAAACTATGTACTTTATTTATTTATTTTTAAAAATGTGTTCACATAGAAGAAATGATGTAGAATCATAGTTTTGGTACAGCTCTGGAATCAGTTTTCATGTTTGAATTATGAATGACACACTTAGCAGATGATCATTGAAGTAAACTTGAACAAGTTAGTTTTTTGTCCTAAGTCTAGGTTACTGCCTCTTACAATTGCAGCCTGGTAATTATGTCTACTCTTCACGGCTGCTTGTAGACTTAAAACAACATGCTTCAATTTAAAGCACAATACCTGGCACAGAATGCATTTTAAGTGAACATGATCTATTATTATATCATTATTATTAGTCCTTATTGCCCTATGGCTTATTTTTTAAAAGAGCATGATTTTTTCTCTCTTCTCCCCTCTCCCCCTCTCTAAAAAGATAAGGGAGACAGTATTATCTTTTCTTCAACTAGTTAATTGCCCTTGAGCACACCCACTACAGGAAGGAGATGCCTGCTAAAGACAAGGGAATAGAATATCTCCCAAATTAACAAGTGAATCCTAACATGATGTTAGGGTACCCTGGGACCCCCCTACCAGAGCATACCTGGAATGTAACCCTTGAAGAATTTTTTTACCACTGGCCCCCTCATCAGGAGAGTACCAGCCTTTGGGATAGGAGTCCCCTGTGTTTCTCCTTTGCTAGCAAAGCAATAAACCTTTTTTTCATTTTTCTCAAAACCATGTCCTCATTATTAAAATGGAATTAATTAGCATTGGGAACAAAGAAAAAGCTTTCAGTTACAATATCATACTTCCTTAAGTTTCCTGCATGTGGTAATGTGCAGTGTGTGTTTCAAATATTCTGAATTCTAAAAATGGTATGCAATCATTTCTAAAGGTTGCTACTACTGGGAAAAGGAGCAAATACTGCTGTTGGTGTTTTCATGTCAACTAATAAATTTTATTCCTCTGAGGGCAACTGAGATATATAATCTGGTGTCTCAGTTGGTAAAGATTTTCAACAACTTCTCAGAAATTGTGCAGCAGCCTGCCTCTTATTAGGAAAATTGATCTTGGATCTTAAAGGTCAACAAAGTAAAGCCTTGGTTTTTCCTCCTAAGAATCCTACAAAATAAGCTGTATGTAAGATCCTTTATCTACTTTATGAGTTAACCCCATCTGGATTTGCACCTGTGATTTCTGGGTGCCTCTGCACTTAAAGTACCTAACACTTCCCTTCAACTATGAAAGACACAGTTTTAAAATTACATAATGTACTTTAAGGAATATTGAATGCCAAACTAATTCTGTGATTGTGCTGGAAAGCAGGTGGCAGTGTAGAATTTACTGATCTAGATGCATAGTGCCAGTTCCTTCAGCCAGAGAGGAAGGGAATGTGCCTTACATTCTAGCACCTAGCCAAGATCAAGAGCACTTTTTCATCCTATCATCCTATCCAACTGACTTGAAGCATTCAAACATTGTTCTCTAATGTTTACAGAGATAAAAATTTAATGCAGAGAATTCTATGAAAGATGGCAGAATGAATTCATCTTTTCATAGTCTCCTGGCCTATAGAAATGAATAAAAAATAATTGGAGATAAAAACTGCCTCTATGCTTAGAAACTGCCATAACCTCATACAGTATACCTTGAAGAATAACAGTCAGTTGCAAAACAACTTGAACTAAACTGAAAGAGTCCAAATATCAAAAGACATATATCTAGTTGGGAAACTGTATTATGTCATAAATAAGAAAAATAGTTGTGAAAGGGTATACTAAGAAATTCTAACTAGAGAAATAAGATTGGGGTAGGGGTAAACAGGTAGTAGGAGGAAAGAGAAAAACATGCTGTGGGGTTAATTGTCCCACAATGAAATGGCAGGTAGAAATGAGATTTATAATATATGGACTTCCTGAACAAGTCATATTATTTTTCCAGATAGTTTTCTCCCTACCAAAAAAAAAAAAAAATCCTTGGCAGAAAGGAACTGTACAATGTAGCTTTGGATAAGTTAACATGAGCAAAAAGAAATGTTTGCATATCTACGCAGATCTTACCTTTCATCTGGGTGTTCAACTATCTGTCAAAGGAGAGAAAAGTGAGAGGAAGCCCACAGATCAGAGTATTCAATACATTTAAGGAGAAATTGGTTGTTGATAAAAACTAGCAGAAGCCTCAGCTCCTTTTCTGTACTTCTTGATCAAATGAATGTTTATATCAATAAGCTATCCAAATCAACAATTCCCATGTCTAAAATCTAATTCCTAATGGATTGAATGATACTTCTAAGGGAGGGAATGAAGAAAAAGGAAATGGGAAAAGCCAGTGATAATTATCATTACAAAGATACATTACTAACATTATTCTTGGGCAAATAGTGTGTTCTGTTCCAATCCTCCCAGTCAAATTGAAAGATGAGCATAAAACAGCACAGCACCAATGTGGCCACTAATAATTAACAGAAAAAAACCAGGAGGAAGAAAGTGAAAATCATGTAAATGACAAACAGGTATAGAGTTACCTTGGAAGAAGTTATGTAATAAATGACATAATGAATTTCATATTATATTACTTGATAATATAAAATTTTAAAAACATAACATTATGAAATTATAATCATATTAATTTTAAAAATCATCTTAGGTTAAAAAGCTGTATCAAACTTAGCTTCTCTAAAATCAACATAAAACACAAATTAGAAATGAAAATAGAAAACTGGAAAAGGGCATTGCTAATATTTTCAGAATATTATACATAATTCAAGAGGAAAGGACAAGTTAAAATTTAACTGTCAAAAGGAAGTTCAGATTTTAATATTAAGATATATGAATAGTATATAGATCTGCTGATGCTTACTCCTTTTTTCCCCTCTCTCTCTATTTCAGCAGTCAGGTTTATGTATTGTTCTCCTCTTCTGCTGCCTTTGTGTAGGAAGTGCCTGTAAGCAGACCTGCTGTTCTGTTTAGAGTAAGACATTTTCTATGTCAGTTTGGTTTTGTCCAATTCAGGGAAAAGTGTGAGAAGGACTTAAGCCGGGATCAGTAGATTAAATTGTATTCACCAAAAATTCATCAAAAACCTTCTGTGTTGATAGGAGATTTTCCAAATTTATACAGCAATACTTTATTTTTCATTTGCACGTTAACCCTTAGACATGTACTCTACCAGATGAGAGGAGAGGGAATGACATCCTGAATTCACACCAGAGAACTGAGTTCTAATATCTGGGTAATAATTTCTTGTCCAAAGATAAAAAAACAAAATTAAACAAAAATAAGATAAAAGCCAAGCATGGTGGCACACCTCTGTAATTCCAGTGGCTCAGGAGGCTGAGGCAAGAGAATTGCAGGTTTTGCCACAACAACTTAGTGAGACTGTAATCAACATAGTGAGACCCTGTCTCAAAATAAAAAATAAAAAGGGGTGGGGATGTGGCTCAGTGGTTAAGTGCCCTGGTTTCAATCCCCTACACACACAAACACACACACACACACACACACACACACACACACACATACACACACACACACACACACACACGCACGCAAACACACACAAAGATAAAAATTTGTAAAGAAATAAACTTCCCTGATACAGAGAAAAAAACTTACATTTATTTCAGAAAAAAGTTAATAATGAAGGTTCATAACAAAATATAGTGAAGCCTATGGATAAAGAAGTAATGCCATAAGTGTGTTCAGGAAGAAGAAACAAGCCACTAAAGACCTGGTAAACCCAGGACCATTATGTTTCCCCATCAGCCTCACATGTCAGGAGCTGAGTAAGCACTCCAGAGCTCTGGCAGAAAGTAAGAGGGTAACCAGATTACCTCTCAAGTCTACAGAAAACAGAATTACATCCTCAAGTATGCAAGCAGGAAAAATTCATAGCATTGGTATCCATCTCAAAAATTACTCAGATACATTATATCTAATTAACAAGGAAAATAAAAATAAATATTCCCCAAATGGGAATATCATGGCATAAAATGGCTTATGAGTGCAGTTTCAGTACATTTAAATCCAAAATTAACAGAAAATATTATCTGTAATTAAGCCACAAAAGAACAATTTAATATAAAGTGTATTATAATTAACATAATTTTAAAGGAGACATTATATAATATGTAAAAATAATAATTAGAAGTTAGCAGACTATTAAAATATTCTTCCAAACATTTCCAAAAGAGGACAAGAACAAAACATTTAATTGGCAACATGTAATTGTGCTATTTTCTTTGTGTTTCATGAATATAGTCAGTAAAGCTGAATTTGATGAACTAATAAAACAGGTTTAAATACACAATTTTCAGTTTTTAACTAAGACACTAAATTGCATTATACATTTAAATTTTCTCAGGTGTTAGGTAAGTCCCAAACAGCAAACCATACTATAGAAGTACAAAGAACAAGGGTAGACAGAAGAAAACAGATTTAAAAAAATAAAATACCAAATTTATCTCGTGTTAAAAGTGGTTTGAGGGCTGGGGATGTGGCTCAAGCGGTAGCGCGCTCGCCTGGCATGTGTGCTGCCCGGGTTCGATCCTCAGCACCACATACCAACAAAAGATGTTGTGTCCACCGAGAACTAAAAAATAAATATTTAAATAAATAAATAAATAAATAAAAGTGGTTTGAAGAACTCTAAAAGAAAATTTTTAGAGACTGAGAAAACACAACAAACAGGGGAAAAAAGTCCAAGATACCATCTATAAGACAATCTTGCCTAAAAGAAACTAATTAGAAATGATAAATGTAAAAAGAAATATAATGTTATCAAGCAAAAACAAACAGAAAGAAACAAGTGTTACCATATTTATCTAAGTTAAATTCCAAGCATTTTACAACCACTCAGACCAAGAGGAAAATTTTAGGGTAAGGAAGGATGCTACATACAACAGATATATACCTTTTCCTAGTAGTAAACATGGCATTGAAATAAGCACAGAAGAAAATTTTGAATTACAAGGAATCTGAATAGAATTTGTAGACTAAAATTCTTAAATGGGAAAATAGAGAAAAATGCTTGTGTATAATTTAATACAATAATTTTGTTATATATATATATATATATATATATATATATATATATATGCACACACATATATATTCCATATCTTCTACATTTATTCCATGTATGGAACATATGTCTACTACATATACATACAGACATATACATATTTATATATGTATAAATATACATATAAAAATACCTATACATATATATTCAATAAATATTCACACACACACACTTTAGAGACAAATCAGAGAGATAAAAACCCTAATTAATTCCCAAATTGGAAGCATGCTGCAAAATATATACTACAATAAAATTAAATATAACCTCACTTAAGAATGAAATCTAAGACACTTGATCTCTTACAAGTTGAAAGTAGAATGATGGTTAATAAAATTAGGAAAAATAAAGAGGAGAGAGGATTGAGGAAAGAATGTTTTCATCACAAGGAAGTGATAAACATTTTTGGGAGATAGATATGTTTAACATGATTTAAACATTAAACAATGTATATATTTGTCAAAAAAAACCACACATGGTACCCTATAAATATGTACATCATTTTGTGAATCATTTAAAAAATAAAAATAATAATATCCCATTAGTAAAACATGAATAATATAAATACAAACCAAACAATACTATATGAATTACAGTTTATAAATGTGTATATGTTATACACAAAATTGAGAAACAAAAAAGCTATAAACTAAAAGTCATTATAGCTAATAGATATTTTCAAAGTTGCTATAATCAGAAAGTGATATGCAAATAAAAACTTTCAATGAAAGTCATATACTATAAATTCATGTAAATACATATAAATATTTACATGCAAGTAACAAAAATTAGGAGAAAAAAACACCTAAAATTTATCAATAGAGAAGACTTACATGTCTCCTATTCAATTAATGATATATATAACACATACAACGAAATAGCATGCAACACTGTCAACATCATGCAACACATCTACATTTGTTGGGTGGATTACAATAATATAATAGTAAATTATTTCATTAGGCATAGAAGAGTACGGCTGGTTATCATGGGTAATAAGCTCAGGTCCATGAGAACTGGTACTAGTCCAGGTATCCTGACCAGCAATGAATCCCTAGCCCTTAACACAGCATTGGAACCTAAATGATTTTTAGGTTATATACTACTTTTGGGAAACAGATAAATTAGAGATGCTTTTGTTCCTAGAAACCTGTAATCCAATTATGGGACTCTATGATCCCTGAACAGGAATCTTTTGTCCTTATAGATGATCAGGTGAGTTCTAGAGTCAGACTTTATGGCTTAAATTATCACTCTGTAAAAGTAGGGACAATTCACCTCACATTGTAATCTTGAGTACCAAGTGAGTTAGTACACACAAATGCTTAGTAGCCAGAATATATAGTAAAGGTGCACATATAAATTTTTTAAGATACATTACCTGGAATATGGGACAGACTCAATAAATATTTGTTAAATAAATATTGTTTTACCTACATTTCAAGATTGTGACTATCAAATCAATGGTATAACTTTGGAATGTATAAAGCAGCAAGCAAGAGATATTGTTGTCTAATTCTGGGAAACTCAAGGTGCTCATATGTCATACTTCTGCTCTCTACAATAAACCTAAAGTTTCCTTAATAAGTGTCCCATGGTGATTGCTTTCATCAAGCAACATCCTTCAGGCAAGTAAACTTTTTGATATGCTTTGTAGTTCCATATTTTGGAAAGCCCCCATTTGTCCCTGCTCTCTTGTTTTGAGAATATTATGTTATAATGTAAAATGAGGAAGTTCGATTTGTAACACCAAGTGGTATCCTAATGCTAATTAGAATTCTGGCATTGCCAGTTCTAGCAGAAGCACTCTTGCTGGCAGAACCAGATTTGCTTCTTTGCTTAAATATAGGAAGCCAGACAAAAGGCTTTAACTTATTTTCTTAAAATGTCTTCAATATCTAAGTTAACTGGAAGTAAAATATATATTAAAAAAATGAACAACATTCCTGTGTATCATGGTGAGATTTTTAACATTAGAACAAAGTACCTTTGATATAATAATTTCCTCATCTGTTAGAAAAAAATCAAGCATAAATAGAATTTGACAGAATAAATAAAGATCCCTCTCTCTTCCATTTAGAATAAACAGTATAAAATTCTACCATGATTTGCTTATTCTCAGGGAATTGCAGTATCATAGAATTACCTGAAATAATTCAGCATGTCACCATATAAACACAGTGCTATTATCACATCCAAGAAAATTGCAATGATTCTGTAACATTATCTAAAATCCCTAAGCAAATTGTACCAAATGAGACAATCTAAACATTAAAAAGGAAAATTAAAGATTTGATTGCAATATATTTAATTATAAATAACCTTTTAATTCATAG
Organism: Urocitellus parryii; assembly: GCF_045843805.1. Taxonomy (NCBI): domain Eukaryota; kingdom Metazoa; phylum Chordata; class Mammalia; order Rodentia; family Sciuridae; genus Urocitellus; species Urocitellus parryii. The sequence continues at coordinate 29,655,273 of NC_135548.1, read as the reverse complement.
AGAGAAAATGAGAGAGTGGTATTTCTTTGTAGAAAATGCCAGGTTACATATTTAAGGTGAATGTCAGAATTTTGTTTTAAAGCCAACATTATCCAATCTCTATAGAAGGGCCGGGGGAGGGAAGCTTCCTAAGGAGGTCTATGTTCCAAACTTTGGAGCCCATGAAAATGTTACCTTACGTGACAAACTGGACATTGTAAACACGAATGAGGATGTGACCCTGAGATGGAGAAATTTTACTGGATTACTTAATAATATTGGTCCTTAAAAAACAGAAACTTTACCAGCTATGATCTGAGGGAGTCTTGACTATGAGGAGGGTCAGATAGACACTGTGAAAGGGACTGAACCTGAGGTGGCTACTTCTTTCCTAGTGCTGCAGAAGGGAATGCAGCTCTGCTAACTAACGGGTTTTGGTCCAGTTAGACCTGCATCAGACTTCTAATATTCAGATCTATGAAATAAAAAAAAACAATGTTGTCTCAAGCCAATAAATAGGTCGTGATTTATTGTGGCAGCCATAGAGAGCAAATGCAAACCCTATATAATAATTAATTCAAACGCCTAATCAACGGATGCCAGAAATTTTGAGAGAAATAATGTTGAGAAATATAAGTCACATGAGACCAGAGTATCAACCACAGATTACTCTCTATTAGCAAACAAGGGAGGACTTTTGCAATTGGGGAGAGTGGCAACTACCACTTTAATCAAGAGATCTAACTTAGCGTCTTCAGTAGGGGGTTGTCCCCAGTGTGATGCTCTATGATTTACAAGATCTATATAAAGTGCTCTTGCCAAATACTTATATGAAACTGAAAAAAACCTACAGACTATACTGCCTTAGATGTATATGGGAGTTCAGATAACAGTGGAAAAACTTAAAGGATCTCTGGATAAATAATTATACCCTGAATGCAAGATACAAGAATACTGATCTAGAGTCTTTAAAATGACAAATAAATAGAATGGCAACAACAAAGTAAGAGGCCTATATTGAATTGAAAGGTCAAATAGAGATATTAACATCAAGTGTAATATTTGAAGCTCAATTGGATCCTGGGTAATTAAAAGTAAGGATGTAGAAAAAAATGTTGGATGCAAGGAAGGAAGGATGACCTGAAACTCTACAAGACTTTAGAAATATTAATTTTTAAAACTAATATATTCAAAATTCCCACTAGAATCTCTGTTTTAATTTTCCTATCATGCTAAATAGATTGTCTGTTTACTGTGAAAATGGCATGATTTGCCTCATGGGACCTCACTTTCAGTCCTGATTATGCCTACCAATGATTTAGGCAAAGCATTTTCTAAATGAGTAGGAAAAGCATTTAATCTGTTTGACTGACACCTTCTTAAACTGGATTATATTGGATGATCTCTACTGAACCTGAATCTTGAACATCCCTTGACATTTCCTTTAGGAGAACATTTGGAAGGCTTTTCTTTGACTTTCAAGTTTGGTAAACTTCAAATGACATATGTGCTCATTTTACATACATTTTTAAAATTGTTGTGTGGCAAAAAAAAAAAAATACAAATGGAGTGGTTTAAATCAGCATAATTTTTTTACCTCAGAAATCCCATAGGTCATAAATTGGGGCACAATGTGCCTGTATTCTTTGTTTGGTATCTCAATAGGCTGAAAACAAGTTGTTTCTTACAGTTGTGGTTCTCATCTTGGTTCAGAATGAGAGCCAAGGACCATGGCCCCTGATATTCTTCTAGCAAATGGCTAACATCAGCACTTAGCTCCCAAATGCTGCTCTCCATTTTGTTTTCTAGGCAGCCACAATAGGAAACTCATAATATGAATGATTGTTTTCTTCATTGATTACTTCACCTATACCACGTCACTGTCTATCTCTTCTGCTACCAGCCTGTGAAGAACTCTTTTTGAAGATGTGTGATTATGGAAAGCCCAGCAAATAATCATTCTATCATAAAGTTAATTGATTTGGGACCTAAGTATTAAGGAGCATGATTGCAGAAAGGCATGGTCAAGTTAAGTTTAATTCTTAAAAAAAAATGCTACCCTTAAAAACTGTTGTAGCAATTTTCATTTTCACCATCAGTGAATGAGCCTTCCTATTGCCTCACATCCTTACCAGACTTTGGTGCTGGCAGTGATGGCATTTTGGCCAGTTCTGTTTTAATTTGCATATCTCTGACGACAAAAAAAAAATGGAGCACATTTCCTAAGCTTATTTGCCATCTTTTTACCTTCATTGGTGAGATATCTGCTAAGGTTTTAAGTCCAATATTGAATCCAATTTTTAGAGTTTTCTTATTGTTGGGTTTTAGGAGTTATTTGTACATTTTGGATATAGTCCTTTATTTTATATGCCATTTGAAAATATTTTCTTCTAGTCTGTGGTCTCATCATTCTCTTAACAATATCTTTCTTGAATAGAACATTTTAACTTTAAATGACTTCTTACCTTGAATTCTACTCTTTTTTTGGCAATATTTTTTATTATAGAATTATAGTTATACATAACAGTTACAATTATTCTGACAAAATCATACGTTTGGGATTTGATTTACTCATTTTCACTTCTTGGTGTCCCCCAAATCTAACCTTTCCTCCCTCTTCCTATTCTACTTCCTCTATCTGTTGATCTTCTTTTCACTCCTTTATTAATTTCTGATTGATTTTATACAAACACATAAATATACATGTACAAACACACATACACACACACATTAAAAAAAACAGGAATCCACTGTGGTATATTCATATATGCCCTCAGTGTGAGTTTCTTAAATTAACTGCACATTTCTTCCTTTTGCCTGTCCCTCCATCCTCCCACTTTATCTCCTTCTTATAGTCCACTGATCCTCCCTATATCTTTATGATATCTGATCCACTCCTCCTCTGACACTTTCCCCCCTTACTTTGCTCTAGCTTCTTCATACAAGAGAAAACATATGACACTTGATATTCTGAATCTGGCTTATTCCAATTAGCATAATTTTCTCCAGTTCCAAGTATTTGCCAGCAAATGCATAATTTAATTCCTCTTTATGGCTGAGTAAATCTCCACTGTTGTGTGTCTGGGCTAGTTTCATAATTTAGCTGTTGCAAATTGTGCTGCTATAAACATTGATGTGGCTGTATCACTATAGTGTACTAATTTTTGTCTCTTTTGGATAACTACCAAGGAGCGGAATAACTGGGTCATATGGTGATTCCATTCCTAGTTTTTTAAGTAATCTCCATACTGCTTTCCAGAATGGTTGTACTAATTTGCAGTCCCACCATCAATGTATGAGTGTACCTTTTAGAATTCTACTCTTAAACAAGAGTTAGACATTTTCAAACATGCAAGACTTTTTTCTTTTTCTGGATTTCTCAGGTTGGTGTTGAACTCCCAATTCTAAATAGCTGGGATTACCGGAATGCTATTCACAGGACCTGAAGAATTTATTATTAATGAAGTCCGGCTATAAATAGTTTTGCCATAGATTGTATCTCAGATATTGTATCTAAAATGTCATCACTATAAAATCATCTAGTTCTTCTACTGTTTGACAAATTTTATAGTTATGCATTTTCTATTCACTTCTGTGGTTCAGTTTGAGCCAATGTTTGTGAGAGGTATAAGGTCAGTGTCAAGGTTCATGTGTTTTTTCATGTGGCTAGCCAGCTATTGCAGCACCATTTGTTGAAAAGTTCTCTTTTGCTAAGTTGATTATATGTGTGTGTATTTCTAGGCTCTCTGTTATATTTCACTGATGTATTTGTCTATTATTTTGCCAATGTCAGAATGTTTTGATTACAGTAACTTCATAGAATGTCTTGAACTGAAGGAATGCCTGTCCTCCAGTGTTATTCTTCTCCTTCAACATTGTGTTGGCCGTTGTGTGCCTGCTTCTTTTCCATTTACACTATAGCATCCTTTTTTTCTATTTCTGCAAAACAAGTTGCTGGTGTTTCAATTAATATTGCACTGAATGTGTAGATCAATTTGAAAACTACTGACATCTTCACAATATTGAGTCATTCTATCTGTGAGCATAGACTATATTTCCATCTATTTTTTTATTACATAAACAGCAACTGGTTACAGTGCTGAAGATATATAAAAAATAGGATCATAACTTATAGGGAGCATTGTTTAAAATTTTGAGTAAGACTGGCTACAAATTTTTGAAGAAAATTTTACTGTGACCAAAGAAATCTCCAACCATCACATCATCTTCAGATGTGAAGGCAACACAAAGGCAATTAATGATAGCATGGACTGGCTAACTCATCCTAAAATATAGATGTAAATATATATCAGTTGACCAAGAAATAAATAAATAGGAATAATACCAGAATAAGGAAATATTGAATACTGAGCTTACCTAAATGCATAATAACAAAACTCACTAGAAATGGTTATGTAAACAGATACAAAAATACTATAATTCAACTTTGACAGATAAAAGGATTCAAACAGGTATCCTTTCAATGTGCTTCTGATCAGTTATAAAGAGTATGGATAGTTAGCAGCCTCAAGCTGAAGGATGCCAAAGGGGGCCTACCCTGGCTTTGAGTTTACGTCAAGCTCTTCTGTGGACAACCCCATCAAGGAGTCCCGGATAGGGCAGTATCATGTGACATGTCTACCCAGTGCTGGTATTCTCTAACTGGCAAACTTCTCCTATGATGCTGACAGAGCCATCATCAGATCTGCACTGCAGCCTAATGTCTCAACCCATGATAACAACTTTTAAATTGAAAAAGTTCAATGATGAAAAAAGTGAACAATTATAATAAACATCCATAATTAGTTTTTGCCACTGGAAAATGTTTGTACAATTGCCTATCTTGAGAGCGAGAGAGATGTGCACATACATAGTATGTTTGTATTCAAATGCATATGTGTGTGTGGGGGTGTGTGTGTGTATGTCTTAGTATTATGTCAATTACAGACATCTTAACATTTTATTCTTACACATTTTAATTTGTATGTCTTAATAAAAAAGAAATTCTCTTTATAAATAAGATACATTATCCTCTCAAGAAATTCCAGTTATCTACTATAAATCACATATGTAAATACCACAAATTATCCACTAATTCTTTTTTTTCTGATTTTGAATACAAGAGTCAACTGAAGATTACAAAATTGAATTTAGTCGGTATGCGTTTTAAAACTAAGAGTTTTCCAGCTTGTAATTTTTTTCATGCTTCATAACCTAAATATCTTAGACTTAACTTGTATACATTAAGTTGTTTCCTCATCATTAGCTTAAAATTAAATATTGCTAGGAATATTGGTAATTAGTGACATTGTGCCTTCTTAGCACTTTTATGGGTGGTCATAATGTCAGTTTGTCAGATTATTGGTAATGTTAAATTTGATCAAGATAATTTTTAGATTTGACCATCACCCTTAAAATAAATAAATAATATGTGCGGCAATACATTGAGACTGGAAACAACTTGATTTTTAATAATATTTCACCCAACAATTTTACAATGGGAATTGTAATATAATTTCTTATTTCTTTTAAACCTTCATAATTTACTAATTTTTATTTTGTATAAAAATCTCTCTTCTGCCTGCTTCAACACTAGCTTTAGTATTATTGAATAATAGATTCACTTATTTTCATTTAAATAAAATAAAACATTACTGCTATTATTCTTTTTGATGCTCAAATTGTCTGAAATTTGGCCAGCAAGATCCTTTTAATTAGGTTTCTGTCTTTTTGTTTTGTTTCCAGTATTTCTGATTACTGGGAAGTGATCAAACCAATATTGATGTGCTACTTATACTTATTGCTGCTGTGCTTAATTAGAAAAAAAGATCATTATTATTGGAACTAAAGTAATTAAAATCATAATTTTATATGAATATACTGGGGCAAAAACCCTTCAGCAGCTTTTCTATTTTGTTTCAAAGTTTGAGAGGAATAATGGTGGGGGTTGGGCCTGGAAATAAATGTGCTTATTTTTCCAAAGGAATAATAAAATAATTTCCTAATTATTTAAGTTATTAGCCTGAAGGATACACTTTAAAAATATACTGCATAAAAATTAAAGTGCAGATCCAAAACAGTCTATACAATTCCCAATTATAGAAGAAATATTTAAAAAGCTGGAATAAAAATGATAGATTTTCTTAAAGAAGGAGAAAATCAGATTAAATGAAAGATGATAGAAAATTAACTATAACTATATATATATATATACACACACACACACACACATATATATGTATAAATATATAAAGGATCTATGACAAGATGAAGATATTTAACTCAAAAAATTCTTTATTGCTTTAAGGAGTCCTCTCCATCAAAATAACTCAGAAAGATAAAGTGAATGCATATATAATTTTATAAAGAAGCAAATAGAAAATAAATGCAAATTATGTGCATTAGGCAAATGAATATTCATTAAAGTGGCCATTTTTATTAATAAATGGCATATTCCAAAAAAAATACTATATCTTTTGGAAATACTAAATAATTCAGAAGTGAATAAAATAACATTATAACATTGAAATGCAAAAGCAAATGTGAGTCTGAGGGGAAAACTCAACTACTAACATTTTATAATATACACTAAATAATTTTATATTAAAGAAAAATAACAAAATAATTATTGGAAGCATATTGAAAAAATCCTTTTTACACACACACACACACACCCCAAAATAATTCTTTTACAAGGAAGTAATTTAAAAAGATGAACATGTGTTTTAGTAAACCAGATGGCAAATAGAAGAACCAATAATACATTCAAGAGCATATTTTTGGAAGTATGTAATATAGGAATGATCCACGCATCAATTTATTCAGGGGCAGCAAAGGAAGCAATATCAAAATAAAATTATAACAAAACTACAACTAAAAACAAAAAAGATAATAAGATAATCAGCAGTATGAATGTAAAATTATATAAAATTTTAAAATCTAGATGATAAAATATTTTCTATGGAATAAATTCACGAATTTGATATGAGATATGATAGAAAACCCAATAAATTAAAAGTAATCTAACAAAATCATACAAATAAAACAATCTAAGTGGAGGATATATCTCAATGGTAAAGCACTTGCCTAGTATGCACAAGGCCCTGAATTTGATCCATAGCACTGCATTAAAAAAAAGTAAAGAAAAAAAAGAAAAAGAAACTATCAAAATATTTAACAAAAGGAAATTTAATTAAATATATTTAAATGGTTAAATTCATTAAATGTAGTTTCCACACAGCTAAAAACAATTACAAAGCAATATATAATTGTGACTCACCCCCCTCCCCACACACACATTGTGTTGCTCAACTGTTTATTGCTGTGACCAAAATACCTTATATAAATAACTTGGAGGAGAAAAGGTTAATTCTGACTCACACTTTCAGAAGTTTTAATGCATGGTCCACTGCCTCCATTCCTCTGGGCCTAAGGAGAGGTATAAGGCCTTGGCAGAAAAGCAAGACAGAGAAAAGTTGCTCAGCTCATGGCAGAAGCAGAGAAAGAGAAAGGGGAAGAGAGCAAGGAAGGAGCCAGGGACAACATATAGTGCTCAAGGGCATATTCCCAGTGACATACTTCTTCCAACTAAACCCTTCCTGCCTAGTTTCCACCTCCTCTCAGTAGTCAATTCAAATTATTAATCAAATGGATTAATCCACTGATGAGTTTACAACACTCATGATTGAATAACTTTCCAAAAGCTTCACTTATTTACATTGCTGCATTGGGGACCAAGTTTTCAATACATGAGTTTTGGTGAGAAATTCTATATCTAAACCAAAGCTTGAATAAATATCTGTATGTTTTTCCTAAATATGTTTTTTCTTAAACATCTATAGTTTTTCCTTAAATGTACACATGCATATACAAGCACGCACAGAGTCTTAAGATGTATGTAAATGTTAATAGTACTTTATCTAAATATAAAGTGGTAAACTTTTAAGTTATTTTTTTATTAGAGCTTTATAGTTATACATAGTAGTTGGGTTAATCCTGACAAAATCATACAAGTATGGAATTCAATTTCAGTTCAAAATCCCCCCATTTCCCTCCCTTTTCCTCTCCCTCTTTCCCCTCCTGTCCTCCCTTACTTCATTCCTCTACTCTGCTAGACTGACTTTCTTCACTTATCTATATATATTTGTGTGGTTCTTTTTACTTATACATAAAATCGAGATTCCCTGTGGCACATTTGTATATACACATAACATTTTTTTTATTCTTATTAGTTATGCATAATAGTAGAATCCATTCTGACATACTGTACATAACTTCTCATTCTTCTGATTGTACAAGCTATAGAATTACATTGGTCATGTAATCATTTATGCACATAGGATAGTAATGTCTGATTCATTCTGCTATCTTTCCTATCCCCATTCCCTCTCCCTTACCTTCATTCCCCTTTGTCTAATCCAATGTACTTCTATTCTTCTCAAACCCCTCTCCCCTTTATTGTGAATTTGCATCTGCATATTAGAGAAAACATTCTGCCTTTGGTTTGTTGGGAATACTTATTTCAGTTAGCATGATATTTTCCAGTTCCAACAATTTACTGGCAAATGCCACAATTTCATTTTTCTTTAAGGCTGAGTAGGAAATAATCAATAATGTGAAGAGAGAGCCTACAGAATGGGAGATTATCTTTACCACATGCACCGCAGAGAGAGCATTAATCTCTAGGATATATAAATAACTCAAAAAAACTTAGCACCAAAGGGGAAAATAAAACAACCAAAGTCATATAATTCCTTGATAAAAATAGATGCAAAAAATAAAATATTAATAAATGGGATTCAAAACACATCAAGAAGATAACAAACCATTATTAAGTGGGTTTCATCCCAGGGATGCAAGCCTAGTAAAACATATGCAAAATCAATAAATGTAATTCATCACATAACAGAATTATGGACAAGAATCACAAAATCATCTCAATAGATACAGAAAAGGTATTTGATAAAACACACCACCCATTCATGTTAAAAATTCTGAGAAGCTAAACACTTACAGCAACATCATAAGATTATTTATGACAAACCCAAAGCCAATATTATGCTGAATGGAGAAAACTAAAAATATTTCCTCTAAAATCAGTAACAAGACAAAGATGTACATGCTTACCACTCCTATTCAATATAGTCCCAACCACATTATTCAGACAGATCATGGGAGAGACAGAAATCAAAGGGATATAAATTAGAAAAGAAGAAATCAAATTCTTTGTTTGTTGATGGCATCATCCTGTCATGGAAAGATCTCCTGTTCTTGGATAAGAAAAATTAATACTGTTAAAATGGCCATACTACCAAAAGCAATATACAGATTCAATGCAATTGCCATCAAAATACTAATGACATTCTTCACAGAATTATAAAAAAAATCAAATTTATTTGGAAGAATAACAGACCTAGAATAGCCAAAGCAAATACTGAGCAAGAAAAGTGATGCAGGAGGCATCATAATACTTGGTCTGAAAACATACTACAGAGCTATAGTAACAAAAACAATAAGGTAATCTTATTATTCCACGTGTACAGATTGCAGGATCACATTGGTTTTACAGCCACGTTATACATAGGGCCATACTAGTGTCTATTACGTACCCCATTTGAATCAAAAGTATGATATGTCAAGATCATTGTAATGTTTTGAGCAAATAATTAAAAAAATTAAAAAAAAAACAATAAGGTATTGGCATCAAAATACACATAAAGACTAATGGAACAGAATAGAAGACACAGAGACAAACTCACATATTTATATCTTTTTAATACGTGACAAAGTTGTCAAAATATAATTTGGGGAAAAGATAGCCTTTTAAACAAATGGTTCTGGGAAAACTGTTTATCTCTGTGTAGAAAAATGAAACTAGATCTCACCCTGCACAAAAGTCAAATCAAAAATGGATCAGACTTAGGAATTAAATCAGAAACCTTACATCTGCTAGAAGAAAACATTTTAGGGTCAACACTCCATCATATTGGAGCTGAATTTTACCTTCCCAAATCTTAAGAGAAACAACCAAGAATCATTGACTGGGATACTATAAAATTAAAATCTTCAGTCCAGTCCAGCTAAAGAAATGATTCTTGGGGAAAAAAGTTGAAATTCAAAAAGAGTAAAAATAATGGAAAGATAAAGGGGGAAAATAAATAAGAATAAGGAAAAAAATTCTTAATGAGAAACAGAGGGCTTGTTTTCACTGTGGTGCTCAAATCTATTGATAGGAATGGACTTTCAGTCTTTATATTTGTTTTTGGCTCTATATTTTTGGCCAGTCTTTGTGTCCCTCATCTAGCTGCCAGCTGGGTGTGCCAGCTCTCAGCTTCCAATCTCCTGTTATTAGGTAGAATCAACTGGAAGGTGCTGATGAACTACATAATACTGAGCGGGGTGATGCAGAGTTCAGATTGGCGTTTTCAGTTGATGGGTTTGGACTTCCAAAAAAATTCTCTTTTAGGGTGTAAGTACTGAGCCTCCAAAGGTTTCCTTTTCACTGCTGTGGATGTGAATTACTGGGTATCTACCCTGAAGTACAGATGGGCTTGTGTGGCCACAGTGAGTATTTTTGCAATTGTGCTTATAAAATGCCAGCTACTATGGGATTTTTCTCCCTTGGAATCCAGAGGTCCAGAGGCTGAACATTCCAGGTAAAATGTTCTTTGTTCTTATTTCAGTCTCTCTGCTTCAGGCACCCGCTAGGAAAATTTTAATTAGTAGCTGGTAACTTCCTTTGAGGTTCCAACCCCCTCACCCCCAACCACACACACACACCCATACCCACAGCCCCCCACCCACGCACAAAAGCCACTGCTACCACCACAACCCCATCTTTGTTGGCTGGGGGTGGAGGTTAGCACCTGGGAATGCTTTCTTCCGCCCCCACAGATGGCTTCAAATTTGTTGACACTGAGACACTTACCTACCAACTCTGTGTCCATTAAAATCTGCTTTCCTTTGTAAACCACAGGTTCCCCTCGCTCAATTTTTTTTTTAAATTTTTTCATTTGCCCACTGGCTCCCACTTCTCTCTTATTCGGGGGGGGGGGGGGCTGGTGCATTTCTAAAGTATTATTTCATATGTTCAAGTCACTGACTTTCTGTAACTATATGAATTTTCTTTTCTTTTTTTTTCTACAGCATTAGGTTTCCGTCAAGTTGCTTTGTGACTCACCTTGTTGAGGAGATGTTTTCCCACTTTAAAAGTCTGGTGCTGAGGTGCTGCTGGCAGTGCTCCCTTCCTCTACTCCACCATCTTATCTCTCAAATTATTTTTGCTTGTGTACGTGCATGTTTGTATGTGTTCCCTTTAAGCACATTTAGTAAAGTCACAATTTTTACATAACTTTAATAAATTCATATGAGTATTATTTATTTATTAGCTCTACATAAAACTCTTAATAACTTCTATAGTTCTTACCTTTAATGGAAAATGTGGGTTATGTGCAAATGTAATCAACTTCAGTACAAATGGTTAAATTTTAGAAATAATAAAGACCTATTTTGGGGGATCGTAGATGGTGGGCCAGAGAGAGGCAGCATTCTGTGTCACTCCATGACCTGGTTCTCAACTAGTGGGAATACTGCTTTGCTGAGAATGATAGAGAACCACTCCATAGCTACTCCCCAACAGGAATCATGGCCACTGTGCCACAAGAGGGTCCAGGCCTCAGCATTAGAGTAGGACTCCCAACTCCTTACCCAAGCAGGTCTCCCAGGTGCCTTAGCAGGACCACCAGCATCAGCACCAGTGCAGATTCCCAGATACTCCTCCTAAGAAGAATACTCAGCCCCTACCCATGCGCAGGAACTCCAGCTACTACTCCTGGGGATACCCTAGTTGCCTCCATCTTGGGACTCATCAGCTACTGCCATAGTCCCCTACTTGGGGTAGCCTGTTCCTGGGGACATTACAGGCTCTGAAGAAAGCCAACAGCTGCATCTCTGAATGCATTGCATAATGCCATCTCCTGGATCCCCCCACTTGACTTGACACCCCATCACTGAAAGCAGCTGCCTCAGTCTTGGGTCATTTCCATCACCATATTTAGTTAGGGTAACTACCAGCTTGGAATACCTGATAGCCAGTACCCATGGTTTTCTAATTCCCCCCAATCCCCAGAAGCCACTAGCTCAGCAGAGAGATTGCCCAATTCAAAACAGCCCTCTGCAACAGGTGAGCAGCCACCAGAGTGCAACACACAAGACCCCAGGAGAGAAAGGTTCCTGATTAGGAAGTAGAAAGGGAGAAAGTGAGGGACATACACTTTAGAGACTAATTTAGAGGGCAAGAACTGTGAGGTCTACAAGAGAGATGAGGTGATAAGACCCAGCACCCACATCACAGGAGTAGACCCCAAAGGAGATACTTGAGGTGCAGTCTCCCAAAGGGTCCATTGGGTGTCATACCCCACTTCCAGGTGCCCTGCACCTAAGACCAACCCTCAGATCCTGGTAACCCCCACCATCCTATTGTGGAGATATCAACTAAGAAGAGGCAACCCTACCTATTGGATGAGAAGGGAAGCAGGAAAGATACTGATCTACAACCAAAAAAATCCTTGTTTCTTCCTTCAAGATTTTTTTCTTTATTCTCTGTCTTTATTCTCCCAAATCCCCAACACATGTGAAACCAAGTACTTTGCATGAAGTAGGATATTGAGGACTGAGATGACTGAATAGTATATTACAGTTCTATTGTATATTCTTTTTCCTCTATTTTTTCTCTCCAATTTTTACTATTTTAGCATTTTTAATTTTTTATTACATATGTATGTTTTATGTACTCTACTCTCTTCCCTCTTACTTGTCTACCCCAAATTAGTAACTCTCTATTCTTCTATTACTAACTTTCTTCTAAAGATTTCTCTTTCATACTTCCAAAGATATAATCCTATATCCTCATCTCATACTTCCTCAGCATATCTTCCTCCACCTCACCCCCAGTTATTTGTCTACCATAAGAAACTTAAACCCTTTTACAAACCTACTGATTATATTGTAGGTAATAATTGAATTCTCTACTTCTGTAACTTGTGACCAAACTGTAAACATCTTAATAACAACTATTTGTTTTTAGGTGGTATATTGTTTATATTGGGATCTGTTAACATTGTTTGTTCTCCCCTCAAAGGAGAGGTAGAACCCTATAGGGTTCTTTAACCTATACGATAAAAACAGTAATGCCTCGGATCCACAGAGCTACAAAGGAAGACACACAAGCAACATGAAAAGACAAGGGAAGAAAGTGCCCCAAACAAAACAAGATATCACATTATTAGAATCTGTGGCCAGCACAGCAGAAGAAATTACAGAGAAGGAGTTCAAGATGTATGTAATTAAAATGTTCTGAGAATTAAAGAATGATATAAGAAACAAATACAAGCAGCAAAAATATCATTTCAACAAAGAGCTACATAAGCAAATATAGAAAGCAAAAGTTTACTTCAATAGGAAAATAAAGGTTCTAAAGGAAAACCAAAGAGAAATCCTTAAGATGAAAGAAACAATAAACCAAATTAAAAGTTCATTTGAAAGCATCACCAAAAGATTAGACCACTTGGAAGATAGGACCTCAGACAATAAAGACAAAACATATAATCTGGAAAATAATGTAGACCACACAGTAAAAATTGTAAGAACCCATAAGCAGAATACTCAAGAAATATGAGATAGCATAAAAAGACCAAATGTAAGAGTTACTGGGATAGAGGAAGACATTGTAAGGGAATTAACAATCTATTCAATGAAATAATATTAGAAAAATTTTCAAACATGAAGAATAAATTGGAAAACCAAATTCAAGAGGCTTACAGGACACCAAATGTACAAAATCACAACAGATCCATGACAAGGCATATTATAGTGAAAATGCCTAACATATAGATAAGGACAGAATATTAAAAGCCACGAGAGAAAGAAATCAGATTACATATAGGGGGAAACCAATTAGGTTTTGCAAAGATTTTTCAACACAGACCCTAAAAGCTAGAAAATCCTGGAACAATATATATCAAGCTCTGAAAGAAAATGGATGCAAACCAAGAATCTTGTATTCAGCAAAATTAAGCTTTAGGTTTCATGATGAAATAAACACCTTCCATGTTAAACAAAAGTTAAAAGAATTTATAGCTAGAAAACCTGCACTGCAGAGCATCCTTTGCAACATATTCTATGAGGAGGAAATAAAAAACAATGATGAAAATCAGCAGAGGAAGGTATTACATTAAGGGAAAAGCTAATCAAAGGAGAAACCAAGTCAAGTTAAATAACAAAAATAAACAAAAATGGTTGGGAATACAAATTATTTCTCAATAATAACCCTAAATGTTAATGGCCTAAACTCACTAATCAAAAGACATAGGCTAGCAGATTGGATTTAAAAAGAGACCCAACAATATATGCAGCCTCCAGGAGACTTATCTGATAGGAAAAGACATACACAGACTGAAGCTGAAAGTTTGGCAAAAATCATACCACTTACATGGAATGTGGAAGCAAGCAGGGGTTTTCATCCTCATATCAAATAAAGTAGACTTCAAGCTAAAGTTAATCAAAAGGGATAAAGAAGGACACTACATACTGCTCAAGGGAACCATAAACCAACAAGACTTAGCAATTATAAATATATATGCCCAAACAATGGAGTATCTACATGTATCAAACAAACTCTTCACAAGTTCAAGAGTCAGTTGACCACAACACAATAATGGGTGACACCTCTTTCACCACTGTATAGATCTTCCAAACAACAGCTGAACAAAGAAATTATAGAACTCAATAATACAATCAATAACTTAGACTTAACCGATATATATAGAACCTTTCATCCTTTAATGAATGAATACACTTTCTGCTTAGCAGCTCATGGATCCTTTTCTAAAAAAGACCATATATTATGCCACAAAGTAACTCTTAACAACTACAAAAATGTAGAGATACTACCCTGAATTCTATCAGATCACAATGAAATGAAATTAGAAATCAATAATAAAATAAAAAATAAACACTATTCCAACACCTGGAGACTAAATAATACGCTACTGAATGAACAATGGGTTGCAAAAGACATCAAGGTGGAGATTAAAAAATTCATAAAGGGAAATGAGAACACACACACAACATATCAAAATCTCTGGGACACTATGAAGGCAGTAATAAGAGGAAAGTTCATTGTTTGGAGTTCATTTCTTAAAAAAAAGAAAAAGTCAACAAATAAATGGTCATCTCAAAGTCCTAGAAAAAGAAGAACAAATCAACACCAAAAGCCGTAGAAGACAGGGAATAATTAAAATCAGATCTGAAATCAATAAAATTGAAACAAAAGAAACAATTGAAAAAATTGACAAAACAAAAAGTTGGTTCTTCAAAAAAATAAATAAAATGGACAGACCCTTTGCCATGCTAACAAAGAGAAGGAGAGAGAAAACTGAAATCACTGACATATGTGATGAAAAAGGAATTATCACAACAGACACGACAGAAATACAGAAGATAATTCGAAATTATTTTGAAAAATGTACTCTAATAAAATAGAAAATATTGAAGGTATGAAAAATTTCTAGAGGCATATGAGTTGCCCAAATTGAATTAGGATGATATACACTATTTAAACAGATCAATTTCAAGCAAGGAAATAGAAGACACCATCAAAAGCCTATCAACCAAGAAAAGCCCAGGACCAGATGGATACACAGCTGAATTTTATAAGAACTATAATGAGGAACTAATACCTATACTCTACAAATTTTTTCATAAAATAGAAAAAAAAAGAGAGCACTTTCAAACTCATTCTATGAGGTCAACATCACCGTGATTCCAAAACCAGGCAAAGACACATCAAAGAAAGAAAACTTCAGACCAATATCTCTAATAAACAAAGATATAAAAATTCTCGATAAAATTCTGGCAAATCAAATACAAAAACATATCACAAAGATAGTGCACCACAATCAAGTGGGGTTCATCCCAGGGATGCAAGGTTACTTCAACACATGGAAATCAATAAACACAATTGATCACATCAATAGACTAAAAGATAAGAATCATATGACAATTTCAATTGATGGAGAAAAGCATTTGACAAAATATAGCACCCCTTCATGTTAAAAATACTAGAAAAACTAGGGATAACAGGAACATATCTCAACATCATAAAAGCTATCTATGCTAAGCCCCAGGAAAACATCATTCTAAATAGAGAAAAAATTGAAAGCATTTTCTCTAAAAACTGGAACAAGACAGGAATTTCTATTTCACTACTTCTATTTAACATAGTTATTGAAACACTGGCCAGAGCAATTAGATGAAAGAAATTAAGGCGATATAGATAGGAAAAGAACAGCTCAAATTAGCATTATTTGCTCATGATATGATTCTATACCTAGAAGGCCCAAAAAATTCCACCAACAAACATTTAGAACTAGTAAATGAATTCAGCAAAGTAGCAGGACACAAAATCAATACCCATAAATCAATGGCATTTCTGCATATCAGTGACAAATCCTCCAAATAGGAAATGAGGGAAATTACCCCATTTACAACAGTCTCCAAAAAATTAAAATACTTGGGAATCAATCTAACAAAAGAGGTGAAAGACTTTTACAAAGAAATAGAATGGCAAAGTTAGAAATTACAGAAGAACTTAGAAGATGGAAAGATCTTTTTTGTTCTTGGATAGGCAGAATTAATATAGTCAAACTGATCATACTAGCAAAAGCACTCTACAGACTTAATGCAATTACAATAAAAATCCCAATGACATTCCTTATAGAAATAGAAAAAGCAGTCATGAAATTCATCTGGAAAAATAAGAGACCCACAATAGCTAAAGCAATCCTTAACAAGAAGAGTGAAGCAGGTGGCATCACTATACCAGACCTCAAACTATACTACAGAGTAGTAATAGTAACAAAAAACAGCATGGTATTGGCACCAAAATAGACTAGTAGGCCAATGGTACAGAATAGAGGACACAGAGAGTAACCCACGTAATTACAGTTATCTTAGATTAGGCAAGGCATCAAAAACATACATTGGAGAAAAGATAACCTTTTCAACAAATGGTGTTGGGACAATTGGAAATCCATATGCAACAAAATGAAATTAAACCTCTGTCTCTCATCATGCACAAAACTCAACTCAAAGTGGATCAAAGACCTAGGAATTAAACCAGAGATACTACGCCTATTAGAAGAAAAAGTAGGCCCAAATCTCCATCAAGTCAGATTAGGCCACAACTTCGTTAATAGGACTTCTGTAGCACAAGAATTAAAATCAAGAATCAATAAATGGGATGGATTCAGACTACTCCATTTCTTGGCAAAAGAAACAATCAGTGAAGTGAATAGAGAGCCTAAAGAATGGGAGCAAATTTTCACCACTCACATGTCAGAGCACTAATCTCTAGGGTATAAAAAGAACATTAAAAACTAAACACCAAAAAAACAAATAACCCAATCAATAAATGGACCAAGAAACTGAAAAGACACCTCTCAAAAGATGATATACAATCAACCAACGAATATATGAAAAAAAATGTTAATCATCTCTAGCTATTAGAGAAATGCAAATCAAAACTACTATAAGATTTCATCTCACTCCAGTCAGAATGGCAGCTATTAAGAACACAAACACAATAAGTGTTAGCAAGGATGTGAGGAAAAAGGCACACTCATACATTGCTGGTGGGACTGCAAATTGGTGCAGCCAATATGGAAAGCAGTATGGAGATTCCTTAGAAAACTGGGAATGGAGCCACCATTTGATCCAGCTATCCCACTCCTAGGTCTATACTCAAAGGAATTAAAAACAGCATACTACAGGGACACAACCACATAAATGTTTATAGCAGCACAATGCACAATAGCTAAACTGTTGAACCAACCTAGAGGTCCTTCAGTAGATGAATGGATAAAGAAAATGTGGTGTATATACCCAATGGAATACTACTCAGCAATAAAAGAGAATAAAATCACAGCATTTGCAGGTAAATAGATGGAGTTGGAGAGTACAATGCTAAGTGAAATTAGCCAATCCCCAAAACCCAATGCTGAATGTTTTGTCTGATATAAGGAGGCTGATTCATAGTGGGTTTGGGTGAGGGGAGCATTGAAGGATTAGACAAATTCTAGATAGGGCAAAAGGGTGGGAGGGGAAGGAAGGGAGCATGGGGGTAAAAAGATGGTGGAATGAGATGGATATCATTACCTTAAGTACATGTATGAAGACATGAATGGTGTGAATATACTTTACATACAACCAGAGATATATAAAATTGTGCTCTATATGTGTAATGTGAAGGGTCATGCATTCTGCTGTCATATACAAAAAATAGAATTAAAAATAAATCTAAAATACCTGTTTTTAACTACTAGACATTTATTAAAATATAAATGAAATTAGAAATTTTAATTAGTATTTGACTATAGTTTTTATAATAGCTAAAATCTCTATATATTGTTTCCCAAAAATTTACTATTAAACTTTTCCCATTCAGAAGGATTACTTTGTAAAAAAAAAGGAAGTAAAGGGTATAAAATTATATATTCCTAATCAGCATCCTGAAAAATATGAGGTCACAAGTTGTTTAAAATAGCAACACATGTTGATTTATCTCAGAGTGTAGAAAGAGTATATAAAATCATTAATAGATGTTCAAATTAAAATTCAGAATACTCTTATTTTAAAAATCCAGTGATATAAATGAAAATTTGATTTTACCTATTTATTATTCAGCAAGAGAAAAGATAGACTGTGTATATAAAGCCAGACCCTGATCAAAAAAGAAGGATTCTAGTACTGGGATTGGCAATGAAGGTAGAGAAGAGCAGCCAAGGTCTGAGATGATTTTCCCTGCATTTGTATGTTATTCCTAGCAACATGGAGCTTTATGTTTTTTCAAAACATGACACTTGTGGTTTGGAATTGATATACATAATGATTCTGTGTCTAAGTTTATTTTGTTTAGTGACACACTCAGATTCAAATTTATATTTTTATTACTCTATGCTTAATGACTCTATGATGAAAACACTATATTTAGAACAGCAGAGGTAGTTGGAATAAAAGACTGTTCTAAAAGGACTTTTAAACTGCATCCTTCTAAAAACACACCTCTATAATAAATTTTATATGATTGTCTATAGGAGGCCAGTATTGTGACAGTGTTATGTTATAGAATATGGAGATATGATGGTTCTATGATGATCTCATCTGAGACATGTGGGCTCCCTGGAGCTAATGAAAAAGGAAGATTTTTTAGGGCTGTTAGTGAGATATATCTGGAAAGACAACATTGAGAAAAATCATATCTTTTGAGGTATAAAACTACCAATTTAAAGAATTTGTTGCAATTTTAAAATTCACATGTTATGTCTTTCATTTCTGAATTTAAGCAACAGATAAACATTTCAGGTATATAAAGGAAATTAGAGACAAATATAGGTCTGTTTCATGAGACTACAAGAGATAATGTATTTTCCAAAAATTAGAAAATTATTCTATGTATAATAAGGAAAAGGTTCAGCAGCAGATACATTTTTGTATTTTCAAATACAGACTTTTGAAAACAAGAATGTAAAGAAGAGATCAGAACTTGTAATAATTAGACATGAAGGACAAGAAAGTAAACTAAATCAAGGTTAATTCCAAAACTGTGAACTTAAAAAAATTAAAATAGCTTATTAAGGATTTTTAAGTCATCATTGACTATGTATTAGACCTTTTAGTAGGAACTGAGAGATGTTTTAATGTGTACAATAAAGATGAGTCCTGACTTGGAAAGGATATTGAACATGCGTAAATAAAAGCAGGTACAAACTTGTATGAGCACATAAAGGAGGCTGTAATTAGTCCTATGACTGGGGAGTGTGTGTGTGTGTGTGTGTGTGTGTGTGTGTGTGTGTGAGAGAGAGAGAGAGAGAGAGAGAGAGAGAGAGAGAGAGAGAGAGATCAGAAAAAAAGAACAAATGAAAAAAAGAAAGAAAGGGGGAGGGAAAGAATGAAAAAAAAGGGATGGAGGAAAAAGTGAAGAAGAATGAAAAAGGAAAGAAAAAGAAAGTGGGAAGGAGGGAGGGTGAAAAGATGAAATAAGGGAGGAAGGGAGGCTGCTTGGGTGGGATTGGAAAGAAGGAAAGGGGATGGAGAAAGGGGGAAGGAAAAAGAAAAAAGAAACCATGGTGTTTGAGTTATATCTTTAAGGATATTTTACTTTGCCAGAAAAAGAGGGTACCCTAGATAGAGTAAAAGAAAACAATTCAATTAAATAGATGCATACTTAGAGTTGGGATTTGACAGAAAAGTAAAACAAAAAGTCTATATCACAATAATCCCATTTTAAACTACTTCAAGTATGAGTCAGTATTCTTCATTCACAAAATGTTTTGGAGTAATATTTAAAAAAAACAAAACATTTGTACATGGAGATGTTTATCTGAAGTTAGAGCCTCAAGTTCTGATATCAAATCCTTTTACAATTATGACCATAATGGAACTGATATTTGATAGGCAGCTTCACAAAGATGCATGTTGTATAAGGACTCACTCACTGAGCTAAACCCTTAGCTCTAAAACCATTCGTGTGGTGTGTTGTTATTTTTTTTAATAAAGATATTCTGTCCTTTGAGTTAAGGTGCAAAGTCAGGTTCTGATACCAAACTTTTATACAGTTGTAACTATAAGAGAACTTCATTCAATAGGCAGCTTTACACAAATGTATTACATGAAGAATAAACATTCTTTAGGTTTTAAGGAAAATAAAAAAAAATGCTTCAAGGGAAGAAATGAAGGAAGAAGGAAGGGAGGGAGGGAAAAAAGAAAGAGTAAGGAAGAAAGAAGGGCTGGGAATGTAGCTCATTAATAAACTATGTAATTAACATGAGGAAGGCCCTGGGTTTAATCCCTAGAACCTCATTTACTCATTCAATTATTCAATCAATAAAGGTAAGCTCTTGAACTCAGAATAAATACATGATTATAAAATTTTCATTCTGTAGTCCAATAAATCATAAACTACTGGTAATGAATATCTGTGTTCTTACAATCTTTCAGATAACTTTGTATAACTATACTTCTATTAAGCACAAACTTATGAATCATAGAAATAAAACTGTATGACCTTTTATTTCCTTTTATCAAGCAAAATAAAACTATGTTTGGGGCAAAAATAAAAACAGGTTTAGAAACTGTGTTTAGCAAACAAGCATTCAATCTTTGATTCTATTTCTCAGCTCAATACTAATCAGAAGATACTGACAGTAATATTCATCAACACAATATCATATAGTAAGTGTCAAGTGAAAAACAGCTTTTGTCATTATAGAAGTCTAATTTTCTAAAGTAATGATAAAACTATTTACTGAAGAAAAAACCACAAATGCATTACAAACAAAGAAAGATATAAAATACAGAGGTAAAAGGGAAATCAGAAATCATTTAGTGACCCTGGGTTTCAGACTCTAGAATCTAAAGTAGGCTATAGAAGATGATGAATGACTCCAAATTGTAAAAATTTTATATACAGATGTTTTTATGAAAAGCTATTTTTATAGCTTTCAATAAATTCCCCAAGAGATTTGTGATTTGAATCTTCTGTATAAGTCTGGATTAGGTACCTCTCTAAAATTAGAGGTCTGTAGCATCATTAGTGTTCAGTAATATGTCTGTCTCCCTCCCACTGTCAAATTGTAGAAAATGTTAGAGCAGAAAACATCTCAGCTTTGTTCATGACTATAGATCCATTATTCTGCCTACAGATCCATTATTACCTGCCTGACAGATAATAGGTGCTCACTTGCACAAATACATTCTTAAATAAAACAATGAATCAACTATTTAAATTTGGACTAAATTAAAAAATGCTTTGTAGATATGTAGTCCAACTATATAACCTTAGTCAATAAGTATTTATAATAGAATTAAAATAGTTTGAAGCAAACCTTTCCAGAATATATTGAGTATCTATTAAGTTATGGAGCACATCCTCTATAAAACTTATCTGTAGTCACTTAGTACAGGTTTGGATAGGTTTTCCAGAATAGAAACTTCTACAACAATGGATGTCTGCTTGACTCACTTCTAATTAATTATTTATATATATATGTGTGTGTGTGTGTGTGTGTGTGTGTGTGTGTGTATAAATACTGACATGATTTCACATAAAATATCTAAAACATAAAATATCCATGTGTAAATTCAAAATCAAATTGTTTCTTAAAGTTATTCTCAAAGTAAAAATATAAAAAAAATGGGTCTTATCACCACATGGTATTTCTGACAATATGAAAAACAGACTGCAAATCAAAAATGAATCTTAAAGCAGAGTGCAGTGGTGCATGCCTATAATCCCAGCAACCTGGGAAGGAAGCTACGGAAGAGCACTGCGAGTTCATGGTCAGCTTCAGCAACTGAGTGAGACTTCTGTCTTAAAATAAAAAGGGCTGGTATGTAACTCAGAGGTGGAGTATCCCTGGGTTCAATCCCTAGTATTGCCAGGGGGGGAAAAAACTTTACAAAATTATTTGATTTAAAACTCATTAAAAGCCAGGAACACTGATGCATAACTGTAATCTCACAATGTGGGAGCCTGAGGCAAGAGGATTAAAAATTCAAGGCCAGCCTGGGAAACTTCAGTGATAAATAAAAAGGGCTGGGAATATAGCTCAATGATAGAGGGTCCGTGAATTCAACAGTAAAACAAAAAACAAAACCAACAACAAAAAACTATTATAAAGCTTTTAAAAAATTAACTTAATTTTAAACATACTGGTATTCACCTCTCTAACTTCATGTACTATCTTGACATAAAACATTTCAATATTTTCAAAATATTATTTTCATAGTTGTGACTGGTCTTGTAGTTATTGATAATGAAAGAAAAAATACACATTTTACTCTGAATACATTCACACTTTGAACATTAGATGCTAATATTTATACTTTAATGTTTTCTAACATTATTTCTAATGGCTTAATAAACATACCGAAAACTGTGAATGCCCTGAAGTTCCTGCTGCAGAACCTCCTGTGTTGTTGCTATTAAGTCCAATGCTCCAACAAATTCAGAAGTAGATAATAACACCTGCACTGTAGGCTGAGTTTGCTGTACAGTGGCCATTAACTTCAGTTTATTGTATACTTTGACACAATTATTTCTGGTAAGAGCCAATCTTAAAATGTGTAGTGATCCTTCACACATTACTTTATCAATCTGTGCAATTTTATCTCGAAGCATTTTTACAGCTTGGGAAGTTTTCTTGAGGTAGTCCTGCAATTCATGTTGAGAGGTCATTGCATGAAAAAATGCTTCTGAACGTAGAGAGATCTGTTGAGCAATGTTTACTTCCACAATGTCCAGATAATGGCTCAGTTTTCTTGAAGCAACTTTGAGGAAGCTGCATCACAATTTCCTTTTCCACCAGCAGTATTAAAATGAGACCATGGTAAAACTGAATTCAAAGTTAAGGAATCGTCCAAGGCAAAATCTGGTTTCATAAAAATCTTAGGTACTTGCTCCAGATCTGTCCTGGATTTATCATGAGTATGTAAAAGAGTCCTGTCAAAGGCATCTCTCATGTATCTTCTCTCTCTGAGAGATTTCCTGTTGATATACTGTAAAATGTTCCTTGCTGATCTGTGGGAGGTAGAATGAAGGTATGACTTTGGTGTCCACAAAGTCCAATCCCCGTGTTTTTGTGAAGAAATCAGATTCTCTTTTTGCTAACCTAGGATCATTTAGTGCTGCCGGGAGATTTACTTTGGAATGATATATAGTCCACCTATTTTGATCTGTAACTGTGGGTTCCTTGGGACATACATCTGGCAGTGACTGCACAGGTCGAATGTGTTTTGTTGGATCTACCTCTTTTTTAAAGAAAACATCACTGCTGCTTCCTTGAGGCACTGGTGAAGAACTGTGGCTTGAAGCCATTGCATAAAATCACCACTCAACTGTGGTCCCGGGCAGCCGCCCCAGAGAGAGGCCTAGTGCATCCACGCAGCCTCCAGCCCTCCACGCGCCGAGGCTGCTGCTCCTCGGCCGCCGCTGCACGGAGCCTGGCAGGCCGAGCCCGGCTTCCCGCCTCCGCCTCGCGCCGGCTGGCCCGTGGGCCAGGGGAGCACAGGGTCGCCCTCTAGAGCCCAGCTCCGCTCGCGGGGCGGAGGCGGCAGCGGCGGCTCCCTCACGTCTCTCCCGGGTGTCCTG
The DNA here is from genome assembly GCF_045843805.1 of Urocitellus parryii. Classification (NCBI taxonomy): domain Eukaryota; kingdom Metazoa; phylum Chordata; class Mammalia; order Rodentia; family Sciuridae; genus Urocitellus; species Urocitellus parryii. Next base: position 29,631,089 of record NC_135548.1, on the reverse strand, counting down.
TCAGCCAGCAGTTCCTCTGGGTCCGCAGCGCCGCCTCCGCCGCCGCTGCCACCGCCTCTCCCACATCCCGGCCTCCAGGGGAGCCGCCGCGGCCGCCGCGCAGCCACCACTGACGCTTCTGCTCCCTACTCCACTGCTTCTCCTCACCCCGCCCGCCCGGCCCGGCAGGGTCCGGGGAGACCGTGCAGCGAGGCCGCCGCAGCCCCCAGCCCACAATCCACCGCCGGGCTCCGCCGGGGCGGGAGGACCGCGGCCGGGCCAGGGGAGGGGGGGAGCGCCGCAGCCTCGGAGAAGGGCATTGGCGCGGGCCGGCGCGCCCTCCGAGGGCGCAGCCGCGTTCCCCGGGGCGGGGAATACCCGCAAGGCTCCCCTACGCCTCCTCTAATAGTCCTACATGTGAAGACAAAAATCCGTGTATGCTGTTTTTTAATGAAGAATATCTGACTATTTCCTTAAATGAACTAGAAAGTCCAGAGGGCTGTGGATTAAGAATAAAGTACTTGAGAATTGGCAAGGCGTAAAATTCATGGGCTGATATCGAGAACTTAGGTCACCTTAAATGCTCAAAAAGTGCCCCCTGTCTCACTTTGGAGAACTGAGTTATGCTTAATGTTAAAGGAAGAGAAGCCATATGCAATTGAAGACCAGAATCATCAGAGTCAATATGTACAAAGATGTCATTTGGCAAGCAATATTTATCATAAATAATTAAATCTAGGATTGGCTGAAGCCAGACTTCAAGTGATTCCTTAATGAAAAACCAAACCCACTGAATAACCTCAAGGAAAGATGCCCATGTGTTCAGTGGAAACCTCAGTCCAAAGGATCTGCACCTGGATCTTAGAAAAAGAAAAAACTGACTACACTTGTGACATTATCACCAAAAAGCCCTTCCCACCTGCTCAGGGACTGAGATGCCCAATTTTTCTATTTTTCTCAAATCAAAAGCATATAAGTACAAAATGGCAATTACTTTTTTTTTTTTTTTTTTTTTTACCAGAACTACACTTTTACCATAAATATTTGTGCTGTGTTAAGAGACACAGAGATAATTAAGTCATGGTCCTTTTCCTCAAAGAGCACACATTATATTAGTAATAATTACAGTAAAAGGATGAAAACAACAGAAACATAGACAATTCTCATGCAATATATAGAAAGACCTTTAACCTTTTTATTTAAAAAATTATTTGTAGTTGTAGATTGACAGAATGCCTTTATTAGTTTATTTTTATTCCGTGCTGAGGATAGAACCAAGTGCCTCACACATGCTTGGCAAGTGCTCTGCCACTGAGCTATAGCCCCAGGCCATCAATCTTGTTCTTTAATTGATTTTGCAATTCCAGGTTGCGAGCTTCTACATTTAATTTTATAATCTGTTCTGTCAGTTTTTACTGAAAAGATGACTGAAATTTAGAATGGAATTGTGTTGAATCAAATATCAACTTAGAGTGAATTGACATTTAGCAATAGTTAGTTTTACAACCCATGAACAAGGTATAATATCGGCTTTTATTTGGGTCTTTTTAAAATTTCACCCATACTTTCAGTGAAAAAGTATTGGTTGATTTTTAAGTATTTTTATTTGGAGACATTACTATAATTAAAATTTAAACTTTAATTTCTTAGTTGTGGATAATGTATAAAATTCATCTGACACATATCTAAATATATTTTATATGTTACATACACATATAAATACATATTGTGATTTTTTGTGGTTTGTTGGTATGAGGGAGTGATTCAATTGATTTTCAAAAGTTGGATAAGCCTTACATAACTCCAATAAAGCTCCCTGGATATGGTAATAATTTTTTAGACATTGTTAAATTGAGTTTGTTAATATTTTGTTGGGAATCTTTATATCTAAATTTATAAGAAATATTGATTTGTAGCTTTTTTCTCTTCCTCCTCCCTCCTTTTTTTTAAAAAAATAATAAATTGTCTTTATATGCATTTAGTAATAGTAAGAGCCTCCAACGAGTTGAGAAATTTGCCTCTTCTGCTTTCTGCAATAGATTATATACATTTGGGATTAATTTTGCTTCCAGTTTATTCTAGGATTCTCCAAATGAAGCCGTTTAGGATGGAAGATTCCTTTTTCAGAAAATTTTAAAATTATGACCTTAATATCCTTAGTACGTAAAAGATTAATCAGAATGTCTTTTTCATATTGTGGCACTTTGGTAGTTCGAGGTTTTTGAGGAATTGATCCATTCCCTCTAAGTTGTTGGATTCATGAGGATCAAGGTGTTGACAGTATTATTCTATTACTGTATTTTTAGTGTCTGCAAGATATGTAGTGATAGTTTTTTCATTCTGATATTGGTGACTTATTTCTTCTCTATTTTTATTTTTTTCAGTACTAGAGGTTTATACATTCATTAATTTGTGAAGGGCCAGGGTCTTTTTTTTTCCCATAGAGCTTCTCTATTCTTTTTCTATTTTCAATTTCAATGATGTCCACTTTTTCTTTGTTATGTTCTTCTTTCTGATTGCCTTTGAATTTATTTTGCTCTTGCTTTTCTAATTTCCTGAAGTAGGAATGCAGTCTATTGATTTTAGGTCTTTTTCATTTCTAACGTAATCACTTGTGCTTTCAGTGTCTTTCTCAACACTACTTTAGGTGCACTCTATCAATTTTGATAAGTTGTGTTTTCTCTTTCCTTGATTCCTGGGTATTTTTAAATTTCTATGGAGACTTCCTTTTTGATTATTGGATCACTTACGAATGTGTTGTTCAATTTCCACGTTATAGAGATTTGCCTCTTGTTTTTCTGTGATTGGTTTCTATTTGGATTCCAGTATGTTCAGAGAAGACACTATTTAATTTAATCATTTTCCATTTATTTGTGTTTATTTTAAAACTCAGAATATGGCCTATCTTGATGAATATTCAATAGACTCTTCTGCTATTATGTTCTACATATCAGCTGGCTCTGTGTGTTGATGGTGTTGCTGAAATCGCACAGATGGCCTCTGCCAAGATGCATGCAACTGAGGATTTGTCTATTTCTCCTTTCTATCCTGTCATGGGTTTTGTTTGTTCATTCCATTGGTTTTGAAGCTTTGTTCTTCAATGCATATACATTTTGGACCATTATGTCTTCCTAGAAGATTGATGGTTTTATCATTCTGAAATGCCCCCTTTTGTCTATAGTAATTTTCTCTTGTTGAAACCTGTCTTATCAGATACTAATAACATTCCTGATATTATTGATCATTTGCATGGTGTCATGTTACAACCCTTTCTTTCGACCTACCTGTGTCATTGATTTGGAATTTTTACATGCTCCATAAGGTTGGGTCGCATTTTCTTACATTGCTCTAACAATCTGTCTTTCTGTGCATATATTTAGATCATTTACATCTGAGGCAATTCTTATATGATCACACAAATCTGCAATTTTATTATTCATTTTTATCTATTTCCTCTCAATATTGTTTCACTGTTTCTGCTTTGAATTTCTGTATATTGGACATATTCTAGGATTCCATCTTGACTTACTTATTCTGTGTATATTGGTATCTGGATATTTTAATACATATATGTGGTATAACATTGACTGGTATCATTTACCTATTTGTGCAGGGGAGGGGACAGGAGTTGAACTCAAGGTCTTATGTATGCTGGGCAATCACTCTACCACTGAGCTACAGCCCTAGCCCATTTTTTAGGTATTATTTTGAGACAGTCTTGGTAAATTGCCCAGACTGGCTTTGTACTTGTGATCCAACTGTTTCAGCCTCCCACGGAGCTGGAATATAGGCATGCACCACTGTACCCAGCTCATTTTACATTTTTTTCTCTATTGGAGATTTAACCCAGGGGCACGTTATCACTGAGCTACATCCCCAGCCCTTTGCTAAAATTTTTACTTTACACTTTTGAATATAGACATCTCAATTCCTCTTAGGTCCTTTGACTTTTCCCACCTGTACCTTGAACATAAAATGGTGTTATCATTTGGATGTTGATCATTAAATAAAATCTATTAAATTCATGAGAAAAAGAATATTAAAAAGCAAAAAAATGTTTATTCATGTTTCTGCTCTTTCTGTTCTTCATTTTTCCTTCCTGACACTCCAAGATTCTTTTTTTATCACGTCTTTCCTATGTGAAGAAACTCCTTTAACTAAGAGTAGCTCTAGCAGTAACAATTTTTTTTTTTAGTTTTTCCTATTTTCCAATATTTCTGTACAATAGTTCCACCAGATTTAGATTTTATGGTTGGTAGTTGTTTTTTTCTTTCAGCACCTCAAAAATAAGGTAACACTTCCTTCTGGCCTCCATGATTTCAGATGAGAAATGTGCCCCATTTGAATTAGTGTCCCTATCTGTAGGTGAGGCATTGTGTCTAACAGCCTTCTTCATTTTTAATTTGCAAAGGTTTTAATTATGGTATGCCTTGGCATGGATTTCTCTGGGTTTATCGTGGTTTGGATTTGATCAGCTTCATGGACCTGTTTGTGTCTTAAGCCACATTTGGAGAGTTTTCAATCATATCTCTTCAAATAGTCTTTCAGCCTCACTCTCTTTCTCCTCTTCTTCTGGAACTCTGATGATACAAATATTAGATCCTTTATTATTTCCTACAGGTCCCTGAAAGTTTTTTGTTTTCCTATTTTCCTTCTTCTGTTCAAATTGAGTGAGTTCCACTGCTCTGAACTCAAATTCACTGATTCTATCCTCCTCACTCATTAAGCCTGATCAGCAAGTTCATAAAATTTCCACATTATATTTTCTGGTTGTAGGATTCCTAATATCTCCTTTTTTATAATTTTGGCAGCCATTATGAAGTCAAACAACAATAAGTTTTGGCGAGGATGTGGGGAAAAGTGTAGCCTTGTACACTGCTGGTGGGACTGCAAATTGGTAAGGCCAATTTGGAAAGCAGTATGGGGATACCTGGGAAAGCTGGGAATGGATCCACCATTTGACCCAGCTATCGCCCTCCTCGGACTATTCCCTAAGGATCTTAAAAGAGCGTACTAGAGTTATTCCAGAAAGGTATATTGCATTGTGCTAACTCACTTCTTAGCATGCAGTTCTCTTGAAGGCAATGTAACATTTCAGTTTAATATTGGCATTATTATTTGTACTCAGTCCTGGTGACCAAACACATATATGACAATGCATATTCCAAATGCAAAGCTTGTATGTGCATACAAAGGATATGGTATACATAATAAAAACACACACATATATCAAGCTACTGTTTATTTGTGTATAGTAGATTATTTCCTACAGCTTGCAATCTTGTTTTCTATATAGCATTATCTGGAACAATTAGAGAATGCCCTGTATCAAATATATACGGGCAGAAGATGCCTTTTTAAAGTCAAGTTGAGTGAAATGTGCATGTATTATTTCCTCTCCACAATGGGAGCTTTCTTTATTTTCCTTTCTTCCTTCCATTCTTTCATTTTGCAGTGATGGGGATTGAACTCAGAACCTTGAACATGCTGGGCAAGCACTGAACCACTGAGCTAACTCCCCAGGCCTTCAATTAATTTTACATCAAAAAAGCATTGTAGCTTCTATGAGAGAACGTGTGTGTGTGTATGTGTGTGTGTGTGTGTGTGTGTGTACTGTTCAATAATTACAAATATACTTTGTGCACACCAACACAGTCCATCATATTCCATACCATTCTTCTTTTTTTTTCCAAAAATTCAGTTATCAGCCACATCCCTCATTCTATCTCATGAGCCTCAATTTATTTTCAAGTACTTTTGATTATCTCTGTTGCTGCATTTTATCAGCTTTGATTACTTTGAAAATAAAGAAAAATTTGATGAGGACAGGAGAGGGCACAGATCTTTCATTGTAGTCTCAGAATATATTCCTTTGTATAATCACAATAAATTGGTTAAATCAGTAATGAATAGAATTGAAATTACTAATGATTTAATTCTTATTATTTGACACTAGTTCTGGAAGTTAAAAGCTGGATGGTTTATCTTTTATTCTTTAAAATCAGTAAAGAGTAAGAAAAGTGTAAATACTCTCATCATTTCTCATGGTGTATAAGGTTAAGTTATATATTTTTCTTTTTAGAACTCCAAATCTTGAGATCATTTTTTTTCAGTTTAACAAACCACAGAATTTTGATGAAAACTGGAGGTATACTGAATGTACTTTCAAAACTTGTTTTTGTTTCCTCTATGCCATATGCATAATTTTTCTTCTCTTCATTTCCAGTAGTAACGTGCCCCTGCACGCCCCTACCCCACACACATACCAGATTACAGTAGTAACCCCCTTGCACTACTGGAAATAATCAAATAAAATGGGGTCTTTCTCATCAGTGCAAAAACCAGTCTTTTTTTCCCTAATGATTTTTATTTTTCTCCCCAAATGTTATTAATTGTAAGGCTCATAGGAAAAAAAAACAGCTATCATTCTGGATTTTATTTAATTATAAAATTTGATTGATTAAGTTCTCAGAAGACAGATGCCCCCTATAGGAAAAAAGTAGTAAAACAATAGTTCCTATTTTCAAATTCTCAATTATATATTGGAAAAATGACCTAGTCATTTAAACTTCAAAAAACTCAATAATACAAAATGAAACCTACTTGAAACAATTTTCTCAGTTATATGGCACCATATATAAAATAATCCTCTACATTGATAAACTAATATCGATTCAAGTTGAGTATTCATCTTGAGATATTGTGCCAAGAAAGATATTTGAAAAGTAGTTATTTGACAAGAAATGTCTAGTGAAATGCTTGTTGGGGTAATAATGACTGGGTATATAACTATGGACAGTCAACCCCAGTGTTTTTATCTGTAAATAGGGATATAACAGAGCTCAGCGTACAGTGCTGTAGCTAGGATTAAATGAGCTACCCCATCAGCTAGACCTGGTGGTGCATGCTTGAGCTCCAGCCTCTTGGGAGGCTGAGGCAGAGGCATTGCTTGAGCCTACAAGTTCAAGACCAGCCTAGGCAACATAGCAAAACCCATCAGAAAAACAAAACAGAGATAATCTCTACACAAAACTCAGCAGAGGTTTTGGCACAAAGTTAGCATGTAATAGTGGCACTATTATGATTATTTTCTTTCAGAAACTGTGACTCTTCAGTATGTTCTCTGCCAGTCAAAAGATGGAAGTCATATTAATCCAGGACTGTTGAGGTGGTGACTATAAACACAGTGATTATTGTATTTGTAGGAATTTCTACAACATTCCCCCCTTTTTATATAAGATATTTCTCATGGATTCAACTAGGATACCACAGTAATACAAGTAGTTGAATATTATTAGAAAACACATATATTTAACCAACTTAAATAATTGCATTTAATGATATAAATGATCTACATGAAGTCATCATCTTGAAAGTAATTTGGTTGTGTATTCTTCAATCACCTGAGAACAGTTAGGCTAACAGCATTGTCCACAGCTTGTTAAAATGTCTTATGATTCTATAATAACTTGGTAGTTACTGATTTAAAAGAAGTCTGTTTGTTTTAACTAGCATATTAATGTCATATATTAAGTGCTTGAAAACAATTGTTAAGTATTTGCTCTAAAATATGAGTTATACATTTGATCTGAAGAAAGTATTTAATAATGAAGGAAAAAAAATCAAAACTCTATTATAGCTTCCCATAATATTATCAATGCTATAATCAAAATTACTAAATTGGATTGCTTAAGAGCAAATTAAAATGTCTTTCTAAACTATGATTTTCCCAGGATATTTTAAAATTGTTAACATGATAAAATCATAATAAAAATCAGGGGCTTCTAATAATAATTTTGGATTTCGGGCATTACATATTTTTTTCTGAATGTAGGAGATATATATATATATATATATATATATATATATGTATATATATATGCTTTGGGTGGGTTACATCCAACTGGCAGCATAATTAGCTATTATGCAAGTTGTGTATTAATTTTAGAAGACATTGTTTATGCTTTTGCAAAACTTTAACCATAAAATGTATATAAATACACACACAAATATATTTGTGTGTTGAAAAGCTGCCTTTATTAAATCTAAGAAACATCAATTTAAAAATGATATTCATGTCAGAGGAGCTGAATTATCATATATTATTGTGAGAGTGCATTTACTCAGTTTTCATTCTTATGTTCTATATTTGATTAGGACACCTTTTAAAATATTTCATTCTATTTCAAAGCCAATTTTAAAAAGAACATTGAAGCTTTTTTAAAAAATAATTTCAAATTGTTTTAAATATATAATTTTGATCTGTTTGAAATTACAAAACCATCTTTTTGACAACTTTATGTTTTAGCATACAATATAATCAATCTGAAAATAGAGATCCTCAGTTCAACCAATCATGTACAAATAACCAAGTATTAATTCTGAAACACTCCATATGCATTCTGTGTTATGGAAAATGACACCATATGTGGATATCCATATGACAATAGTAACATGTACTTTTGCAGGGGAAGTAATACTATCTGAACAGTAATAATTTGTCCTCTCTTGAGAGATACCTCATGATTTGATAGTCACATTTCTTACAGAGCAAGTTCAGGAAATCTATATGAACACACAAGTAGAGTTAATTGCTATCACAATGTGTGTTATAACACTAGCAGGCTGAATCGGCTTCTGGAGTCATTGAACAGCCTCAAATTCACCTGTAAGCTGTAATTATTGAGAAGCACTTCACTAGCAAATTGCAAAAGCTGAAGGATCCCTGAACCTGCTAACATGTTAGCCCTGATTTCTTTGTAGTTCTAGATTATACGTTAGCCAAGATATCCCTTGGTTCTCTTTCTCAGGTCAATAATAGGACACTCAGACTTGTTTTTATCTTCTGCTCTCTCTACGCTTTTCCTCTCATGTTCTTACTTGACCTTCTAAGTGTGGGTTGATATTGGCAAGAGGCCTCTTTCATATCACAGCTCCTCTTTCTCTGGGATGAATCGGAGGCTCTTGTGTTGGAGTGAAGTACAATTATATTTTCTGTTTTCTTTTTTAAAGTTAGTATTTTGGGGCTAGAGTTGTAGCTCAGTGGTAGAGTGCTTGCTTGCCCAGCATGTGTGAGGCACTGGGTTCAATCTTCAGCTCCACATAAAAACAAATTAATAAAATAAAGGTATTATGTCCATCTACAACTAAAAAAAGCTATTTTTTAAAAATAAATAAAGTCAATATTTTAACTTACAGATAACAAAGATAGTACATATAAATGGGGTAACATGTTTTGATACATGTATATATTGTGTTATATTTAAATCCAGTTAACATTTTCTACTCACGTATCATTTCTTATGTTTAAAAACTTACAAATTTTTTTCTTTTTTCTTTTGAAATGTAGGATGCATTTACTTATCCCCCCACCCACCCCTACTGGCTCCAACCCCTGGTAACTACCATTCTACTTTCAACTTCTATGAAATCAACTTTTTTGTATTCCACATGAATAAGATTTTGTGGGTCTTGTCTCTGTGCCTGGCTTACTTCATTAATATAATGATCTTGTTCCATCATGTTGTTGCAAAGGATAGGATTTCTTTATTTTTATGACTGAATAGTATTCCATTATGTATATATAACACTTTTTTATCCACTTATCAGTTGATGGACTCTTAGGTTTCCATTTCTTGGCTAATAGGAATAGTGCTGCTATGAATATGGGAGTGCAGGTGTCTCAGAAGCTTACTGATTTCCTTTCCTTTGGCCATATTTCCTGGGGTGGAATTGTTGGATCATATCGTAGTTCAATTTTTAATTTTTTGAGGAATCTCCACACTGCTTTCCATAATGGCTATCTTTGTTGCCCTTTAAATCATATCTAGACCTATCACCAAACCAAACTTGATTTAGAATTGGTTGTGGCATATTAGTTTAGAAGAGAATATATACTCATCTCTCTCCCACTTCTCAGCCCTTCGTCTTCTGATTCTCTTCTCTAAAATCTGCAAGGTGCTAGAAAAGGAATAATAATTTATTTAAAGAAGTATAGATCTCTTTTGTAAATTTTTTAAATTGTAGATGGACACTATATCTTTGTTTTATTTTTTTTATGTGGTACTGAGGATTGAACCGAGTGCCTCCTCACACATGTGAGGCAAGTGTTCAACCACTGAGCTAAAATCCCAGTCCCTGTAGATCTGTTATAAATAAAAATTCTTGATTTTAGTAACTGACAGTTAAAATTATTTTTGGATTTATAGCATTTTTTCCCTACAGAAAACCATAGGCAAAATTGCAACATGTTTGGAATTGTGAAGCACAGCTTTACAGGTAAATGGATTTTTTTAATGAATTATTCTAAATTGTTCTGATAAGATATTAGACATTCATGCCCAAAGCAGTATTATCTCAGAAGGGTTTTATAACAATTGGAATTGATCAGTTGAACTCACACTTAAATGATTTAGTTCATACTTTGTACACTATAGAAATAAAAGATATGATTTTAATTTTTTCTGTTTCTATTAGCTTGAATATTCCAAAAATCAGTTTGCAACTTTTCATTTTCTACCTTTAAAGCAAGAAATATATTTATTTTAAATATTTGATTCTTGCCACTTAAAAGACATAGGGTGCAGTGAAATCTTTGTAATGAAAAGATATAATATGCATATTTTAAATTTAGTCCACACAGTCCCAGGAAGAATTTAAACTGGAGGACCTGAAGAAGCTAGAACCAAGTAAGTTTTGTTTTATATTTTTTAGTGATATTCCTTTAGGAAGAGAGTTTTATCTCTTGTGAATATTAAGATTGTTTAGCACAGAAAGTGATTGGAATTATTTCTCTTATTTTTGGTGCTTTTAAAATTTCTACAATATTTGCATTTTTAATTACCATTTGGATTTAATCTTTATTATATCATATATATGTTGTACTTCATCTACATATCCAAATTAACCTTTAATTTGTCTTAATGGCTTTAATAAGATTATAATTATTTTGATAAACATTTTCAGTAGAGTCCAGTAGAGAATATAAGGTTACTGTCATTAATGCCCATTCACATTACATGTTATTGAAAACTACAGTCTGAATGTTGGGAATGCATTACAAAGTGTTTTTTTGTTGTCTCCATTTTTTCCCTTCTTCAAAACTTTTCCAAAGTAAAAAATTCCTTCAGTTATCTTGTTGGTTAGGATATTCCCAAATAAAGCCTTTCTGCTGTTTCAAATGATTGCTCTCTTAGAACTGTCTGCAGTATGGGCAAAGGCACAGTGTGAATAACTGAATGAATGTAAGTTAATGTAGCCTTTTAAAATTTTTTTTTAGTTGTAGACAGATACAATACCTTTATTTTATTTATTTGTTTTTATGTGGTGTTGAGGATCAAATCCAGTGCCTCACACATGCAAGGCAAATGCTCTACCAACTGAACTATAACCCAGCTCCTGTACTCTTTTTTTATTGAGATAAGATTGCACATCTCAGTGCATTTATATGACTAGAGAATAGTAGATTTTATTTATCCAACTAAGTAAGATTTTTAAGTAGGGAATCATAAAATCAAAGCATTTTCAAACAGAAAGGAGTCTCAGACTTGTGGTCACATTCTCTATTGAGAAAGAAATGAAATGATTTGTTTGTCCTGTTTCACTTCAATCCCCAGTAACTGAGCAGGGCCTAAATCTCAGAACATTTGTCAGTCTATCTCAGTTCACACTAGTGCAATCCTTTTAATGTAAACATGCTTTGAGTAAGAGGTAAAATATTAATTTAAGAACTAAAGAGAGCCTTGCACAGTGGCACATGCCTGTAATCACAGCTGCTCGGGAGGCTGAAGCAGAAGGATATCAAATTCAAAGCCAACCCTATTAAAGCAAGGCACTAAGCAACTTAGTGAGACCCTGTCTCTAAATAAAATATGAAATAGGGCTGGGGATGTGGCTCAGTAGTCAAGTGCCCCTGAGTTCAATCCCAGTAGCCCATGCCAAAAAAGAACTAAATAGAATGTTCCTATAAATTCCACAAACTGACAATATCTAATTCATTTATAGCAATTCTAACAAAGACATATATTATTGAGATAGCTGAAATGTGATTGTATTGCAGATCCAGGGTAGAAAAAGGATTCTCAGAGTATACTGAAGGGGATCTGATTTTCTGTTGTTTGGGTTGGAAAAGAGAAGTTAACAACAACAACAACAACAGACAACAACATACAACAACAAAGGAATGCATAGCAGATTTGTTGTGATTCTGGTGGCTTTTCCACAGTTTTAGATGATCATATTTCATTTCTTCAGAACACCATCCTTCTGAATATGGCAAGAATTCTGATGAACTCTCTCATTTTAATAGTTTTGGTTACTTTATGTAATCCAGATCATAAAGTTTTTTTTCTTTGTGGTTCTGGGGATCAAACCCATGACCTCACACATGCTAGGCAAGTGTTTTACCACTGAGCTACATCTCCAGCCCTAGATCATAAGAGTTGGAGATGTTATAAGAGACACAACTTATATTCAGAAATAGTTCTTATGCCTATATCCAATGTATATAAGGATACTAATCAATGTAATATTTCTCACAAATTTTGGGGGTTTTTTGTACCTAAAACTTTATTTTTCAAAAGCATTAATAAATACTTTGTATAAGATTGAGATATAATTTATATAAAGCAAAATTCACCAATTTAACATATTATATTCATTTTTTTTAGTAAATTGAAAGAGTTATGCAGACATCACCACAATCAATTTTAGGACATTTTCATCACCACAAGAAGAAACCCTATTCCCATGAGCAGTCATTCACTTCTTGCCATCCCCCTAAAATCCCTTCCAATTCCCAGCCCTAGGAAACCATTAGTTTGATTTCTGTCTATAAATTGTCCTATTATAGACATTTTATTTAAATGGACGCATATGATATATGATCTTTTATGACTGGCTACATATAAGATTATTTTGAGAAAAACACATTGATGGCTTTAAATAAAAGATTGCAAAAGTTGTTTATACGGTGGTTCTACGAAAATTATGTTTGTGCGTGAGTGTGTGTGTGTGCAAGAGAGAGAGAGAGAGAGAGAGAGAGAGAGAGAGAGAGAGAGATGATTATGATGCTGGGGATTGAACCAAGGGCTTTGGGCATGTTAGACAAGTGCTTTACCAGTAAACTACGTCACCAGCCCTCAGTTTTTTATGATAAAAATAATTATGATTTTGGCTTCTTATTCAGCCACTATTTCCTATTAGTTGTTTGTTTCCAAAGAGAATTTAAGAATCTTATAGATACACAGAGTGGCTGTAAAGACTGTGGATGTTTATTTCATATATTTATTACCTCTTCTCTTCCTCTGAGCATGCTCAAGTACTTCTATTGCCTCACAAGATCTTTCATTAATTGCCCCCCCCCTTTTTTTTAGAATAGCATCTATATGCTAAGCACTTGAATCCTCTCAGTAACATTTTGCTAAGGACAACACCGACACTAGCTTGTAAATCCCAGGAATGAGTTTTAGGGTCACCTGGACTGGTTCTTTCACTATGCTGTTATTAATACCTGTAGTGGTGCTGTACTACATCATTCCTAAGTACAGCTCTCCAGTTCAAATTCCTAAGAAATTATTGACCCACGTATTAGTCGAAGATCAGGTTAAAATCTATTACTTTTTTGGCTTTTTAAAAAAGATTTGGAGTAGAAATGGAAAGAGTATTTTGGAGATTCACTTTATTATACTTTATATAATGTTTTTCATTTGTACTTTTCCCTTCTTGATAGTTATCTTTTTAGATGATTTTAATTTGCTGTTGCTTCTCAAAGAAACATAAATGGGTATTCTGTATTTCAGTAGGGTAGACTCTGTAATTTGGAATTTATCCAAGCAGGGCACTTGTTGTGAGTTAATTATTGAGTTGGAATTAAATATTTTCTACAAATTGGTATTTAGTAATATTTCAGATTAAATATACTTATTCAAGCTTGCTTTTTAAAAAGTTAAGCCTCTTCTAAGAAAAAATAGTGAATTCTAACTTTTAATATGTTGAACTTAACTGGTTTTCTTTCTTTAAAAAAAGTTTTTTTTAAAAAAAAATTTAATTTTGTGCCTGTGTGTGGTGCTGGGGATCGAACCCAGGGCATTGCCCATATAAGGCAAATGCTCTGCCACTGAGCTACATCCCTAGTTCTTGGCTGGTTTATTAGGCTGATGTATTCTTTACTTCAACATTTTGAAATCTTTTAAATTCTGTCTGAAAATACTAAAACTATGATTGTGAAAGTCTGAGCCATTTTTTCTTATGTTAGTTGCAGTAGTATACTGCTGCTTACTCAAGCATATCTCCCCACCACCACCCTGCAAAATTCCCTTCTATTAAGCCACCCTTCAAGGCTTTACAGAAATCCCACCTCTCCCTGAAAGGTTTCTCTGCTGTCTCTATAGAGGCATAATTAAACTCTGCCTCCTCTCCTGTATAGGATCATATTAACTATCCATTGTCAGACTCTCACATGTGTTATTTTCACTTGTATTTGTTTCAGTCCTCAAAGAGATTATGAATGGACTCTTCCCCCACCCCAGAGCCTATTGAATGCTTTAAGTGTAGTATGAACTTGGCAAGATTGTGTTGAGTTAAATAGATTTGAATGTTTTAAAGGAATCTTTTCCTATAATTTAAAAAATAACCTTTCAAAATTAAGGCAGCTGCCCATTTTTCCTACCACAAAATGAAGCACGTCAGTCACAAAAGCAGAATGCATTTTGATATTTGCCTGTCTGTCATCTTTTGAGGGTTAGCTTCAGGAGCTTGGTAGGTCCGTGCTCCAAGAGAAAGGCTGGGAGTGCTGAATTTTCCATGGTGTAGCAGCATCAGATGTCTGCCATGTAGTGATCCAAAGTGTGTAAGTCAAATCAGCCAATGAATCTCCAACCCATGACATGCTTCATACTTATGATAATATCTTTTGTAAAATTCAAGCTCCTCTTCAGATCCTCCTAAGACATCATTGCTAGTATTGGTAGAAAGAAAACTCTATGTAAAGTTTAAGCTATTTTAAAAGAACAATAGAATCTGTTATTCCATAGTTGTTGAAAATGTAAACCTATACTACAGTTATAGAAAGTAAAACAGAATTTGTTTTAAAGCTATTTAAATTTGTTCTAAAGCTATTAACATAAATTAAATGTTTGATAATACTTTAACTTGTAAAAATAATATAACAAAGCTATTATTCTAAAGCAAATACTTCCTCTTCAGAGCTTTGATACCAAAGGAAAAAAATACTATTTAATTATTCTGTTACAATACAAATACAAGATAACCACTGAGCCACATCCCCAGCCCTATTTTGTATTTTATTTAGAGACAGGGTCTCACTGAGTTGCTTTTGCCTCACTTTTGCTGAGGCTGGCTTTGAACTCTTAATCCTCCTAAGCCTCTGGGATTACAGGTGTGCACTACCACACTCAGCCAAGATATTCTTAATAACAAAGATATTTTCAACTTTTTTGTTTGTTTGTTTTTGATGTACTGGGGATTGAACCCAGGGGTGCTCTACCACTGAGCTATATTTCCAGTCCTTTTAATTTTTATTTTTTAAAACTTAATTAGTTGTAGATGGACACAATACCTTTATTTTATTTATTCATTTCATGTAGTCCTAAGGATTGAACCCAGTGCCACATGTGCAAGGCAAGCACTCTACCATTGAACTACAACCCCAGCCCTTTTATTGTTTTATTTTTATTTTGAGACAGGGTCTCCCTACGTTGCTTAGGCAGATGAACTTCTAGTCCTCCTGACTTAAGCTTTTGGTACCTGGGATTACAGACACATGCCACCTTAACAGGATCAACTTTTAAAAATTATTGTTATATACATTTTTTAATGGTTGATATTTTTGCCCATTTCATTAAACTCTTATTACAATATGATCATTTCTGTGTTTTTGTTTCTGATACAAGTGAGACATGATCTTTTTGTTGCCTGCTCCCCATTCTTGGTATCTATTCCATTGTTGTGTAAGTGATCAATATTTATTAATATTACTTATTAATATTGAGTTGATTTAATAGTTTAGTAACAATGATCATGCAAAAGTATAGAAAAGATTTTCTTGTATTAAAAAATAAACAGTACTTCTTAGTGAGATAAGAAATATTAGGATTCTAGTCAACTAGATCAAGAAGGTCATGGAGAGAGTGAGTGTCCATTTTAGATTTTCCCTTGCCATTTTGTATACATTTATTTAGGCTGTAATTCTCTCAATAGCCTGTAAAGGAAGTAGCATTCTCATTTTAGAACTGGGGAGATTAGAGTATTTATGTAAATGTTCAAGTTATTGTTGTAATTGTAGGGCTAGGTTTTGATTTAAACCTTCTACTTTGATCTCCTGCTGCTTCCCCTTTGCTTGTCAGACTTAAGTTCCCACAGTCCTTTCTGTGCCTTGAATAAGGCAAACTGTTTCCTACTTGGAACCTTTGTTGTTGCTCCAGCCTGTTCTCTAATACCTGGGAAGCCCTTATGCTAGAGCCACTTGTGGATGATTCCTCTCATCTCAGGTCTTGGCTCAAATGTCTTCTTACAGTTTAGTTTTGAAAGGCACCCTGTCTACCTTAGCTACTCTACCAAGTTCTCTCTGCTTTTACACAGCATCCTGTTTGTATCCTTCATACCACTAATCACATCTTACATTATCTTGTTTATTTGTTGGCATATTTATTGTCTACTTTTTCTTAGTAAGGTCTAAGGTCCAAATATGAGTTCTTGATTACTGTGTATCTTTAGCACCTAAAACAGTGATTGGAACATTGTGAGTACTCGGTATGCATTTATTGAGAAGAAGAAAGAGATAAAGGACATAGACAAATTAATTTTAAAAAGTTGAGACTTTCTGATGGGTATATAAATGAAAACAAACAAACAAACATGAACACACTCAGAGAGAGCAATGACCTTGACTGCCTCACATCTCTCCTGTGCCTCCCATTATGATGATTATGTCTGATAATCTACTGACTAATTAATGGATCAAATACCCCAATGTTAGCTGAAAGCTTCATGACTATGGAAATTATTGATTTATTTAAGAATTTTTTTCTCCAGTTCCTTAAAGCTATTTGATGATAATGAATTTTAAAAAAATCATGAAAGATAGATAGAATATGTCTTAGTAGAGTAAGAGATAGGTACAAGATTTCCAGTCAGAGTCATCTCAGGCAAAAGTGGAGGGTAAAATAAATCGAGTTTATGTAAAAACAGGGGAAACTTATCCACAGACCACACAAGGAGAAAGTGCACCTGCAAGACACAGAAGAAGAGAATGGCTTGGGAACAGGGAACAGGTGTCTGTCACTCAGGACTGTCAGTCATGTATGGACGTGAGCACCCTGCTTTGGAAAATCACCAGAAAGCTCTGCTCCAGAGATTTCTTTATTTACCTATGTTTTCAACACAGCTTCCTGGAATCTGAAAGAGCTTGAAGCAGGAAAAAATAAGTTCTTTGCATAATTGTTCATTTAAGGCCAGAAAATTGGAGAGGAAAAAAAAAAAGGAAGAACATCATTTGACGAAGGAACATAGCCAAGGTAGACAGACCTTAAATGCAATATTAACATGCCTTTAAAATCTGAGCATCTTGTAAGACTTGATTGAATTATAAAATTAATGGTTTATAAACCTATTATTGAGTTAAGTGAAACATCTACAAGCACATTTACAGCTGTTATTTTCTGATCTCTTCGGAGCTTATTCACCAAAGGAATAGTTGAATGCATTTCTAATCAACCACAAATTCAAATGCTAAATGATCATTTGGTCCAGAAAAAAAATAATAATAATAGCACTGGGCTTTCCAAATGTAACATTATCATTGTATTTAGATTCCAGCCAGGAAAATGCCAGCAAGACTTGTTGCTGAGATTTCCTTGCCTCTGTTTTTAGTGTTTATATTTAAAGATATAAAACCAAATATGTTTAAATGTTTAAGAGTTCTTCCTTTTGGAGGAAGAAAAAAAAACAATAGTTTTTCTAAATCTTAGTAGGAAAGACTGATGTGAAAATTAAAGACACACTTCTTTTTCTTAAATTACTTTTTATCTAATATACTCCCAAAAGCATAATTAGGGGAGAATAATAAATAATAAGTCAGTTGTCAATGATTATTTTTGAGACTGCCTACTATTATCTACCAAGGAATCACTAAAGCAAAAAGGAAGGAAGGAAGGCAGGAAGGGAAAGAGGGAGGGAGGAAGGGAGGGAGAGACTGAGAGAGAGAGAGAGAGAGAAAGAGAGAGAGAGAGAGAGAGAGAGAGAGAGAGAAAGAGAGAGAGAGAGAGAGAGAGAGAGAAAGAGAGAAAGAGAAAGAAAGAAAGAAAGAAAATATAATCTAATTTTTAATTGGTATAACTTCCAAATTCTTAAAAGAATCAAATGTATGGTAAAATACAATAAATGAAATTATTACTATATTAAAATATATAGAATTATGACAAAAACTATAATTCTATCATTTAAATTTTAAAAGTAAATTATAGCTACAGATTTCATGAAAATAAATTACAATAATCCCTATTCCCTTCCATAGTTTTTATACAAAAATAATAACAAATAAATAGATAGTAAACAGTGTTATTATTTTTATAGTTCTAAGATAATTAAGATAGAAATCGAGTGCAAATATCCAAAATAAGTCTTAAAATTATTTTAATTGTTTAGTCTATTAAAAGTTCCATTGTTGACAATATGTATTTTTCATTAAGTCAAGAAAATGTCGCTTAAACTGAAAATCTTGATCCCTAGAGAAGGAAGAGTGATTAAAAAGAATACATAATTTGCATACATATTCCTTTAGTGCACTGATCACTTAAAAAAAACCATCAATACTCTAGTAAAACTATAAAATGAAGCAGGCTTGGGGGGTCTGTGTCCTTCATCTAGGTGTGTTTTATGTGTTCAGCAGAAATTAACAGCAAGCTCTGTTTTAGATGTAAAAAAATAGGTCTAAACATAGGCGTGGTTTTAGAAATCTAAAATCATAAGTTTCATTTCTTCTTCTGACAGTTTTTTTTTCATTTATTTTAACATTTCTTTAGTCAAATAATTTAGAAAAACAAAAGCAAATTTTATTCAAACAGATTTTTTTCTAAATCACAAAGCAAAATTCAATCTTCAAAGTTGAAATGTTACAATTTGAGTTTAGATTTTTTAAAAAAGTGAACATAGGTTGAGGATTTATTTCATTGGTAAAGCACTTACCTGGTTTTAATCCCAGTACCTTGAGAAAGAAAAAAATAGTACCTAGCACTGGACAAACTTTTGTAGAGGAATATCTTGTTACTCTGTATATCAGTGCCTAATGACTTAAAAAAAAACAGCTTTATGAAGCTGACATTCCACCCTGATAAAAGTATTGGTAAATATACTTTGGCCAAGAATTACAAAAATATTAAAACTAACATTACAGTAAGAAACATGAGGCTTTCCAACTAAGATCAGGAATGAGGCAAGATTATGCTCAGCATATTTTTCAAAATTTTACTGGAAGTCCTAGTTAATGCAAAAAGGCAAGAAAGTAATATATATAAAGTAATATAAACTGGAAAGCAACAAATAAAATAAAATTTGTTCACAGATATCATGATCTTTCATGTAGAAAATTGAAAGAATCAACAAAAACACTAGGGGGTGATTGTAGAAAATTTATATCCAATGAGAGGTTCATATACAAAAGTGAATCTTGTTTTTTGTACATACATGCAATGAACAAGTGGAATTTAAATTAGAAATGAAGGACTCCTTATAGCATCATCCCAGATAGTAAAAATCATAAATGGAAACATAACAAAATATATATCGTGTATCATGACTTGATAAGAAAATCTATAAACTTACTAAAAAAATCAAAAATCAAATTAAATATTGATACATAACAGCCTATGTTAATGAATAGAATAACCCAATATTGTCAAGAAGCTAGTTCATTCCAATTGCTCTACACAGTCAATGCATCCCAATAAAACACCACAAATTATTTTGTGGATGTCAGTAAAATAATTCTAATATTCGTATAAATAACAAATACTCAGGATAGTCAATTCAATAGTCAATGAGAAGAATGAGGTTGGGGGCATGAGATTACTTTGCTTCAAGTATCACTATGTTATAGGGGTCAATGCAGTGTGTTATTGGTGCAAAAATAAACAAATAGCAAGTTGGAAGCCTGAGGCAGGAGGATCACGATTTGAAGGTCAGTCCCAGAAACTTACTGAGACCCTGTCTCAAAATAAAAAATAAAAGAAGCCAGGGATGTAACTCAGTGGTAAAGCATCACTGATTTCCATCCCCAGACCCCCCTCCACAACCCAGCAAATAATAAATTGATCTAGATGAATGAAAGATAATAGAGTGGTTATAAATTAATCCTATACTGTAGGAAAATATTTACTCAATGTGTACCTAAATGCAAAATGCAAATATAAAACAGAAAGCTACAAAATCGGCATGGGGGTGACATATTTTAGATAAAACACAAAAGACAGATCCATGAAATAAATAACATTAACATTAACATTAAAAACCTCTCCTGTTCAGAAGACAATGCTAAGGGGATGAGATGTCAAGCCACAGAATGGGAGAAAAGATTTTCAAAAGACAAATTTCATAAAAGATGGACACCCAAAATGTACAAAGAACTCTTAAAACTTAATGATGCTAAGATGGAAAGGCCCATTTAAGAATGGGCCAAAGGCTTGCACAGATGTTTCATGAAAGAAGACATGGGAAAATAAACAAGGAGAGAAATGAATTGCAGTAGAGGGGGTAGAGAGAGAAGATGTGACGGAAGGGGAGGGGGGATAGTAGGGGATAGGAAAGGTAGCAGAATACAACAGTTACTAATAGGGCATTACGTAAAATTGTGGATGTGTAACCGACATGATTCTGCAATCTGCATTTGGGGTAAAAATTGGGAGTTCATAACCCACTTTAATCTAATGTATGAAATATGATATGTCAAGAGCTTTGTAATGTTGTGAACAACCAATAAAAAAAAGAAAAAAAGAAAGAAGACAAATGCATGTCAATAAAGCTTATGAAAAGGTGTTCAACATCATATGTCACTAGAGAATTGCAACTTTAATCCACAGTAACATACAACTGCACTCCTATTAGAATGACCAAAAACAGTAACCAAACCAAACCTGAAAACACCAAGTGCTGTTGAGGATGCAAAGCAAAAAGAACTCTCCTTCGTTGCTAGTGAGAATGGAAAGTGATATAGCTGTTTAGAAAGTAGTTTACCAATGTCTTACAAAACTTAACCTATGTTAGAAGATTGAGCAACAGTCTCCTTGATATGGATATTTATCCGGAAGACTACACAGTCATGTCCATATGAAAGTCTGCACATGGATATTTACAGCATTTTATTTGTAATTTTCAAAATTTCAAAGCATCCAAGATGTCTTCTGGTAGGTGAGTCGATAAATAAACCATGGTACATCCAAAAAAATAGAATATCATTCAACACTAA
Source organism: Urocitellus parryii (assembly GCF_045843805.1). Lineage (NCBI taxonomy): Eukaryota > Metazoa > Chordata > Mammalia > Rodentia > Sciuridae > Urocitellus > Urocitellus parryii. The sequence goes on along the minus strand of NC_135548.1, from coordinate 29,609,632 downwards.
GATGATATGAGCTGTCAATCTATGAAATAGGATTGATGAAACTTAAATGCAGAGTGTTAAGTGCAAGAAGCTAATAGCAAAGTCCAGGTATCATATAATTCCAACTACATGACAATCTGGAAATTGCAAAACCAAGGTGAGAGTGAGGGATTTACAGTAGAGAAGTATGACTAAACACAACACAATATTTTCCTGCCAATGTAACTATTTTGTGGGACACTACAATGGTGGATACATTATTATTGCACCTAGGTGCAAACCTATAGAAAATGAAACACCCAGGGTAAACCCTAAAGAAAATTATGAACTCTGTGGTGATGTATCAATGTAGTTCACTGATTGAAACACATGTATGATTTTTAGGTAAGATGACAGTGGGGAGGTTGTGTATGTGTGGAGTAAGGAGTGTATGGGAAGTTTCTGAATTTGCTGGCTCAATTTTGTTGTGACTTTGAAAGTCATATAAAATATAACATTTGCTAATTTTTAAAATTGGGAGCAGCATTTTAGGGGATTGTTGTCTCAGTTATACACAACTTACAATATAGAAGCTACAGGCATGACATACAGCAAACATGGAAACAAGATCACTATCCTTAATCATTAAGGAAATGCAGACTAAAAACACAGTGAAGTACTGCTTTATACCACTAGGATGGATAAGATCAAGTTGGTCTATCACAAAAGTGAGCAAGAATATGAAGCAAGTGGAGTTCACACGCCTGGCTGGTGAAAATGTCATATGGCAAAGTACCTTGCAAAAGCAATTTGGCATTTTCTCAATATTTTAAATATATTTACCAACCCGGCATTTCTATGTATAGCTATCTACTACAAAACTGAACATTAAAAATTTGAAAATTGTGGCTATGTTCCACAAAATTTGAAAATCATAGCTATATACTACAAAATTTGTAGCTATATACCACAAAACTGAGAATTGAAAATTTAAGTCCAAAGTGTGTATACCAACATTCATAGCAATGCAATTCTTACGAGATAAAAATACACATCAACTGAAGAATAGTAGATAATCAAAATTTTGAGTATATATGTAATGGAGTATTAGTTGGCCATAAAAAAATAAATGAAACATTGACATATTCTATAACCTGGATGGAACTTGAAATATTATAAGATAAAGAAAATAGTTAAAAAGAACACAACTCTATGATTCTACTTATGTGCTATATAAAGAACAGGCAAATCTATAAGATGACAGCCTAAAGCTGGAAGGGGCTGACTAACAGAGGTCACCAGGTACTCCTGGGATAATAAAACTGACAGGGTTAATGATTGCACACTCAGCAAATACAAACAGTAAATATCAAAACTTCTAAACCCCTTAAATTGTATGTATGCTTTAAATGGTGAAATTGATGGTATATGTATTGTTTCCTGCTGTTTTTGACTTTTCCAGACAAAACAGAGATTTTTTTTAACCTTGACTATCAATATGTTACTGTTTATCCTAAAAGAGTTAAGGTTGTATTTTGAGAACTGTGGCAAAAGCAGATTAAAAGAAAATATTTGATTTTCACATGTACACATTGCCTGTCAGGTGGGCAAAACCAGGACAGGTTTATTTAAATTCTCACTTATGAGGTTGCTATGAAAATCAACAGAATTAATGGAGGGAAAATGAATGTTTGCTTGTGTCTGACTCAACATATTGGTGTGCACTGAGTCACCTAATCAGATGTCTATCTTCATTCATTTTTATAAGCTCTCTCTTCATTTCCTTCATGGTTAAATTGCATGATGTGTGTAGTTCTGCTTCGGGAAGAGCCATCTGTTCTGTAATTATCACCGGGGGCTAACCATTATCTCAAGGTGCAGAAATTCAGCATTACAGGTAATATGAATGCATAATTTATCATGCCTGTATACCTAATTGAAAATCCAAATATATCCAATTAGAACTCCATTTGGTCTAGACTTCTGTGCTTTAAGAAATGGCATTTTCTCAAACTAGAAAACACAATAATTTTTTTACCTTCAAATTTCCTGAGCAAAATTTTAAAAAATTAAGAATGGAAGATTGCTTTCACATAATTTAATTTAACAGAAATGAAAGGCAGAAAAATACTAAATTCTATGAAGACAGAGGAAATATTATATTCATTGGCAATAGACACATGTGACCTCGAGTCGTTTTTAGATTTATTAATATAGAAAGAGAAGTTATAAGATGTAACAATCAGAACATAGGCAGCAATCCTCACCACAATCTCATTTCTCTCTTTTGGAGCAACTGCATTAACTAGAGGGGAAAAGAAAATAATAAGAAACAATAAAGATCACTACTGAGGATATTTTCTCTTATATCCTCATTTTTCTCTCTAGATGTAGTTTCTGTATCTATTAGGTAAATTGTGTGTCAGCACAAGTGAATCATTTTTATTAGGGAATCTCACATAGATATATGAGCTATTATTTACAAAATATAAAAATGAAAATAGAGCTTATTCATCTTCTTTGGTACAATATCTTTTCACATGTTTTCCTTTTCCCCTAAAGTAGTTCCCAAATTCTTAAGATTTGTAACACTTAACATTTGTCTGCTGCCTTCATTTTCTCCTCTTATGAGTTACTAAAACCACACTAAATCACAAAATCAAGGTTTCAGCCACTTTGGTATGTAATGTTACTAATAGGAATACTTACCAGGTCTGTTTTTTGCTGTGCTTCTGAATTCTGAGAGTTACTGTCTAATTGGACACATCTGCTACAGTCATATAACTCTAACATCCCTTGAAGGAATTCTATAACCCCAGAATACACATAGGTAATTAAAGCCTTAATTAAAAATAATGTAGTTAATTTAGGTATATTAATTCAAAAGTATAAAATAACTGATAATTTATTTCTCTATTTTGCAACTGTCTTTCTTTTTTTTCATTTAAAAAAATCACTTCATTGTGACATAATTACATATCATATCTTTTGCCCATTTAAAATATACCATTTAATATTCTTTCGTATATTCAAAAAGTCTTGCAACTACCACTGAAATCTAATTTAGAAAGTTTCATTTTATCTGAAAAGAAACTGCACCTATGCTCAGTCAATTCACATTCTTTCTGACTGTTCCTGATCTAAAACTAAGCAAACTCTAATCAACCTTCTGTATCTATGAATTTGCTCTCTTGCAAATTTAATATGTGGAATCACATAATCTGTTTTTTATGACTGACTTCTTTCCCTTGGTATTAATGCTTTCAAGTGTCATCTCTGTTGTGGCATGTAACAGTACTTCATTTATTTTTATTGCTGAATAGTATTCCACAGTATTGAAATATCACAATTTTAATCATAGTTATGGATGCTGATCCATAATGGGGCAGGGGGATGGAAGAAATTTGACTGGGCAAAGGGGAGGGAGAGAGGAGGAGAGGGGAAATGGGGGCAGAAAAGATGGTGGAATGAGATGGACATTATTACCCTGGTACATGTATGACTGCACATATGGTGTGATGCTACATTGTGCCCTACCAGAGAAATGAAAAGTTGTGCCACAATTGTGTACAATGAATCAAAATGCATTCTGCTGTCATATATACCAAATTAAAATTAACTAAATAAAAATAATAATAATCATCACCACATAATTCATAATAGGCAAATATAGAAATAACCTAAATGTCTACCAACTGATGAATGGATAAGCAACTGACTTTCATTCCACCATCAGGTATGAATTTGGGAAAACTTTAGTAGCTCTTGCACAGGAAAATATTTTTGGTCTCATACTATAGGGATTTGCAGAATGAGGGCCTGAGACGGTCATTGTCAAGTTCATCTGAGAGTTTGTTGGGACTATGAAATCTCCCCCTCCTCCTTAGCACCTCAGAACCAAAAGCAGTGGACTCATATCAGAAAATATGTGTGTTAAGGAGTCCTTCAAATGATTCCTGTGCAAACTCCTTTGATGACCACTGGTCATGTATATTGCAGCTTCTCTCATCGCTCAATGCTGGGTTAAATTCTCACCCGTGTCTTGCTGTTCCTTTATGGGCATCTTAACAGGAACAGTCATTTCTCTGTATCAACTATGGTGTAGCCATTTGTTATTATTGATTGGCTGGCGTTTTTTGGACACATCTCAATAATCTGATAGTTCAGTATATTTGTACATCCTACACTCCCAAAGTAGATTCCCAAATTCTAAATTAATTCTGCTCCTTTGTTGCTGGTAAGGGACACAGTGGTCTAGGTTATACCTATTAGAGACACTTGAGTGAGAAGTTGATGTGGAAAGGGGCAGGGTGAAGTATGACCAAATTCAGACACACTGATATTTGCCTAAGCGCAGTGGTGGAGAAATCTGGAACTTTGGAGGAGATAACAGAATTTCTGATGCTCAGACTGTAGACTTGTCATCGGCTGGTTGTTAAGCAGAGGCAGTGGTGGTGTTTTATTTTATTTATTTATTTTTTAAAAGTTCTTGAGGCATAGACAAAGTTTTATTTAAGATTGATACACATTCAGGGAAGAATGTGGACTGTCTCCAGAAGCAGCCCTGACTTGGGCTGGGGGTCCAATATTTATCAAATGGCTGTGTCAGTAGCTGGACTAGAGATGGATTCAGGATAGAGCTGCAATTTCATTCCAGTTTTCCTGAGCTTATGTATTTCCCTTATTTTATTAGGGCTCCAGCCAAGGGCATGGGCCAAGTTTGCAATTATGTTTTCTGAATCTCAATGGATTGATTCTGCATTTCAATGGCTCGATAGTGTTTCCCTTAAAATTCCCTATATCTCTCTCCTTATCCTATATCTCCTTATCCTAAATCCCTATCTTTCCTTCCCTCACTCCAGAGACTTGATCCCTTAATCTTAAGGGTTGGTGAGCGGGTGAAAATCCCTCTGCTGTGGTTGCTTCAGGCTGCAGGGGTGATGACCCTGCCTAACCAGGGATCAAAAGTCTCATCCTGACTATTCTAAAGGAGGAAGACACCAGTCTCATTTGCAGGGATGTGTTGATATTTTTGTGTTGCCACCTTCTTAACATGGAACTGCTATAATCTGGAAGATACAAACTTTATTAGAAAGACCTGGACTAAGCAATAGGAACAGAAGTGTAGTTACCAGAGGTCCTAACAGTGGAAACAGTCAAGTGAGGTTCAGTAAGCATTAACAGTTTTATTTGCCTATACATTTGGATTTTTTTCTACATCTTTTACTTACTTTTGGTAAGGTGTATGCAAATATACATCAAGTTACATTTAAAAGGAAAAATCTTTTTGAATGTCCATTTATAATTGTTCTTCAGCTATACTTTCCTGCCAGGTGTTTAAGACGAACTTGGTCAAAGATTGACCTTCTTCCTATCTACTGTTAGGGTGATATTTAAGAGAACATTATCATGTTTGGGTGTAACTCCTAGCTCTATTGTTTTTTTTTTTCTTTTGTTTTTAAATACTGGGTCTTGAACTCAGGGGAACCCTATCCCTTAGCTACACCACTAACCATTTTTACTCTTTATTCGGAGACAGGGTCTCACTAAATTTCCCAGGCTGGTTTTGAACTTCTGATCCTCCTGCCTCAGCCTCCAGAATCACACAGTAGGCACTACCATGTCCGGGTTTGGCTCCATCATTTCTGAGTAGCATAAAGCCTGGTTCTTTGCTCCTTCTGTAAGTTCTTTATGATCCCCCATATACTAGGATGAAAACTTGCTTCTTCATCTTCCTAAATTATGTTGTTTTCAAACAAGAATATTGAATGAAAAATAATACATGTTTGTTATCAGTTACTTAAATTTTCCCACTTCTTTGACTGTGATGAGCAGATGAGTTTTCTTACTGGCATCAGCTGTGTTTTTTAGTTCTAAGTGGTTCTTTCTTTAAAAACACAACACAAGTGGAGTGCCCACACTGTTGGGGGCTGCCGTTAGCTCCTCATTACCAAGGAGCTGCTTTTCTGGTGCCTAAGTGTGCTCCCTGTTTTTGCTCTGCATCTTCGTCGACAGTCTGTCATCCTCCTAAATACCTCTACATGATCCTGTGCCTTGTTTACTGTCCTCGGTTCAGTTCCTTTGGAATTGTCCTTGAGGGGCGCGTTGTTGGTGGGCTGATTTTATGATTCTGGCTTCTTGTCAGGAACAGCTTCCAAAATGAGCCTGACCTTGACACCACACTGGGCAGAAGTCTATGCTTTCTAGTCCCTTCCTGCATATCCAAACTGCTCCTCTTCCCTCCACCCCTGCCTGCAGTCACTCAAATTCATAATTAAATGACTTTATATCCACTTTGTGCTAGCCTGTAACTCTACGAGTGACCCTTTTGTGTTGAAAAATTACAATGACATGGCATTTGGTAAGATGGAGTCAGAAATAAATTTTAGAAATGCTGAATTTGATGTTAGAAAATAATTGATGAGTTTTACTTTGACCCTAATTATGAAAACATGAGGAAAAAAATATAAAGAAATTGAGAATTGACAGGGAAGACTTAGCAAATATCACCAAAATAGACATAAGAATTTATATAACTTTTCAGTAGTTCCAAGGCAAACGGCATTAAAAGATTGGGAAATGAACCATGTCCCTGGTGGGGAACCTCTAGATTTATCACAGGGCCATTTTACTAAAATGTGGCTGGAAAATAAATCTATATTTCAAAAGTTTAATATATGGGTGGGTAAAAATAGAAGCAGAGGGTAGGAAACATGAATCTGAGCAACTTTCTTGTGTCCCAATAAGTAGAAACAAGATGATTCTAATAAAATAAAAAGTCTTACTGGAATCATTTGTAGGCTGCACATTTTATTTCTCTTCAAAATAAGTAGAATTATTCTTCACAGCAGAACTATTAACCAGACCATTATTAATGAATCAGCTCATTCATCTTCCTCTGGGGAAGGCCAGTCAGCTTTTGTCTTCACAGCCTAGACACTGCAGCTAAGAACCACAAAGGAAGCGTGTTCACAGAACTCTATTGCATGGGTCCTTCTGTCCCCAATATAGGGTTCAGTTGTAAATAAATGAACATTGCAGGATGTGAGAACATCAAAATGAAATAAACTTCCCAGTAGTTCTAAGGCAAACTGCATTAAAAGCTTACCATGTCCCTGGTGAGAACCTCTACCAGATCATCCAATCAGGGCTTGTCTCCTGGCTCAATCAACAAGACAGCTGGCATGAGTTTCATCCAGCCTTTGAATTTGTCGTCACATTTGTTTATCAAAATCTTCTAGTCACAGAAGGCTCTCAAAGTGTTTAGGTTTTAAAATACTAACATTTAAAACTACTAACTTTATTGGCATCTATTACCATATCTTCATTTTTTTTTTCTTTTTTCTAGTTTTTATTATTTCTTTAGGTTAAAATTTCCCTTCTGTTTTTCCACAGAAGACTGAAGCTATCACATAGAATAAAAGAGAGATAGTAAAGTACAAGTTAGGGCAGCCACAGAGAGAAGAAAGGATTGTTGTTAGCAATGGGTGGTAAAGTCAACAAGTCAACGGGATTTTGTGTTTGATTAGCCAATGGATGAACACTAACTCATAACAAGCTTAGAAAAGAATGAAAGAAGAAAAGTGAGGCAGTCTCCAACCCCAAATCAACTGTAAAAAACAATAAGAAAAGATATGATTTTTACGGTTTAAGAGACTTTGTCCTTTATGTTAGGTTAAATAGCTGGTAAAGAGGGAGAAGCCAAAGATGAAATAATTACTCATCATCACTGGGCCACCTCCCAAGCAGTTTCTAAGCATCTCCCCTTGTGCATCTGAAATGCTTTACAAGGGGGGTTACGTCGTTATCATATTTACAGCTGAGGAAACACAGGCACAGACTTGTAAGTCATATACCCAAGTTCACACAGCAGGCTCAGCTGTAGACAGACTTTGAATCTAGGTTCTTTAAAAAACTCCCGCAGTCTCCCACTAGGAAGAGCAGAGGTAATTGACAAAGTCCCAGGAGAGATGTGATTGAGCACCTGCACAGATAAGGATTTACCTGAAAAGGAGACTCAGGGGGCAAGTAGCGGTGGCAGGAAGATGGGGACAGATGCAGATAATAGTCTAAAAGAGGTTAGAAGGGAGGTTAAAGTGTTTTATGTTACCAGCCGTCATTGACTTGGAGAAGAAAGCAAGGCTGTCGCCAACCCTCAGCAGGGTAAGTGCTAAGGAGGCTACAGCTAAAACACCTTTAGCAGGAGTGGCTGTTGAATAAATGAAAAAATCAGCAAATTTCATCATATTTCTAATGATATCACTTAGCCCAAGAAATGAAGAAATCATTACAAAATGAGTACATGGTGATATTTCTTCTAAATAAATAGAAAAATGAGAATTCTCTCTTTCTTAAATTCAGGTTAGTTCAGAATAACCTTCAGGTTACCTACTTGTAAGCTATATTACACAAATTTGATATTTAAAATTACAAATAACAAAAATTAGGTTTTAAACAATCAAAACAGATGTAAGAATTAAAACATAGCTTTGTATTCTAAGAAGTAAACCCAATCAACTACATAAAATATATGTATATAATTAATCAAAGTTATTTCATAAACTTGAAAGAGATTGTATGTCTCAAGTTGTTCACTTTTCAGAAGGGGAAATGACAGGTCTATATAGCATATGAATGGTCAAAAATCATACAGTTCATGAATAGGAAACCAAGTTCTTGTATATACCGTATATACCGTAGTCTTTTTCTCATTTTAATTCTGTCAAAAAAATGTCATATCTCATGTTCTTTTTTATTCATGTATGCTTTTTTAAGCATTTTATTTAGGTACGATTGATATATGGGACACTACATAGTTAATATATGCAACTCCCTGAAGTCCAACTTGTAAAAGCAGAGAGTAGAGTTGTTGTCAGAGTCTGGGGAGATGTTGATCGAATGTACAAAGTTTCAGTTGTGCAGGTGATTAAGTTCCTGAGATAATTAAACAGTGTTTACAACACTACTGTATTTTATTCTTTTCTCAGAAGGTAGAGTTTATGTTAAGTGTTCTTACCATAAAAAAGCAATAGCAATAATAATAAGGATGGGAGGAAATGTTGGTACTTGGTGGACATGTATATGGGCTGCAAGGTGATAATGACTTCAAGGGTGTGTGCAATCTTATCTCCAAACTGATGTTTTATGTTCTACAGACAAATGAGATACACAATTGTGTTCCTGCGTCTGGCTAGGTGAAAACGTAGCACATTGTCCTTCAGGCCCATCTGTGTCATAAATAGAAGGATCTCCTATTTTTTTTAATATTGAATAATATTCTCTTATATATTTGGGTATCTATTTGGGATCCTGATTTCCGTTCTTTTTTCGTTGTTTTATTATTTACCTCAATTACTATCCCCTATAGTATATGTATAAACTATGAATTAATCCTGATTTTAAGATAATGGAACTAACATATACAGACTGCTCATTTGTTACCAATAATATTGCTAAGAATTTTTTTAACTTAATCATGCATAATTACCTAAAGTATTTATTAATAGTTCCATTCACCTTCACAGTGGAGGAAATGATGGCTGAGAGAGGTTATATAACTCACAGGACTTTACATGTGGTCATTCTCTTCCACTGAACTTTGAAATACTCTGTATTTGCATCTTTTAAGCATCTAAGTTTTATTTTCTTTCTGTGAGAATTTACACACTTTTCATTTTAAATAATATCAACATGGTTCTAGGAAGTTTAATTTAGATGGCACTGAGTTCAGAGAAGCTATATGGCAGCTCTTGAAAATAAACCAAGTTTAGCTACTTTTACCTTGAGTTCCCCTGTCTAGAAGGCCCAACGAGGAGTATAGTGGAACATCCTCATGCACGTGACCTCATGTGTGACAGAAAGGAAAGGACACAGGTGTAGGAATGTTTCTGTTCCACGTTGGCAGTAATAGCCTTCTGGTTTTTTCCTACTCTCTGGCTTTAGCCACCACAGCTACCTAAATTCCTTTTTCTCTCATTATGTCCAATTTTCACCTTTATGTATTAGATCTGCCAATCATTTGGTATCATTTAAATGTGAACAATGAACATGTATCATTAATTTCAGTCCCAGGTAAATATGATGACTAAATAGTAAAGTCATGGATGTGATACCTTTGGTTTCTAAGTCACAAAACATAACCAGTCTAAGAAAGTGATCAAGAGAATTCAACACACATCTGTTGGAAACAAGAGGACTCCCACTTACATATTGTCTTATTTTATAATGGAAATGGTATTCAGAGACACCAAAATATTTCCTTAGTGTTGGATAACTAACAGCCAGGTCTCAGTTAGGTGTGGGGTCGGTTGTAGACTAAATTTAGTGCAGGCAGGAAGGAATTTATTTATAAAGGGATATTAGGAAGTTCATTGGACTGTTGAAGGGCAGAAGGAATCGATTCTCAACTGAGTTTTCAGGAAAAAATAAAACAAAAGAAAAAATCGGTGGGCTCTGCACAAAGTCCCCAGGACAGTACCATTGCTGTCACCCCCACATCCCTCAGGGGCTTCTTTTTCCTCTGCAGAGGGTCATTGCTGCCACCATCTCCACAGGCGCTTGCTGACTTGACAGCCATGTCACACCAGAAATCTGCCTCATGCTCTGTTTCCTCAAGTGCTCTGAGTTTCTATGGGAATGTGGGTTTGGCAGAACCTCTGTCATGCATGTCAACTCTGGTGCAAGGGAAACGGGGAACTGGATCATCAGATGCTCGGGAGGATGCATGTAGAAATTTCACAATACAAAGAAGGATTTCAACATGTGTTACAGTCCGACCCACCTACAAATCACTGCCCCCCAAGTCAAAGAACTTTCTTCAACCTCTGAATCCCCAAGCAATAAAAACAACAGAGTCCATTCTTTCATCCCAGAAAAATATAATTTTACATATGAAAATGAAAACAAGTCACTTTCTTACCAACATAACCATTCTCAAATATCATTGGCTTCTATCTTTGATGATATTTCCTTCTCATCTAACTCAGTCATACTATACTTCAATATTTTATAACAAGAAAGTTATTTGAAAAATTACTCATTCTACAAATACCCCATGCGTAACAATTAGAGGTAGAAAGTGGAAAATATCTTAATGTACTGGAAAAGAGCTATGATACAGGAAATACATGGGAAAGTATGAGTAGTGACTGTAATTCTTATTTTTTTCAGTGGGACAGGAAATAATATTTGCTGTTTATAACTTAGTTCTTCCACCAACTAATCAAAATTCCCACTTCTTGGACTCCTAATCCCTAGTATATTTGAGAGCATGGTTGTCCTGCCTGTACAAGGTGGCCGTCCTTTTAAATTGTAGCATTGAACATGCAAAACTGAGGCATTCTTAGGATTTCCTGATTTCATATCACAGTGTTTCCTATCTCCAATGTGGGCAGCAAGCCTAGTACTTTGAGGTATCCTAGAACATCCTGAGCAGCTGGGAACTGGATTATCAGATGCTCCCAAAGATGCATGTGGAAATTTCACATTCCAAAGAAGGATTTCAACATTTATTATAGTCCAAGCCACTCACATGTAGCACAGCTAGTATCGTGGACCAAGGGTTTAAGCATCTTGCATTACAGGTTGGATCACAGAGAACCCTACTCTTCCTCTTCACCTTCATCACAGATGAGTTTTACTTTTATTAGTAAATGTTTCTACAAGGCTCAGTGTGACCCACCAATTATGAAGAGTTGCATCTTGTTTTTAACTTTTGAGGACAGATCATGATAGGTTTCTAAAAGCTCATGTTTCATGCATTCCAGATCAAGATGATATGCTGTAGTAGATTAATGTAAGATTCTATAGAATGCTGAGAAAACCAAGTCCTTGCTCACTCAATAATGGCACAGCTGATGAGGTCCCTCTTGTCCAACAGGAACAAAATTGCTACAAAGTTACATGCAAAATATTTTATTTCTTAGTGACTACAAGGAAGTTGAATGTGAAAATCAGTTGTGGCTATATGATTTCTGAATTGTTAAACTGATTATTGTCCTAATTCAGAGTATAGCATGACAAAAGGGTAATAAAAATTACCTTCTGTTAGATCACTGCTTTCAGTCTTGATGGGACATGTAATATTAATATACTCTGATCTCTATCTTCTTTCCAAAATCTATAAAACATGTATCCTGTTTAAGTAGTACATGGTCCTTTTACTTTTGGCTTGCATTATTCATAATCTGACTGTATTGGTGAGCTTTCTCTCACAGAAGTTTGAATAAAAAAAACTTTTGTTTAGGGATGTAGTTCAGTGGGAAAGCCTCTTTGCATTCAAAACATGGTACCAAAAAATAAGATATTATAATAAATATTTTAAAGATATAAATATGTTTCTTTAGAACTGTATGAAATATAGTAGTTACATTGTAGATGTATAAAATCTTCTAAATAAAGTCTTGTATTTTCCTGCATCAACTACAATGTTTTGAAGATTTTATTTTAATTATTCATAAAAAATGACTACATATCAAATGGAATATATTTTTAAAATATATCAGTGTTTAGATCAGCAAATTCTAACCTCTTTTTTAGAATTGGAAAAACTTTGCATACATAAATATCCTAATATGGATAAATTCCAATTCTGACATTACTAACATTCTAACATTACCATCATTTTTCTCACAATTGCTGCTTTATCAAAAACCACTTGTCTGGATGATCAAAAATACCAAACAAGAGCTAGTATTCTTAGGATAAAAGTTTACAAAAATATCCACAATTTTAATTGCAATTTTGTTATAAGAAAAAAGCATTATATATTTATATAATATAGTACATACAATTATATAATGTTATATATTATAATTATATAATATATAGTTAATATTATCTTTATATAATATATAATGGTTATAATAGGTAGTATTATAATTACATGCAATTTTATTTATATGCTTATATAAGTTTATATATGCTTATATAAACATGATTTATATAGTGGAAATGTATATATAATTATAACATAAAATATATACTTATGTGCACATAATAATATGTCAAAGTAAAGGGGCTGTTTCCCTGGAACTGCAAGATGCTGAGCTGACAGGTCTTTCACAGTCTTCTAAAACATCTTTTCTTTGGTCCCACCTACTTTTTCCTGCTTCTTCCCTTCCTCCCTTCTTTCTCTGGCAAATCCTTATGGCTTTCTCTGTCCTTTTTTTTTAATTGTTTTTTTTTTTCCTATCTGGTAACTCAAGTCATGTTTTTCTTGATGTGTGACAGCATGACTCTTTTCCTGTTCTTAATTCATGATATGGATATCGGCTACCTATTCTCTCCTTGATCCTTAGTATCTCAGATTCTGCTCTGAGATGCTAGAAAAATGTGTTTCTCTAATGAGTGTATTACACTTTACTCTTGGAGCATCGATGACAACAAATCTCAAAGGTGTATGTGCAAACAAAAACAATTATGACTCATTATGAATACAAACTTTAAAAATAATATTAAAATATTTTTCTTTTCTGATTTTAAAAAAATGTGGAAAACATATTTAGAACTAGTCTCTGCGAGCAAAATAAAAATATGTAAACTGTGTTATAGAGAGGAGATGGAAATTTTATCTAGGGAAAGCAGCTGCCTGCACCATGGTCCCAAGTCTTGTTCTTTCTCAGTTTTGCAGATCCAGTGAACCAGGATACCAGATGACAGAATTCAAGGAAGCTTAATTATACTCTTTCAGGAATCTTTTGGCAACACACCTGCACCCCAACTATTTCTTCAGTGCTAGATGTGCATGGTTACTTTGTTAAACGCAAAATATTTAAAGACCAATTTGTTAGCATTTGGAGAGCAGTGCCAGTAAGCATACATTTTTCAATATCTCAGCATCTATAACATTTTAGAGGAGAGTTTCCTACTCAATTGCTTTTGATGCTGTTCACAGAGAACTGATACCCTTAATGTTTTGACACGAAAATGTTTTTGTAGGAAACAGTAAATTATGAGCTGTCCACTAAAAGAGTCAAAAGTAGGAACAAAGAAGCTTTTGGCAACATCATTCTCCTCTTTACATCACCCCTCAGACCTACTTTTGAGGAATTACCAGAACACTTATGGGCATGAAGTCACATACTGAATCTGCCTCTAATCTTGTGCTTTGGGTCTCCCAGACTGCCACCTCAGGGTTTGACAGTGTCTAGGCTGAAGAATGTACCACTCTTCCTCAGGAAGGTATTTAGCCTTATTTAACTATCTAGCACACAGAAGTACAGTGAGAATGCTCACATTTTGACTAAGTAAAACAAAATAAAGTAAAACATAAGCAATATGGATGTTTTCTTCTAATATTAACATCAAATCTAATGTTATACTTTTTTTGAAATTTAAAAATATAGTAACATGTTACCTCATATATGTATGTGTAAATATATATATATATATATATATATGTATGTGTGTGTATATATATATATATATATATATATATATATATATATATATATATAAAATTCTTCATACATTATCACCAAACTGAACTTTCATTTTTCTCCCAAATCAGCATTTACTCTCTTCACTCATTATGGATAACCTTTTGTCTCAAATTGGCTAGAATCCTATGATGCTGATTTGTATTATCTTTCTCACAAGTAAAGACTCTCACATCTTAAATTTTTCCTGAATGCATGTTCTCTCATTTACCTCTAATGACCTAACTTTAGTTCTTTCTATATGTATTGGCCATCCTAAAATTCTCTATGTTAGTTAAAATATTTTTCTCTTGAACAATGAAGAAGGACATAAAGTCAGAAATATCTAAAACATTAATAGTCTTACTCTAAGTATACAATAAAATAAGGTTAAACTTTTGCTCCACTATAGATGTGTTCCTGACTTTGTTTTTATTTGGCAAGTTTAATCTGAGCCATAAAAGAGGACAGGGGTGTCTTTCATGGAAGATGGAAGTCAAAGGTAAAGTCCAAGCATAGAAATAGCATGGAAAAGGGAAACTACCAGAGAATTCCTGGTGCCTTTCCTGAGTGGGGCTTGAGGGTTGATGTGGATGGTGACTGGAGACTTTGGCAACTGCTCCTGCAAATTCCTTCTCAGCAAAAATGATTACCCTGTTTCACTGTTGTTGAAATACAAAGGTATATACAAGATAGAGTCTTAAATTCAAGGGTATATATAAGATAGAGTTTTCCTCATATTTTATACCAATTATTGCAGGTTTCCACCTTCCTAATCAGACTAAGAATAACTTTAAAACCTAGCCCATGCTTTACATATCTCAGTATCTCTAAAATTCACATAGTGCCTGGTACATTGTACAGCAAATATGTATTGAATACATGTGTGAATAAATAGGATTTCAAATATTAATAGACAAAAACACATTTATTTTCTATTTCAATCATTGTGAATGTGTGCAAAGGAATTTCATCCATGGTCAATTACTAAAACATATAAAATTGTTGAAACCATAAAAAATTTTCACACAGGTAGAAATAACATATAATACTTTTAGAAAGGTCACGACAGGGCATCTTAATTGTTTCATCTTTAACAGAACCAAGAAGCATTCTAACTTACTGGAGAACTGAATTGACTGGGGTTTCACTGTGGTCTGTTATATAAAGTCTGTGTTCAGAATTCCAGTTCCTATTTGCTAAGGGGATTTGCTGAACATGGGTTTCAAGTAGCCCCTTCTTATTCAGCTCGTCAGAGAATTGTCCTCAACAATAAATCCTCATGCTGAAGGCCTTTGTCCCACTCCCACAGGCACCTGGTGTCTCTGATTCCATGGTGTTTTGAGGACTCTGCGATATAAGCATCATCTGGCTTCAGCTTGTCCCCAGCCGGGTACCTTGGCTTTCTCAGGAACAGTGTGACATCTCTCTTTTTAATAGATCCCAAAATTCATTTTTCAAATATGTTCTTTATTTCCCCTGATCTGATAAGTAAGGAATCTCGTTTTTAAACTTCATACGTATGGGGGGCGGGAATTTGGCATTTCTATTTAATCTCACCCCTTACCTGGTAATTCCTGTGATCTGACCTCATTAACATTCATATAGACACTACAGATTTCAACTTTTTCTAAATCAGTTGCACTAACCAATATCAGTGACTCCTTTTTCTTATTGCCATTGATAAAACCAAGTAGAATCTTTTCCTATAATCTTGTAACACATTTTCTTTATTGCATTATTTAAATTTTTAGATTCTTTATCAGAAGATAAAAATTCCCAGTTTACTAGTCAAGCTGGGTATTGAAAAAGAATCTAATATTATGAGCCATGTGCTGTTATCACTTAAAAAATTTAATTATTTGACCCTGAAACTGAGGTTTCTAAATCACTTTATTAAAATAAAATGAAAAAATGATTGAATCAATGAGTAAATAAATTATACTTAATCATTTTTTCTGCACCAAATTATAATTTTTGAGAATTTTTTTCTTATCTAAACATTTCCTTTATTGATCCACCTTTTCTTCTTAACAATGGTTTGCACTTTGTGGTTGTGTTACTCAAATTTCCCTGGCACAATGGCATATATGTTCCGTTCATATATTGTAAATCCAGAACGTTGCTTGTATTTTCAGTACTTGTATTTGTGATTTTGCATCCTTCTCACTCATGTTCTCTACTTGTGTTCCACCTCAAAGGACAGTAGTTCACTCAGCACTTGGGTCTCACTTCTGATATGATCATCACCACATATTGTAATTATTAATTTGTATTTCTATCTCCCCACAGTGACTTCTTCAAGGACAGTAACCATGACATTTTTAAGAATCACTTCTAACTCTATTAATAACAAATCCACCACTTTTGGGGGACTCTCTTGGCCATGGAATAAGTTTCTGTTAAATCAATTGAGTCAACCGGCACAAACTGCAGTTCCACTGATCTGTTATCTAGGCAGTTCCTTTGGAAGAGGACAGCATCCTGTAACTTTGGTGAGGAAAATAAACACACACACAGGTTGACACTGTTACCAATGTGCTCTTCACTCGTTTCTCCTCTGAAAAAGATATTCTGGCATATTTAGTAGAAATAGAAATAAATAATAAATAAACAAAAATAGAAATAAACCCTACTGTGTGAATCAGGTGGCATATAGTTGTCTCCTTTTCCATTTCTTCTTTAATCTCCCTCAGCAAATTGATTTGCCTTTTTCAGAAATGGATCTGCTATCAAAACTATTGCCAGCTTTGCAATGATACTGGAATCCCACAAAGTTGTAATAATTAGCATGACCTCCCTTTATAATTCAATTGACTCCAAAGGAAGAATTTCCTGTAATAGATTCACCTCTATTATCCCTAATCAATTCACTCAGGAAAGGTGAGTGATGGCAACGTGAGCAGGCTCCATGCTTTGTTCCTGTTACACATGCCTTTAACTGAAGGCCTTGGGTACTGGACGGTCTTGCCTAAGATTGCTCTTCTAGGAAGGAGTCCTTGTCCTCCTTTTCTTGCTGCTCGTATTCTGTAAAGCAGTTAGGATCTGCAAGTGGAACAGTGACAATTTCCCTAGGACACAAAAAGGAGTTAGCTTACATTGCCACCAAGTTTTCTTCCTGTTCTCAAGTTTTAGGATCAAAAATCAGCCAACGCTCTAGGGGTCCTATAAGATACCGTTCTATGTGAAAATATAGGGTACAGTGCTTCTGAACACAGAACTCTGCCCACTTGGCTACACCGGGCCAGCTAGTATAGGATTTATCATTAGAGTATGGGCTACAAGGAGCCCAGGGCAGAATGACTGTTAAATCCAGTGGTTTGAAAGTTCATTCAGTGTGAATTACAGTTCACAGCATCAAGAGCTACAGCAGACCCAGAGGATAATAATGCAAATGAATGGAGATTAGAAATCTCAAAGTATCTAAGTCCTAGATTCTTGAAGTATCTTGAAAAATTGTTTCTTATGGGCTCATAAAATACTTTCTGAACTTCTGTGTATGTATATGTGCATATATACACATATATATGTGTTTGTGAATACACACACACGCAAATAAGGCCTTAGCAATTGAGATATTTAGAATATGTTATGATTTTTGTGAAGAAAATAATCTAAATAAGAGAGATATGAAGCAATTGGTTTTATAGATATCCTTATGTCACAACCGAAGAGAAAATGTTTATAGGCATGTAAATTTTATTTTTCATTAGGTTATCATTTGCATGATTCACCCTTAATAAACTGAATTTCAGATTATTTTTCTTTTAAGCTCATTATCTGTGCAAAATTTTGAAATCAAAAATCATATAATTCCAACAAATAGAGAATTGTACAGAAATACTATATAACAATTAAATCTCTTAACACAAAACTCTCTTTTAGATTCCAAATCTATACCACTGTAGAATAAGACAATAGTCTTAAAAATAACATTTTGTTTAATTTTAGAAAGAATATAGGTGTAAGTAAGTTATCTTCAAGGCTTTCAGGTGAATTATTCAATAGGTTTCTGATTTACTTGACTTTTCCCAATCTATTTCAATTCTTCTTTCTTCTTCATAAGAGCAAGTGATATAATTAAATCAACAGTACAATAATATAAAGGTCTTGTGATTCAGTCAGATTACAGATCAACAAGATGAAGAATGTACATGTTCAAAATAAATAGAGACTTTCTTTCTTTGCTGTAATGTTTTGGTAACTATATACCATTAAAGAATTTAAAACTTTAAACAGTAATTTAAAAAAAGTGGAATGAAACATTTGAAGCTATTGAACTGTATGAGGTTTCATCCTGCAAAAATTAATATGTAGTTAAGAAGCAAAAATGAGTCCAAATTGAATGCATATTGAATAATACTATTCATAGCAAAAGTATGAAATGCAAAGATAAGGGCATTGGGAGTGAATAATAGAAATTAAGTTGACAGAATGAATGGGAAAAAGTGACCATTTAGAGTCATTTTTAAATTCCCCTAAGCATTTCTTTTTAAATTACACATTTAAGAATTATTTAATTTGTCATTTTAAATTACTTTGTAGCACAGCAGAAAGGTTTGAAGACAGAAGGATAAGAATAATGAATTACATTTTCACTTTAAGAATGCATTGTTTTCCATGGAACTCTGAATTAATCTCATTAGTTCACAAAAACGCTTCCCAGTTAGTATAGAGTTTTTTGCCCTGGTAAGTGTTCTTTGCTTTTCCACCCAAAATTAGACAGGTCTCATAAGTTGCCAAAAGAATATAAACAAGAGATATGTGGAAAATAACACCCACATTGAGGAGACACACATGGCCTTCCGTTCTGTCCTCTGACCTTGCCACCTGGAGACTCCTTAGCAGGCCCTCTGTATCAGGAGGAACTCTGTCCCCAGGAACATAGGGGCCAGCTCCTGGCCTCTCTGTAAGGGTAACTTACTGCAGGGCCACATAGTGTCCTCTCCACAATTCAAGAAAACTTTGTTGGTCTTCATGTTTTTCTGTTAAATTGGTATTTGTATTCCTTTCCATGTTGAATAAAAAGCTTTGTGCAATGAGTACAAATGTTCACTTTCTTTCACATTAAAAATAGTATTTAACATTGATCTTAATGGGAACAATAAAAACTAATCTACATGAAGCTGACCTCTATTTGTGAAAGTCTCATATGTTAATGAATAAAAGAATTTACCAAACTTAAATTTTATCTCTTCTTTTGAGAAAACAGTGTTGAATTTATTCATTTATTTATCGATTTATTGAGTGGTTCTGGGAATGAAAACTAGGGCCACAAGCATGCTAGGTAAGTTCTCTACCCCTGAGCTTCATCCCCTGAATTAATAAGCTCAATGTTGTGCATCTATTTTGTCTGATTTGTGCAACATCTTTATCAAGGATTTTTTTCACAGTAGGATTCTATTTTTCTTTTGGAAAAAAATATATATAACCTAAAATTTAATGTCTTTTATATATACTGCTTTATATAAACTTTGGTCAATGTACTGGTATATGGTGTTTAGTTAGCTTTGTGCTGCCATGGCCAAAGCACCTGAAAAGAACAATTAGAGGAGGGAAGTTTAGTTTGGGGTTCACAGTGTCAGCTGGCCCAGGGAGGCCAAATATCAGGGTGGCACAGTTTGGTGGATGAAAGCAGGTCAGGACCTGACACCAGGAAAGAGAAAGAAAGAGTTCCCCCTATCTTCATAGAAAAAATATAATCCCCAAGGGCATGGCCCCATGGAACCACTGCCTCCAACCATAGCCTGCCTGCTCACAGTTACCACCCAGTTAGTTAATCTCTATCACTGATTAGGTTCTACATCTTCTAGCATTATCTCACACATGAGCTTTTGGGGGATATCTACTATCTCACCATAACAAATGGTAGTATAACTGAAATCATTTTAAACTGTGGCTAGATTTTAGTTTCTGAATTTCCTTTCATCCCAACAGGGAGGCATGCATTGTAGAGACAGACTTACCACATTTCAACATTACACATCCTTTAAGTGACTGTCTTGTTTAGTTCTGACATCCTGTCCATGATTGGCTTTGGGATTGTTCCCTGTTCTTAGGCCGCTTTCCTTTTGATTTCATGCTGTTCAACTCTACCACATTCTACCGCTCCTTACCGTCACTGGGGACTTCATTTGAGGCCACCTCACTTGTGAAATGCTCTCACCCACTTCCTGCAAATGTCCCTGCGGGTGAATCTTCCAAGTCTCTCAGCTCCTAGAGCACTCCATTCCAGTTACATGCTATGGTCAGGGTCTGGAACTTTTCATCATAGAAAATTACTAATTTCTGCATCCTGCTCTGGATTTCCTACTGACACGTGGATCACTATAGCTATTCTCCATGTGCTCATCAGATAAATGTTGTTGAAACATAATTTGAATGTCATTGGCATCTTACTCAAAACAACCTATTAATTCTAATTGCCTTGAGAACATAATGCAGTCTCCTTCCCAGGGGCCCCAGGCTGTGCATTTCTCTGGTCTTCAGTTACTTCTTTCAATCCTCAACTCCTATCCCCACAAACACCCACTCATATAATTTTCTCTGCTATTCTTCAATGCCATCAGCCATGCCCATCTCTAGACTGAAAGTCTCTAGATTTGTTTCATTAATTCTTTTGGCTTCTCTTCCAATATCATGCCCTCAGAGCAGTCTTTTCATGAGGATTCCAGTACTTCTGTTGCTCCTTAATCTGATTTATTACCTTTTAAAATCATTTGTTACTACATTACATTTTATATTTATTTATACCTATTTATTTGTTGAATGATGCTCCAACTCATAAGTAAGCCTCCACGTTAGCAAGGGCTTTATTTCTCTGTCGCAATGGCCTCCCTTTAGCACTGAGCCTTGCTTGAATGGGAAAAAAGTAAACTGCAAAAAGGAAAGGAAAGGAAAGGAAAGTAGGAAGGAAAAATGAGGGGCAGGAAGCAAGCAAAGGAAATAATCTTGTTTCCTGAAAACACAGGTTTGATAGCTAGAGAACAGAAAGTTCCTGACTATTGATTAGTATTTGAATCTTTGAAGGACCCTCATAAAGCTCATGTGTTAGGCAATGCAGGACGCTCAGAGGTGAAGTGTTAGATTATCAGAGCTGTAACTTCATTAGTGGAATTATCTGTTTGATGAATTAACAATTTCAATAGATTATTGGGTAGTAACTATAGGAAGGTGAGGCATGGCTGAAGGTAGTAGGTTACAGGGGCAATGCTCTGTGGGGTTATATATTGTCCCTGGCTCCTCACATCATTCCTTCTCTCATTCTGAGAGCACCTTTTTTGAGCACCTTTTCTACCATGCCCTGCCACCATGAGGTTCTGTCTCACTTGGGCCCACAGCAATGGAGTCAACTGACCCTGGACTGAACCTCTGAAATCAGACCCTGAAATAAGCCTTCTTTCCCAAAGTTCTTCCTGTCAGGTATTTTGATGAAAAAGCTGATTAATACAGTATCAATCTTAGATTTCTCCACCTGAGAGTAACGAGAAAGATGTCTAGAAGTGGAATGAGGTTCTGGTTTAGGAGAGACTGTAAAAGGCCTTTGTCTCTCATAGTGAGTATACAAACAGCTGATGGCAGATTGTTGGAAGGACTGCAGAGGTTTGGGGAAGGAGTGCAATGCAGAGTTCACAGCCCATTCTTGAGTTAAGCCACATCTACCCACCTCCAATGCCACCAATCTAGTGGAAGCTACTGTATCTTGCCACAGGCCAGCTGGTCTCCCCTGAGCTCCTTGCTAATTTGTTCTATTTAGCATAACCAAAAAGACATCTTCTTTCCCATGATTTTACCCTAAACTTCCTCCTATCCAAATAAACCACTGTTTTGGTTTTCTGACATGCTACTTCCCATCATCACAGAAATTCACAGTTGCTATTCCATCCACATAAACGTTGTGCCTCTCCCCACCCCTTGCTATGCAAACACACCAGCCAAACAGAACCAGCAAGCCAAAGTATCCTAACCCATAGAGGCAGGTTTTCCCTAACATAAAGGTGTAGAGAAGACTCTCTCCTTGATTTTCTTTTGGCTGATAGGGTAGACCACATCTCATGACCCATGGAAAACAAAAGCAAGGTAGAGCAAAGCTCAATAGGAGAAAAGGGACTTCTTAAGTTTGTAACCTCATAGATGTCAAAATAATTTAACATAAATTCTGGTAACAAATGTTGAAAGACATCATGACACTTATCCAGTAAAACATTTAGATTTACAAAAAGGTTATTAATGAAGCAGGAGTAAAGCATTGAAGATCTTTGATAGGATAATATCAGTTGTTTGAAAGAGTCAAACATGGAGAATCTCCTTGTAAGTGGAGATATGTGACTTCTGAGATGGATAAGAAGTTCAGTGCATTGTGGGGTCTGTTTCCCTACACCCCTCACAGTTTGTTCAGATTTCAACTCAGAGATCAATTGCCACTTTCACCAGGAAGATTTCCCTGCCCACTCCTTCATGCTCCTGATCCATTTTCATAGTACTGAGCACATTTTTCACTATCATTCAGTTTCTAATTATTCGAGGATTAGTTTGAGTGTGTAGTGGGACTGTTTTATTGCAATAGATCCTAAACTTGATGAGAACTGGGGTAGTGTTCCTTTTTTACTGTGGTAAACCCAATGCTAACCACAGAGTTTATCATACAATAGGAGCTCTGCTAATATTTGTTGAAAAAAAAAATGAATCAACAAACCTTAAAATGTGCTAGGCAAATGATTCCAAATATTCTTTATTTTTGATGGTTGTTTTGATACAACAACAATACATAGTGTTATTCTAGCATTTACCTCATTTTACATATGAAAGTTATGAAGAAAAATGATCTTTGTTTTCTGAAACCATGAGATTTTTATATGAAATAATAACAGAATCATAATAATGATGAAAATAAATGCAAAATTAATTGAACATTTATTCTTCCATCTTGTCAGATCTGCCTTTACCAGTATCTAAAAGGAAATATTCTTGACATCTCTTTTATGATATAGTGATACCAACCATCCATGCTGTGTTAAAAATGTGTACACTGAGATAATGTAGAATGGAGTAATATAGAAGTGATAAGTTTGACTCTTTTATTTTTGCACACTTATTTTTATGTATTAATCCTTGGTCACATTTATGCATATTTATATTAACTATGTATCTCTTTTTGAATGTTTAACAGTTAATTTTACTATTTTTTCTCTTTTTAAAAATATTTTTAAGTTGACAGAACAAATTGTATATATTCACTTTGTACAACATAATTTTTAAAGTATCACCTGCTAGAATGAACAAAGCTGGCTTATTACATATGTATCAACTTACATTGTTACCACCCACTCTCTTGGCACTTCTCAAGAATACAATATATTATTATTAACTTCAGTCATCCTGTTGTACAACAGATCTTGAACTTTTTCCCTCTGTCTACCTGAAAGTCTGAATCCCTTGAAGATACTCTTCCCCTCCTGCACCCAGACTCTGGAAACCACCATTCTACTCTCCACTTCTATGAGATTAACTTTACCCAGAGGACACTACAGGGAGTAAAATAAGAATCCCACAGCAAGACAAATACATGATCTTGCTCACATAGGAATAAAAAACGATGGAGCGTCATTTTTAAGACAAGGCCATAAAAGGAATATGGCTTTCTGTTTGTCCTGTCTCTTTTTCTCATTCTCTGCTGAATTGAAAATTCTGGAACTTGTGAAGTATAGAATATATATATACACACACATGGTATATGTAAGTGTGTGTGTGTGTGTGTGTGTGTGTGTGTGTGTGTGTGTGCGTGTGTAATATATATGTATATTTTTTCCAGGCAGATGAATAGATCTGGCAGGAGAATTATACTCATAATTCTCCAATTTATATAAATCGTATAAATCATATGAATTTTGTCTCTGGCTCTTCCATACATTTGTAAGTTTGAAACACTTGACCTTAATTTGATACCACCCCAGCTGAGTTCAATAAGTTAACTAAGTGGAAAGGATGAGCCTAAGATTCTTGCTGGAACTGATGAGGCAACAAAAGACGGCTCCATTTCTGGCCTCCAGGACAGAATGGATTATTTAACTCGTTCTCACGTTTTATTGGTAAATTTCATAAAAATGCAAATTCTCATGCCTGATCAAGATTCTGATTCAAAAAGGGTCTCTGATGGACACAGTTATTTAGCATTTTAAAAAGCTTCTGATAGAATTTCGGTACAAATAGGGCCCAGAAAAATCTCAGAAAAGCTGCTCTAGTTGAAGCAGCATATATAAGAGTCATTTTATCAGTTCTTTTTATATCAGAAGCAGCACATTGGAAATAAGTATCACTGGATATGCCTGAAGACAATGGCACATTGACCATTGCTGCAGATGGGCAGCAAGTGTCCTGTATTCTGTTCCCATTGTCCTGTCTGTCTCACATTGGCCAATTCAACTGGCTTCACCAGATCTGATTCTTCACTAGTAAAATGAAGGAGCTGAACTAGATGTTTCCTAAAGTGTTCCCCATCTTTAAAATTAGATAGATCCAGAAAGCAAGTTGCTAGACACCAGGATGCTATTTTTGTCACTCCTAAGATGCTGTAGAGTGTATCCTGACTTTGTCTTCAATATCTTGTATATGAATTGAGCTGATCATACATCCTTCACCTGATTGTTAAGAGGATTAAGTGAGACAAAGTATGTTAAACTGCCTTTCAACTAAATAGCTCTCATTGAGCCAACCCCAAAACTCTGTGCCAAGAAACTTACCTCTTACTTGAACTTCTATTCATTTATGCAGTGAGTAACACTGCCACACAACTTATATATGAGGACATCTGTACTGAGAAAAGTTATGTTCCTGCCCCAACGTTTCATAGAAATTAATATCTCAAGACTTTGTCTCAAGAGGTTGGACTGAAACCCGGGACACCATACTCCACACTCCAGGCATGCCATCATTAATCTGTAAGAGCCAAAACAGAAAGAGGCTGAGGACAACACTTAAGAGGGAAAGGAAGTCCTCACTAGCCATCCACTGCAGTGTTTCCTAGTTTCCTCTGCTCATGGCTACTAATGAAGTACCTGCTAAGAACATTGTCTTCTACATCTCCCAGGAGACCTCCTGAATTGCATTCCCAGCTAGGGAATTATTAGGCGACTTTGATGATTCTTATCATCAAGATCTTTTGGAAAACATGGCTCTGACCAGCTCTTTCTCTATAAAACAGTTATCCCACAAGAGGGATGATTTTAATTTTGCATTTGGGTTTGGAGGAATGCTGTGTTAGAAGCTCTGGCCCAGGGTGAGGTGTGAGCCAAGCATGGTGCTCTGTTCTTCCATATTCAGTCTCCTAGGTGGCCTGCTTTGCAGCCTATTGTGGGGTAAATGGCTTATTCCTGTCCCCAACTGCTCCTAGACAAATAGCTGCAGGACCACACTCGGTGTTTCTGAGCTCCCTCCTTGTCTATAGGAAGTCTCTGGCTAGCTGTGCTGGAAACTCTGGAAGTGGGACAGCAAGAGCAGTTCCAGGCTTCCTTCTGCAGCCGCCAGCCAACATGCTCTGTGCCTGGCCAGACTCCAGGCGTTAGAACAGAAGGGGTGAAGCTCTGAAAAAACATGCAAGCATTCTAGAGATTTCTTACAATATTTAGGTTTTGATCTATTTTTCCAGCTCTGGATTCATGACTAACTTCCTGCCCTAATAAAATTAAATGTACTTTTGAAAAACAGTGAGCTACAAGATATAGATGATCCTTCAAAGCCATTTAAATATGAAAAAGTAATGATTAAAATACAGAAAAAAATGAAGTAATAATTCATGCCTTTTATGACTTTTCAATCCACAGGATTGTGAGTTCCATTTGGCTAGGCATGTTTGTCACTTGAGGTTTCCCAGTGTCTGGTACCATGCATTACTGAGCTCTCAGTGAATATTTATTGAATGAATTAAGAAAATGAAATTTAATGCATTTATTCAGATAGAAATATGACTGTTTGAATATGTCATCTTTTTTTAGTATTTCACACTAGGAGGACTTGCGGTAGTAGGTAACTTAAAAGATCGCACTTTTCTCCTTGGCATTGAAATAGGAAGGTGAATCCCTCGTGCAGAATTGAAACAACATAGGTGAAATCAGGAAATTTATTTTTGTGCATCCACTTCTCAATCAGAATTCAAAACGTTATAGTGTGTGATCTGAATTCATCTCACAGATGTATTTCATTTAGTCTTCACAGGGTTTTCAAAAAATTTTAAGCCATTTTTTTAGAAAAATAGATAATATCTTTTTTAAGAGAATAGTCTAGATGTTTGGCTTTCTTGGATTAAGTGTCATTAGGATTAATGCACCAACATTATCATTGTTATGGTTTGTATTATTAATGTTCATATTATGCAATGTAGGAATTTTCAGAGGTGAAATTATTAGATTATGAAGGCTCTAACTTCTTTGATGGATTAATCCATTAGAATGGACTTCTGGGTGGTAACTGTAGGCAAGTGGGATATGGGTGAATGGGCTGGATCACTGGGGGCACTGCCTGAGTTATATGCGCCCTTCCTCTCTCTGCTTTCTGGTTGTCATGAGTTGAGCAGCTTTACTTTTATCACACCTTGTTTCCCTGACCTTCGGCCTCACCTCAGGCCAGAGCAATGAGTTGGCTGACCAAGGGCTAAACTCTGAAGCTGTGAACACAAAATTAACTTTTCCTTCTTTAAGTTTTTCTTGTCAGGTGTTTTGGTCACAGTAATGAAAAGCTGACTGACATAATCATCAATGCAACAATTACCTAGCAAATCTGTTAGACCCACGGCTCACTCAGTACCCCTAACTTAAATAATGAAGCATTTTCCTCCCACTTTCCCCCCTTTTTTTCTATATAAACATTAGTCAAAATTTCAGCAGCAAAGGAAGTAATCTGTCTGTGCTAGTCAATAATACAGCCACTAACCACAAGTGGCCATTGAACATTGGAAATGCCAATAGTGCAACAAAGAAACTGAAGTTTTAATTTTATTAGATTCTACTTAATTTAATTTTTAACTCATGTGGCTAGTGGCTACCATCTTGGTCAGAATAGCTCCATAGCTTCAATCATGTATACTTCACTTCTCCCATTGTACTTCATTGCTCTCTGGATTGGAAACAAATTTCTCTATTTTAAATAATTGGCACTATTTTATTTTTTAATTGATTGAGTTATATGTGTTTATCACATATAACATGACTTGGAAGTATGTATACCTTGTGGATGAATTAATGCAGGTATTTAACATAGACATTACCCAGTCATCATTTTTGTGGGACAATCATTTTGTCTGCGCTCCTACATCCATTGCGGTCACAGAGGTTAAGAATAGGAATAACCTAAGTGTCCATCAGTGGATGAAGAGATAAAATATGATACGTATGCATGATAGAATATTATGCAGCCATACAAAACCAACATGGATGGAAGTGAAATAAGTGTAATAAATCAGGCACACACACACACACACACAAAAACAAACACTGCATGATCATACCTGTAATCTTAAAGAGTTGTTCTCATAGACAGAGACAATAGCATGGTTACCAGAGTGGTAAGCAGAGGGTGATTTGGGAGCTCTTGTTAGCTAGAAATATTTTAAAAGGTTATCCTTTCAGGGGTAATTTGCCAATTTCACAGGATAATATGATACTTAAAAATACTCATTCCTTGTCTTTCTTTCTCTTATAACCCCTATAATTGTAGGGTAGCACTTGAGGACTCAGAGTTTGCATTTTAAACAAGCAATTCTAAGTGATTTTTATGATCAAGTACATTTAATACATTCTGCAAAAGGAATAATCTTCAGAGAGTAAGAATAATAAAACAGCTGGCTTTATATGACCTCTGGGCATTTATGAGGTTTTGCTCCTGTCCTGCCTTCTACCCTTCTTTCCTTTAACCTCTGCCACCTCATATAGCCACCACCAAATCCACTGTTCCCATATGCCTCTAAAGGGATGCATTGTCCTCTGCATGTGTCATTTTAAAATAGGTCGTTTCAAGGGATGAGCCAGTTATGTTCTCGTACCATGATCGATACCGTGGATGAACCTGAAGTACTTTCTATCACTGAGTCATAATGGAACTCTGACCCTGCTGAGCAGTAATATTTTCTGACCATTTGGATTTGGAGCTCAAAAAGGACAATTAATTTCTTCCTGGTGGCAGAACCAGGCGATAACAAATTTGTGCTAAGAGGTATATGTGTCCCCATGAAGGAGCCTGTGAAACTGATTCTCAGAAAAAGAAGAGAGTGAAGCAGCAGTGCTCAGAAGCAGAGGAGACATCTCCTGGCCTTGGAGAGGGCAGGAGAGGGAGCTAGCTTCCAGCTTTCCACTGAAGTGGTCTCCCAGGAATGTAGTACAGGCTGGATCTAAGGTGGAGGCGCTGGTGGGAGGTTACTGGCCAACATTCCCAGACAGCCTGTCACATCTGCTCCCCAGCTAATCTCTCAGGTTTTGGCAACAAACTTCTCTGCTAGCTGCCAGTTAATCAATGTGCCCAAAAACATGCAATGCAAGTTTCATTATTCCTAGATTGTCTTTTTTTTGTTCCCTCTTCTGTTTTACATATCTTATTTACCTTTATTGTTGACTTTATCTACCAATGCACTTCCTCACACAGGAATAAACAATTTACATGCACAATAATTAAAACCGTTGAAAAACAGCTCCTCACTTGTCCAGGAATTATGCAACACCAGTTCCTCACCCCAATTAATCTCTGTCCTGCCAGGCTGGGGATGTTTCTTGTTGACAAAACCAAGAACCCTCAGACATATGCCCCAGAGGTATATAGGGAAGGAGGCAAGAAAGAGAATTCTCTTAGAAGAGGGACTCAGAGTTCCCTAAGTATTCAAGGGACATTTAAAGGTACAGACTACCAGGCCACACACTGAGATTCTTAACTGTAGGGTTGGAATAGATTTGGGAAACAGACCTTTTTAACAATAGCATAGACTTTCTGATTCTGGGAGTTTAAGTGATTTATTTTGAAGAACAATTTTTTAGAAAGAAAAAAAATATCAGACAATAATGAAGGTGGTTTGGGGAGTGTAGGGATGGGAGGGGGAAGAGGATTTGCTGCTGTCCATACCAGAAAGACATTTATGATGTCCCCGATGCCACCTCACTCTTGCTACTCTTTGGTGGTATTTGGCTTATGGCCAGCTGTGCCTGAGCTTTTTCAAGAGGCAAGACAGCCGCTGGTCCTAGGGCAAGTAAAGAGAAAGGAAGTCAGTATGCAGTCTGTAGTAGATTACAGAAAGCCATCTGTGAACAAATTAGTAAGAGCTGGTGTCTTAGTCTGTTCCAGATGGGGTCATATAAACAAAGTATACATTTATTTCCTACATCTCTAGAGGCAGGTAAGTCCATGTTCAAGGTGCCAACAGATTGTGCTGGGTGAAAGCCTACTTTCTGTTTCCAAGAGAGAGCCTCACAGTGAGTCCTTACCTTACATAAGCATAAAAGGGATGAATGCTGTGCTTCTTCCCGAGGAAAGAGATCGCAGGTACTGAATGTGTCCCCCTGCCCAAATTTATGTGCTGGAAACTTAATCTCTAATACATCAGTGTTAGGAATGGGGGCCTAGTAGGAGTTGAGGTCTTGGGGACTCTGTTCTCATGGAGAAATTAATGCTGATATACAAAAGCATTTTGGGAAGTGGGTCCTCCACTCTCCTCTCTTCTGCCACGAGAACACATATTCCTCACCACCCCCTGGAGGATGCTCTACTCAGGTGCTGTCTCCAAAGTAGAAAGACTGGTCCTAACCTGTTGGTGCCTTGTTCTTCAACCTCCCAGCCTCCAGAACTGTGAGGATACAAACCTATGCTTTTCCCCAGGGACCTAGTGTGAGGTATTCTATTACAGAAGCACAAAACAGATTGAGGCAGAGGACAACAAGGCACCCCGGACGGAAGTCGTTTCCACTTCTTCATTGGAGCCCTGATTCCACTCATAAGGGCAACCCCAATCACATCTGAGAAACCTCACCTCTGAACAACATCACGTTGGATTGTGGTTCCAACATGTGAAGTTTGGAGGGACATGTACGTTCACACACTGAATCTGGCTCTGGAATGAGCTGCAAGGAGGTGACCGAAACGGTCAGAGATAGTTCATGACTTTATTTTAACTACCCAAAATTAGCACCTAGTTACTTTTTAGAGTCAATGGGTCAGGGTAGAGAGGTGTAGTGTCCATAGTGTTGACAGGTTGGACTGGATAACTTTAGCAGTGGGGGTGGGGGGCTGTCTTGTGCATCATGGGACATTTAATGACATCCCTGCCCTGTACCTGTTAAATGACCAGCAGCACCACCACCACAACTGACTGGCTGTGATAATCCAAATTTCTCCAGACATTGCCAAATGTCCTCTGAGGGGCAAAACTGCCCCATGCTGATACCAACGGTATCAGTAGAGGAGAACAGAGAGGATGGAGGAGGAGAAGAGTCTTGGAAAAACAATCTTGTTATCCCTTTGCAAGTTTTACTTTGTTTAAAATTTTCTTTTAGAGCCAAACCAAAATTGTATGTAAGCAGATACAGTGGTGATAAAGCTTCTCATTTATAAATACAAAGCTTTAGTAGACTTATGAGGAAACTCTGTTCCTCAGAATTTGACTTCAGTAAGTATTTTAAATCCAAATACTGTCACACTCACTCTCATACAGTGGGATAAACAAACTTAAGGAACACATTCAGCCACATCTTCATTAGTGACTCTGCAGGCAAAATCCCTGTCATTTTGAGATGTTTTGTATTCAAAACAATTGCTAAAGAGTATTTCCAGATTCTATGTCCTTCCTCAAATCTGTGTTTTGTCTTTATTGTTGGTGTGGCATATTAGTGCTGGCCAATTTTGTGATAAAATTTGCAACTTGCATTTGGTGTCTGTTTCTAAATGGTGACTCTGACTATATCCCCAAATTTGGGGCAAATACTAGTTGTAGTATTGTTAGTGGATCAACCTAGCATACATCTGGTCCTGGTAAGTGGTTCAGAAAATCTGCATTTGAGATCTCACAGACAAAGCCTTAGCCAGAAGGCCTATCTTAAAGAATAGCAAAACCATTCCCAGATTCAGATGAGTGTATGTTGGGTAAGCTGATAAATTAGAGATCTGAGCATGATCAGTTGCTAAACGCACAGCAATTAGTTCTGGGATATCTTGGTTCCAATTATCAAGAGCCCACAAGAGATATAGACCACAGACAAATAAGACTTCAGCCCAAGGACTTTATATAGTGTCAAGTTTGTTTTACTGCTTGCATTTTATTGTTCTGAAAGACTATGTAGTGTTTAACTTATGTTCTAAGGTTTAGAACTTGAATTTACCTATCTCAAGACATAAAATTCTTGCAGAAATTCTCTTTAAAATGTTGGCTGGCTTCCCAGACTTAGGTGTCACTTGAATTAAGTCACCCCGAGACATAGCTCCAACTATGGGTTGTGTGAAGCAAACTTCTCAGAAGTTAGAAGAAAAAGGGGCATTGTTTCTGCTCAGATTCGCAACCCACTTTAGACCTATATGACATTTTCTCTTCTGCCATGAAATGGAGGTGATAATTCATGTTCAACTTTCAATACACATACAACACAAAGTGCTAAGCTCTGGAATAGTCGTTGAGAATAGGAAAGAAATAAAGAAATTTTAAAAAGTAAAGAGAAAGAACCAACAAACAAATGAAGAAAACTAAGGAGGGACTGAGGGTGGGAGAGAGGGAGGAGGAAGGGGAGGGAGGGAAGGAGGGGGAGAGGAGGGAAGTAAAGGGAGGAAAGAACAAGGAAGGGAGCCAGCGAAGGAGAGAGGGAAAGAGGGAACAAAGTAAGACTTCTGCACAGGGGGATTGATTCTAAAATTTATTTTATTCTGAAAAGCACTGTTGCAAGTCGAGTGGTTGGGGATAGATTGAAAGATGTGCAAATAAAGAAAACTGATTTTTATAAGTGCTTTGAAATCACTGTGAAAAATCTCATGTAGATTTAAGATCATTTTATGTAGAGAGAAATCCCCGGAGCAACAGACTGTACTGTTCTTCACTTCCATTAAAATAAGATACTGCTTCAGGATTCTGAATTTAGCAGCTGTTGGTATATGTGTCTCTTGCCACACTCATAAAGGTTTTTAATGTACAATAACATAGCATATAGCTCATCCCTTCTATGGCTGGATGCATTATTTATAATTAACTAACTTTGTACCATCTTCATGTGTAGAAGGAACAATAATTGGAGCTATCCATTTTTAGTTCACAGGAAACAAGACTCTCTTCATTTTTAATAGTGCCATTTACCTACCAACCTTTCTGCCAATGATTTGGATTGTTCATCCATGGCTTCTGTTTTATTTCAATGCACTCACATTTCACAAGTGTGAGAAGATGCCTGTTCAAGATGAATAACTTGAGAGCTCATTTGAGAATGCTGAGGGTTAGCACATCCACAGAGCTTCAGCCCAGATACATGGGGCAGAATTGAAAGTCCACAATGTCTGTACCTGGTTTCATTCATCTATAAATTCAGAATGATCATGTTGATGTTAACAAATCTGAAGATATAATGATTGGATGAAGCTTAAAATATCTGTCTGGCAGATGTTTGTGCACCAATTCTGCCTGAGTCATTTATTCCTTGCATCATGGGGCACTTTGGATCCATAGAATAAAATAGCCCTATCTGTACATTTTGTTCGGAGACACAGTCTGCTTATTTACTAAGTGTGTTTACTAAAACTAATTCCTAGGCTCAGCTCTGCAGAAAATGTAGACATTTCTGCAGACAGGCTCTTCTTTGCCCTAATTGTATTCTTCCATAAGGAGGATGGAGCCCAGGGGTTTCCTCCATCACAGGTCACATGGAGGGAGTATGCAGATATTCACAGGAGGTTCTGTTTCTGATTTTGAAAGACCTTTGTTTAGTAATAAATCTCAACAGGAGACAAAGCTTTATGTGAGCCCGCTTGTAAAAGTTCAACTCATTTTTAACAAAAGTATAGCACCTACAAAGAGGATGGCATTCTAATCATGACTTGAAGGATCTTCACGTAAGAGTACAGGAGTGAGCCAGGGAAAATAGTAAGCATTAAAAAAAAAGTTTAAGGGATGAATATAAGTAGAAACAATACAGTGCTAGTCATACAATTTGGCTTCAGAAATTAAGGAGTTATGTATACAGGAAATTAAGCATCTGGGTTGAGATCAGGATAATAAAAGAAATCTGATATTCAGAAAAATTGCAACTGGTAAATGGAGCTGATTGAGTATTGGGTATTGAAAAACAAGAAATACAATAAATACAGTTCCTGAAGGGCTGAAGCAAAAGCACTGGCCATTTGTACCTGGGTAGGTGTCCCACTACCACAGAAATGTATTCTTATCACGACTGAGCTGTTAATTGTGATAGTGTGGTGAGACTTGGATTGGGTCCTGTCATACTGTAATCTGGTATCTGTGAGCAGTTCCCAATGTCCAGTGTAAGAGGAAATCCCAAGCTCTGGAATTGCACAAGCATGTGAGAGTAACCAAGACGGGCTGCCTCCACCAGTTTGTAGATTTCTAAGGAAGAGTATTTCTCTTCATTTTATGAGTTTCCTTCTACTTGTTTATCCCATATTGCTCCTATTTATACTGCCTTTAAAATTATTTTCAATTGGTAAAGCTGATTCGTGGTTATTATTATTTTTGCCCTGGTCGGTTGCATCTGTGCTACTGAAGTTGTTTTCATATAGTAATATACGGTTTTGGCTTTGCTTTGCAATGACAGCAACCTCAGCCAGGTTGCCTCCGGGTTCCGAGAAAGTGGTCCTTCCCTCTCCAGCGCTGGCTCTTTCCTGAGGGTGAACCTTGTTATCACAAACGTCACTGGGATCATCACCTCATCTCCCATCATATATCGTCAACCCCATCCACCCGTGGCTCTGTTACACTTGTCCCCTTCGCTTAACCAAATGATCTCAACCCCAGCCCGGCGGGATCGTGGCACTCCCGCTCCCTCACTGCCCCCTCCTCCCGCCGGGCTCCTCAGAGCGCACAGCGGCCGCCGCAGCCCAGAACCTCCGCGCCGCTTCCCCGCCGCCCTTGGCCCCGCCCCCGACCACGCCCCTCCGGCCCGCGTCGCCGCCGCTCCCCGCCCCAGGCCCCGCCCCCGGCCGCCGGCCCCCTTCGCGGTCTCTCGCCCTCCCTGGGCCGCGCGGCCGGAGCTGGCGCGGAGGAGCGGCGGTCGCAGTGTCGTCGCGGCCTGGCGACGCGGCTCCTGCTGGACCCGCTGCCCCGAGTGCGCCAGCCGCCCACGGTTGCCTGCAGCGGTCCGGGGCAGCCCCGGAGCGTCCGGCGTTCCCCGAGGGCGGGCGTGCCCGAGCGCCGCGAGGCGCGGGGTGCGGGCGCCGCGGAGGACCCCTGGCGCCGGCTCAGCCCGTCGGAGCGCGGGGTCCCTGCGGGGCCGGCTTCCGGCGCCGCGAAGTCCCCAACTCCCCGCCGCCGCGGCTGTTGGGGCCCAGCGCCGCCCCAGACCCGTCGCAGCCGCCGGAGGTAAGCGCACTGGGCCATCAGGGGGTCGCCCGCCCCGGACCTCCGGTCCCGGTCGGCGAGCCGCGAGCGCAGGCAGGGGTGACAGGTTGGTGGGACGCGAATTAGAAAATGCAACAGGCGGGGCGGGGCGGGAAACTCCTAGCGACAGCATCTCCTGCGGAGAGCAGACTTGTCCGAGACTGAAACTTGGTTAGCTCTAGCCGACCGGGGACGGCGCAGGCGGGCGGCGGGCAGCGCTGGCTCCGCGCGCCCTCTGCTGGCCCGTGCGGGGACGCTGGCGCAGGCCACAGGTGAGGCCGCCGCGCCGCCCTGGATGGCCTTCCTCCTGGAGGAGTGACCCTCTTACTTGTCCTCTTCCTCCTGCTCCCCCTTGGGAAGACTCCAGACCTTCAGCCAGAATAGCAACAAAAAAAGGCTCTTTCAAGGTTTACTTTTATGTCCCTGGGTTATTTGTAACCAAAATAACAAGAATGATAGCAGGATTCCTCTTTAACTGCATTTTAGTGAAAGCATTAAAAAAGAAAGGACTAAAGCAATGTATATATCACAGCTGCTTGTCATCGACTCACATTTGTTGGAATCCTTGTATGTGCATATAAGTCTAAGAAAAGAAATCACTTGATTGTATCTATCAATCACTTAGATTGTATATAATATTAGATTTTATTATAATTCTCAAGTTTCTATCAAGTGACTGTAGAGTATTTAAATCATTAGTTTGCTTTCACTTTCAGCTACCTGTAGCCTCAGACAATTGCTTTGTTTTGTTTTCCCCCCAGAAAGGAGAGTCATGAAAAAGGAAGAGAAAAGAGATGGCATGGTCACTGTTGATGAAAGGGGAGTTTTCTTTTCCCGTCGATGATTACTCCATGATTGGAAAAGATGTGCCTAGGTGGCTGAAGAGATTAGATTTTTATAGTTGTATTGATGAAGCTGATAGAAGAAGACATCAAAATGCTTTCCTGTGTCATATAGACTGATGAGTCAGTAAGCCTGGAAAAGACATTTGAAATGAAGGCAGGAGTTTGAATATTTTTAAACCACATGGGACTTTGAACACTTTTTGAACATGTTTTTATCCCCAAAATGGAAGAAGAAATAGTTCACAAACCAAGAAGTATAAAATATTGAAAGGAATAATCAGTGATTCCACTCATTCCAAGAATGTTAGTACTTTGCCATGGTCTTCAGTCAAACACACAGAAACAAGTCATACATGTGTGGTGAGTGTATCACCAGTGATGGCTTGCTGTGCTACAAATGACTCTTAATTTTAATTTTGGAGTGCTTTTTCTTTCTTGTACCATGTATGATTTGATTCTTCTGTTCAAATAGACTAATGTAAAGGAAGTAAACGCTGCATTTATAGTAATTTTGACTATTACCACTGTTCCTCTGTTACAGAAAAATTAGAGGCATTAATATTCCTTGAAATTTACTGGAACAGAACTGTGCCAGGGATACACATGTGCTATGTAAAATTTTCTCTTTTTGGCAAATGTACTTGCTTTGAATGAGCTGAATGTCAGCATAGAAGATTTTAAATTCAGTTTAATCAAGATCTTTAATATATGCTTTATATTAGCCAGATGGAAAACACATTAAACACCCTACTTGTTATGTATGCCTAAGGAAAGTATCTTCCCCATGGATCATGGGGTTAATGTTTACAGGACATTTCCTAATTTTAACATTCGTGGTGTTTGGTTTCTCTACTCTCGAAGAGTCTGTGAGTAATTACTCTGAATGGGCAGTTTTCACAGATGATATAGATCAGTTTAAGACATAGAAAGTGCAAGATTTCAGACCCAACCAAAAGCTGAGGAGAAGTATGCTTCATCCAAGTTTATATTTTGATGCTGGGGAAATCCAAGCAGTGAGACAACAGTCTCGCACAAGCCATTTGCATCTTTTTAGAGCTATCAGAAGTGCAGTGACAGTTATGCTGTCCAACCCAACATACTACCTACCTCCACCCAAGCATGCCGATTTTGCTGCCAAGTGGAATGAAATTTATGGTAACAATCTGCCTCCTTTAGCATTGTACTGTTTGTTATGTCCAGAAGACAAAGTTGCCTTTGAATTTGTCTTGGAATATATGGACCGGATGGTTAGCTACAAAGATTGGCTGGTTGAGAATGCACCAGGAGATGAGGTTCCAGTTGGCCATTCGTTAACAGGTTTTGCCACTGCCTTTGACTTTTTATATAACTTATTAGATAATCATCGAAGACAAAGATATCTGGAAAAAATATGGGTTATTACTGAGGAAATGTATGAATGCTCCAAGGTTCGCTCATGGGGCAAACAACTTCTCCATAACCATCAGGCTACCAATATGATAGCAGTACTCACAGGAGCCTTGGTTACTGGGGTAGATAAAGGATCTAAAGCAAATATATGGAAACAGGTTGTAGTAGATGTCATGGAAAAGACAATGTTTCTATTGAATCACATTGTTGATGGCTCTTTGGATGAAGGTGTGGCCTATGGAAGCTACACAGCTAAATCAGTCATGCAGTATGTTTTTTTGGCACAGCGCCATTTTAATATCAACAACTTGGATAATAACTGGTTAAAAATGCACTTTTGGTTCTACTATGCCACCCTTTTGCCAGGCTTCCAAAGAACTGTGGGTATAGCAGATTCTAATTATAATTGGTTTTATGGTCCAGAGAGTCAGCTAGTTTTCTTGGATAAGTTTATCTTAAAGAATGGAGCTGGAAATTGGTTAGCTCAGCAAATTAGAAAGCATCCACCTAAAGATGGACCCATGGTTCCATCCACTGCCCAAAGGTGGAGTACTCTCCACACAGAATACATCTGGTATGATCCACAACTAACCCCACAGCCCCCTGCTGACTATGGTACTGCAAAGATGCACACATTTCCTAATTGGGGAGTTGTCACTTATGGGGCTGGGCTGCCAAACACAAAAACCACTACCTTTGTGTCCTTCAAATCTGGGAAGCTGGGGGGTCGAGCTGTGTATGACATAGTTCACTTTCAGCCATACTCCTGGATTGATGGGTGGAGAAGCTTTAATCCTGGACATGAACATCCGGATCAGAACTCATTTACATTTGCCCCCAATGGGCAAGTTTTTGTTTCTGAAGCTCTCTATGGACCAAAGTTGAGCCACCTTAACAATGTATTGGTGTTTGCTCCGTCACCCTCAAGCCAATGTAATAAGCCCTGGGAAGGCCAACTGGGAGAATGTGCACAGTGACTCATGTGGACTGGTGAGGAAGTTGGTGACTCAGCAGGGGAAATCATCACTGCTTCTCAACATGGGGAAATGATATTTGTGAGTGGGGAAGCGATATCTGCTTATTCTTCAGCAATGAGACTGAAAAGTGTGTATCGTGCTTTACTCCTCTTAAATTCTCAAACTCTGCTAGTTGTTGACCACATTGAGAGGCAAGAAGCTTCCCCGATAAATTCTGTCAGTGCCTTCTTTCATAACCTGGATATTGATTTTAAATACATCCCATATAGGTTTATGAATAGGTATAATGGTGCCATGATGGATGTATGGGATGCACACTACAAAATGTTCTGGTTTGATCACCGTGGCAATAGCCCCATGGCTAGTATACAGGAAGCAGAACAAGCAGCTGAATTTAAGAAATGGTGGACTCAGTTTGTTAATGTGACCTTTCAGATGGAATCCACAATCACAAGAATTGCATATGTCTTTTATGGGCCATATGTCAATGTTTCCAGCTGCAGATTCATTGATAATTCCAATTCTGGACTTCAGATTTCTCTCAATGTCAATAACACTGAACACGTTGTTTCCATTGTAACTGACTACCACAACCTGAAAACAAGATTCAATTACCTGGGATTTGGTGGCTTTGCCAATGTGGCTGACCAAGGCCAAATAACCCGATTTGGTTTGGGTACTCAAGCAATAGTACTGCCTGTAAGACAAGATAGAGCTATTTTCCCCTTTGGATTTAAGTTTAACATAGCAATTGGATTAATTTTGTGCATTAGTTTGGTGATTTTAACATTTCAATGGCGGTTTTACCTTTCTTTTAGAAAACTAATGCGTTGGATACTAATACTTGTTATTGCCTTGTGGGTTATTGAGCTTCTAGATGTGTGGAGCACTTGCACTCAGCCCATCTGTGCAAAATGGACAAGAACAGGAACTGAGACAAGCAAGAAGCCTGCGTCTTCCAAGGGGCACTACGTGGATCTTCCTGATGTTGTCATTACCTCACTTCCTGGTTCCGGAGCCAAAATACTTAAACAACTTTTTTTCAACAGTAGTGACTTTCTCTACATCAGAGTTCCTACAGCCTACATTGATATCCCTGAAACGGAATTTGAAATTGATTCATTTGTAGATGCTTGTGAATGGAAGGTATCAGATATCCACAGTGGGCATTTCCGTTTACTTCGAGGCTGGTTGCAGTCTTTAGTCCAGGACACAAAAGTACATTTACAAAACATCCATTTGCATGAGACCAGTAAGGGTAAACTGGCCCACTATTTTACAACAAATAAGGACAAGAAAAGAAAACTGAAAAGGAGAGAGTCTTTGCTGGAACAAAGAAGTAGAATGAAAGGCGCTTTTGACAGAGATGCTGAATATATTAGGGCTTTGAGGAGACACCTGGTCTATTACCCAAGTGCACGTCCTGTGCTTAGTTTAAGTAGCAGTAGCTGGACATTGAAGCTTCATTTTTTTCAGGAAGTATTAGGAGCTTCGATGAGGGCATTGTATATTGTAAGAGACCCTCGGGCATGGATTTATTCAATGCTGTACAGTAGTAAGCCAAGTCTTTACACTTTGAAGAATGTACCAGAGCACTTAGCAAAATTGTTTAAAATAGAGGGAGGTAAAGGCAAATGTAACTTAAATTCAGGCTATGCTTTTGAGTATGAACCATTGAAGAAAGAATTAGAAAATTCTGAATCAAACGCTGTCTCCTTATTGTCTCATTTATGGCTAGCAAATACAGCAGCAGCTTTGAGAATAAATACAGATTTGCTGCCTACCAGCTACCAGCTGGTCAAGTTTGAAGATATTGTTCATTTTCCTCAAAAAACTAGTGAAAGGATTTTTGCTTTTCTTGGGATTCCTTTGTCTCCTGCTAGTTTAAACCAAATATTGTTTGCCACTTCCACAAACCTTTTTTACCTTCCATATGAAGGAGAAATATCACCAACTAATACTAATGTTTGGAAACAAAACTTGCCTAGAGATGAAATTAAACTAATTGAAAACATCTGCTGGACACTGATGGACCAACTAGGATATCCAAAGTTTATGGACTAAATGCTGCAGGTCAGCAGAAATTTGCACTAATGCTTCCCCACCCGCTTTGTGGATATGGACTAGAAGAGTTTGTTTATTCTTGTATTGTGGGTGTGGGTGTGGGTGTGGGTGTGTGTACTTTTATTTGCACAGAGAGATTATTTAAAAAATAGGCACCATATTTGGCCTAGCAGGATTTATTTTTATGTTACCACTTTCCTTGCTTTTGTTTCTGAATTTTTTTTCTGCTAAAATATTTCTGTTTCAGAAGTTAGATGAAATTATATCATGGGCTTCCGGGAAGATGGGAAGATTTTAAAGGATTTTGTTTAACTTGCCTTCTTCTGTAACTGTGCTAATCTATCTGGGGACCTCATACACTACTAAAGGCCTTGCAGTTGCTGCTTTACCCAAGCATCTCTTCCTTTCAAGATGGACTACAAAAGTTCCTTATCTTTTTGAAAAGGTCTTTTAACACACTTATCTTGCACAAAGAAAAAGAAAAAAAAAAGTGAATTCCTTTTACTTTATATAACACTCAGTGATATCACTGGAGAAATGGCGTTAAGTTCCTATCAGAACTATAGGATTCCTTCTGGAAATGCAGATGGAAATACAGAATAAAGACTTTTTTTTTTAAAGTCAGAAATAGTAACCTGGAAAGTTTCCTTAAATTTTTTTACTTACAAATAACAAGAAATAAGTCTGAACAGTCTGAGTGCTGAGGGCTGGTTTTTTAGATATGCTTGTCCGTTTAAAAGTCTCTTTTTTACTTCCTGAAACTACAGCTGTTTGCCATTACACTATTCCCACCCTGTCCTTTTTGTCACTGTCCAGCAAAACAGTCAGTAGGTACTAATTTCTGACCTCCCTGTATTTGTGGAGTTTTCCTTTTTTTTTTTTTTTTGATGATTAATTTTGCATTAAAGACTGACACAGAATCAAATTTATTTTTTTTTTGTGGAATTACCACTGTATGAGTCAAAGAAAGCCGTGCCACTGCTGCCAGTGTTTTCTTAGATTGGAGACAGAGCTGGAAAACTGCCTGACTTTTCTTGCTTCCTTTTGAGTGAGTTTACAGACCGCCAGTGTCTGCAGAATTGAAGGCAAATGGGAGATGATGTCAGAGGCATCTGTTTCTTTTACCATCTGCATCTTATTATAAATGTAGTCAACATCAAATGTGGTTCATTTTCCTTTGCTGGGTTCTGAAATCAAAATGCTATGCCATTATAAGCCAGTGGAGTAATTACAATGTATTGGATGAAAACTATCAGGCAGTGTGGAGACTTGATGAAAATCTTTGTACAGATTGCAGTCTTCTTCCTGATGCTTCAAACTACAAACTGGAGTTCCTTCAAGCTCTCTAACACTTAGAGTCTGTCATTCTGACCTAGATAAAAGTGGTTCTGTCTCAGTAGTTTGTTATTATGTCAAAATGTGCCTCCAAAGTGATAAAGCTGTGGATATGTTACTTTCCAGCTAAATCTTAACTTGGCTATCATTTTCCTTCCATTTTGATATCAGACTGCTCCCCTCCTCCACATTTACTTCCCATGAAGTAATTAATGAATAAAATTACATTAATTTAAGTTAAAAGGGCACTGAAGACTTAAATCTACACTATTATTATTAAGGAAGATTATTCTATCTCAGGGTCAATCAGCAAACATTTAAAATTGCTACATGGATAACACTGTTTCCATTATTGCTCAGAGTCTCAGTGTTTGCTTTCAATTCCCAGGATGTGTGATCTCAAATCAGATCAAATAGAAAGGCTCCGGGTTGGAAGTTGTATTAGGTCTGACTAATGTAAGAATTATAAATGAGTGCAGGTATCAGAGAAGACAGCAGAAGCCACCCCTGCTGTTTTTGAACGTATGGAAATGCCTGCACCAGCAGAAGAGAGTTAAATGGAACATGTGCAGGAATGGGGAAAGAAGAAATGTAAAATGAAAGAGTAATTCTGAGGATTAATATGGGAATATATGGTGGCAAAAGAAAGGAGGTTTACCCAAATGGTCTTCAAAGTGGACCATACCATTCATCCTAACAGCAATTTAGACTTACCTGTCTCTATCCTCATTCATTCCCACTCCAGAGGAAAAATTTAGTTGCAAGCCCCACTACTTAGGTAACCAATGTAGAAAGTTGCTTTACTTGCAAATTCTCCTGCACAGGGAAGGGGATGACACACTC
Organism: Urocitellus parryii; assembly: GCF_045843805.1. Lineage (NCBI taxonomy): Eukaryota > Metazoa > Chordata > Mammalia > Rodentia > Sciuridae > Urocitellus > Urocitellus parryii. The sequence goes on along the minus strand of NC_135548.1, from coordinate 29,567,250 downwards.
ATTGGGTGTGTGTGCACACACATGCTCATGCTTCTGCCTTATAACCTGAATACCTAAGGTGAGTGATTCTCCTAGTACACCCTCAGGTTCTGCATCACAAGGTAATCCAGGAAAAATTTAAGTTGCCTGTACATGTACTTTTACTCATCTTGCAAATAAGATGAAACACTTGTTGGAAAACCTATATAAAATGTCCTATATGTAAAAGCCACCCCTTCATTCATTTCCTAAATTTAGACCTAATTGGGGATAATCTACATAGCAATATTTTATTCAAAATAATCGCAATGAAATTTTGAAAAGATGTTTTGCTGCCAAAAGTAAAGTAACAAATGTAATGATAATTTGGCTTTCAAAGTTGGAAAATGACAGAATTTTCTTAGGATGAAATATAAAGGCCACATCTAAAGTTGAATGTACCACAGTGAAAAATCCAAACAGGATAGGAAATAGAATCTTCTCAGGAGAAGGAAGCTAAATCTGAATGTGCTTCAATTTATATTTTAAAATACAGATTTTATCAAGAATATGACATGACACAAGACCACATATATACTGTGCCTAGATTTCAAAATATTAGAAATTTGATTATTTTTAAAAATAATTGATAAATGCCTGGCAAGAATAGGATCATTTTTATTTATGTCAAATTTCAAGGAATATAAGAGGAATTTCCACATTGCCTGCTGCAAATATATTCAAAGAAGCACTCCCCTCCTACATACAAGCATGTCTTAATAATTCCCCTTTATAAACTTGTTACCCCTCTTGTTGCCACTTATTTTTTTATTTTGTTCTTTTTAGTTATACGTGACAGTAGAATGTAATCTGACGTGTCATACATACATGGAGTATAACTTCCCATTCTTGTGTTTGTACATGATGTCTGCCACTTATTTTTGATTGGCAACATTGATAAGCAGAGAACTTCATGCATTATTAAAGATCCTAAACAGTCTTCATATATAAAGTATATCACATTTACTTTCTACAAGTGAGTAAAAAATAATAACTTTCAAATTTCAATGCTGCTTGACTTCATTAACTTTGGTCATAATTAGAAAAGTTTTCACTGATTAGGAAAAAATGTAAATAGAAGGCAGTATGTTGTACCATCACTTTCAGGATGTTTAAGATATATCAAGGTATTGGATTTTTTTTTTCTTATTTATATGTTAACCAAATTAATGTGTCTGACTAGCCATCATTTCACTATATTTTGGCAGAAAAATTATCCAAATAACTTTTGAGGCCCAAAAGGTACTGGATTTTGCACAGAGCATGTTAGATACTTTAAAAATGACAAATTCTAACATTTTAAAAAGTTGTAGATTCTTGAGCTGTAATGTATATGGATTTATATTATGTTTAACCCAAGTAACATGTTTAATTGAATCTGATTCCAAAGGTGATTTTCAGCTAAATCTTTCAAACCATGAGAATTTTTGTTTTTATTTTCTTTCACACCTTATCTAGTTAGGTAGCAACAAAACAAAACAAACAACAAGAAAATACAAACCTAAAAAGGAAACAGACTGAAGGTCATTAACTAGTTTGTCAGGTCTCTATGTATAGAAGTCTCATTTATTAATCTAAAAATAAAAATCTAAAAGCAATGTGAGTATAATTAAGATAATTTGCCATACTCCCCTTCTTTATGTCTTTGGGTAGTAGTGTTAGGATTTACTATGGAGTGAAAAGATGCAGAAGTTGGAAAATGCAGGACAAGTTTAATATAGATACACAGTCCCACAATGTATCCAGTAAACAAGAACTCCACCCCTACCCTACCCTGATGGCAAGCCTTTACCTTTGTTCCCTAACAATCCTAAGTCCTGGCTCTTCAACTTTAAATGTCAAGAATATGCCCGTACTAAGCGCCCGTGCTCTACGTCTGCCCCTCTGTTTCCCGCTACACACTGTAAGATCTTTATTCAGGCATGATATTGCCAAAAAGAAGAAACATCTCACAAATTACCTGGAGCATATTAAACAATGCCTCAAGTAATAAGCGCAACGAAATCTTTTGAAAAATACAAGATCTGCCATGAGTTAATCACTTAATATGTGTTACACATTGAATTATAAGGTTTGTATGTATCTTATTACATACAATCTGCACAGCTCTATGTAGTACTTATTTTACATATACATTTGAAACTCATGACAAGTAGTTTATCCAAATTAAATCCACTGATAAGTACTTTGACAGAGATTTATGCAGTTTTTCCAATTCCAAAAATCTGAAGAAATCTTCCCTGTATTTATCATTCATGCATTAATTCTCTAATTCATGCATATCAACTGTCAAGGTATTGATTACATGAGGGAAGAACACAAATGTTGGTTGACTATGAACCTGCCTGGTGAGAAATAGGCAATTGCTCCAAGACTTCAGAACTATCAGAAATTCATCAAGAGAGAGAAGAGGGGTAGTTATGACCACCCAAGGAAAGTGGTATCTGTTCTGTAGTGGGTTTGGTTCATTTCCTTATTTCTGAAACAAGGTAGTTATGAGTAAAGAATACTTTAATGATTTAGAGGAAGTTATGACTGGTATATTTGAATAGAGGCCCCCAGTTTTTTTCTGGCTTATGCTTTTACTATTTGTCAGAGCATATCCCACCAATGAGTAGCCCTTCCAAAGAGATTGAGAGTTGTCCATAAATACTAATATAGCAAAACCACTGACATTCTTACTTGACTGCTCCAACCCACTACAAGAAAAAAAAAATTATGTCTATAATCAAATATTAAGGGATGCCCTGAAGAGGAAGAGATACTTGAGTGTGGTCTGACAGACTGTGTGTGTGTGTGTGTGTGTGTGTGTGTGTGTGTGTCTTTGCTAGTGATGGCAGTAAGAAGAATAACTCAGTGCCTTTGACCCAGGCTTCAGCAATCTTTTATTTTCCTCTCCTCTCCACCAAAACCTCACCACCCCAAGTGCCTCCAGCTCCACAGTGCTAGACAACTCTCAATCCAGAGGATGCTTTCATGGCCTTACGACAATGGAGCTGACACTTCTGCTAGGGACCATAAAGGAAGTCTTTCTTCTTTTTACAAAGTTCCTAGTATAAAGGAACAAGTGGAAGTTAATGTTCCCATCAATTCCATGACTTCAGGGTCATCCAAACACATTCACATGGAGTCAGTTTTAGGGTGAGCCCCCCCGCCAACTTATTGCTCTTTCCCCTGCATTATAAACAATGCCAGAGAGAAAGAGGAGAAGGGCAATGAGAGAATGAAGGAAGGAAAAATGGAGGAAAGAGGGGAAGAAAATATTGAAGGGAGAGAGGAAGGGAGGGAGGGAGGGGAAAGGGGAGATGCTCAAGAAGAATCATTACTATAAAGGTTGTGTTATGGTCTAAACTAAAAGAATGAATTTTAGTGAGATAAAACTTGATTAAAAAGAAAAGTTATAATCTGACTCCAGTCATTCCATAACACATTGCAATTATTCTATTTTATGTTGTTTCTCTATTTCTGTATTACCCTGACTACAGAGATGAATCTAATTTTTCTTTCAAGTGTGTTAATATTGATATAACATTTAACTTTTATGTGACTTGGCTTCTCAAATATTCTAGATATGAAGTGCTCTTCCATGTGTTGTCTTTCTTTTTCTGAGCATGGGATGGGCATTGTTCTTAATCATTTAAGGAGAATAACCTGTATGCTCATGAGAAGTCCTTGATGCCCGGCCTTCCCCTTGTGGAAGTCAGTTCAGCTTCCATTGCTGTCACTTTCCTTAGTTACTAAATGAGCAGTAGAAGCTCTAATCCCTGCTTTAAAATCTGTCACCTTTCTATAAGCAAGCTTGCCTTATTCATGATATGCAGAAATTCTCCAGAACTTGGTATATGATGGTGAAAGATTACTGTTGAATTTTGTTGGTGTTTGTTGTTTTAATTATATATCATTTATTTATTCCTCTATTTTGTTCAGAAGATTAATTTTGTTTTAGATTTGTTCAAGTTATGTGAAAATGTTAAATATGGCTCTTTTATATTTACTGAGCTATTTTAATTTGATGCTTTACTACAACATTTCACAAAACTCTGAAGAGGGATTTATAAGCACAGGGAAGACAACCAGGAAGGGATGAAATTACTTTCATAAGGTACTCATTAAAAGTTTGTATAAAGAATACAGATAATAAAAGTTAATCTCACACAAAACAGATAGTTTTTACTGTTAATTGTCAGACATTAATCTGAGCACCCTGGCTACTCCAGCACTAGCAAGAACACAGTGTGCTACACCTGGCTCATGTGCCCCTGATAACGAGTACTCGTTTCTCTCTAGGCTTACCAAACTGCAGTGTACACACATACAGTTATTCATTTTCCCCAACAATATGTACAAAACTATCTAAAATACCTCACTGTTGAACACAGGGAAATAAAAATATATATTCGTATGCACACATTGAAACCTTACAAATTCCATTGCCATAAGAGGTACATTTTTTTTTCTATATGACTGCTGATTGTTCTGATGAGTTTCTCATCCATCTTATTTCACCTTTCCCCCATTTCCTTGTTTTGATATGAAGAGAAGCATTTTTATTTCAGATCACACACACACAGTGTGTGTGCCTAAGACTTTGTGTTCTTTCTTAATTTTAAACCTCTATTTCTCCATCTAGAGAACTCCTTCATAGATGATGTAAGCATTTTAAACAAATTAAGTGTGAAAATTAATAGAAAAATAACTGTTCCCCTTTGTGACCACCTCAGATTCTCTAGTCTTATTGACTTGAAGGAGAAAGAGAGATAGCAGAGGTGGGTTTGCTTTCATTCTCCTACTACATGTGCTCAAAGACACCCATGTGTCATAAGTTGTACCATTTTCCCAGTGCAAAAAAAAGTTAGTGTTTTCAGATAATTCAAGCATATAGAATAAAGAGAGATAAGCCAAAGAATTGTGCATTCATGTTAGTATTTAATACTTTACTGAGTTATGCACACATGTAAAATCATGATTTAGAAGTATCATTGTTTTATGTTCATACTTCCAAGAAACAGTTTTATCCAAACTCTCACTTTGGTATCTCTATCACTTCTGAAGTTTGTGTTTATCTAGAGTATATTATATTTACTACTGAGATTTACAAAGATATAGAATTTTCTAAATTGAAGTTTTATGCTAACACTCAGTTTTATTCTGTCATAAGTCCCATTTGTATATCAAGCATAACTTTGTTTTTATCTGCATTTGGTGGATATATATGTATATATTAACTTCCACATTGACAATTATTCCGTTTTCTATTTAAATTTTTCCATATTAAATATGGATTAGACTTGAAATGCCTAAAACAATTTGTAAATAATTGTATTTACTCCTCTGTTTATGTTAACAAAAACAAACCAATTATTATAATTATGTATATATAAAAATATATATATAACATTATTATTCACTTTAGCACTGTATATAACAAAAGTTTATACTAATATAATTATACCTAATATAGAATAACTTTTTGTTAATTTCTGTGTCATTAACACATATGCTTTGGATTAGAGTAGCATTCTGCAGTATCTTTTCTTGTTAAGATGCTTGTTAGTTTGAATGTTTTCTTTCTTCTGTGACCATAGAGTGGGACCCAGGAACAAATACTAGAGACTTTTACCAGGAACTCATTTAGCAAGGAGAGCAGAATAGCATGCACCCCAACAGTAGACCAGTTAATAGGGATATGTTAGTAGGGCTCACAGCCTAGTATCTTTAATGAAAAGGAACTCCTTTCCTGTTCTTAGTTCTTCTTGGGTACTACTGTCCATATTCTTTCACTGGTTGACTATAAGCAATTAGAAAACACTGTTGTATTGATTCTTGCATGTGCCAGTTCTACTGTCCCTATCCATCCAATGGTAGTATTTGGATAATGAAAAATCAGTGGAGAATAAAAAGATGCATTGATCCTAGCTGAAATGTTGGAAATCCTCTACTATGGTATTAATAAATTGTTGTTGCCAAACCTGGGATTTAAAGTTAGATTTCATATTCTCATATTTTCTCCAATAATGTAAAAAATGCATGTTAACAGAAACAATATCAATAAAATGAACAAGAGTGTACTCACCGTCTGCCCTAAAAAATGCACAATTAATACTGGTAGTTAAGTCCTTTTGAACTAGTATCATATCCTCTGCTCCCACCAGATATCTTAGAGGTAACTTCTGTCCTTGATATTTCTTTGTTTTATTTTATAGCTTCAAAACACACACTTAAACATACATATAATATACATTAAAGATAGGTATATATACACACATACATATATATCTATGTATACATATGCTAATTTTGTGTTTTCAGACTTTAGTAAATAGTAACACACTGTACGTATTATATAATTTTCTTTGTTCAAAATTGTGTCTAATGCATGTGATGTTTCTATGTAAAGATCACATATGTTCAACACAGTAATATGTCATCATATGAATGTGCCACTATATAAATATGTCATACCTTGTTCAACTTTTAGCTTGATTTGTTTTGGGGATATTTAAATTTTTGCAATTTTTCAACAATTCTCTGTAACAATTCTTAAGTATGTTCCATAATGAACATACATACAAAGTATACACGAATTTTGCTTGTACTCAGAAAATTTTCCACCCACACCTATTCACCTTCCTTCCTGGAATATTTTTGTAGGATCGAATGGCTCTGGGTTAATATGCAAACATGTGTCCTCAACTATTATAGATGATGCCACATTCTTTTCCAGATTGGCTATATAAATTGACACTCTAGAAGCGTTTCTGTTGTTTCAGATTTCCTTCTGTACTTAATATTTTCTGACTCTCTGGTGGGATAAAAAGGATGTCACATCTGGTTTTCATATGCATTTTTCTGATTTTTAATGACTGAGAACATTTAAACACAAGTGTGCCTGCACATGTCTATAGATACTAGTCTTTCTTCTTGCCATTTTGTTTCTTTTATGAAATGAAATTCACAGTCATGTCTATTACCCCTTTACCTATTAAGTTCTCTTTTTCTTATCAAGTCATTGAAGTTTACTATGTATTCTTGATACAAATCCTTTTTTGGTTATGTATTGTGAATACATTTTGGTTTATATTTTTTACCTTTATAGTATGACTTTGTGGTGTCTTTAAATATACAGGTTTTCTTAATTTGAATGGAATCAAATATGTCAATATATTTTACTTTATTATTTATACTGTTTTGCCATCTTAAAATATTATTCTAAGCACTCTTTTATTAATTGTCTATTGTATTGTTCTATGAAAGCAGTACCATAAACTTAGTGGCCTGAAATAACATCGTATCTCAAAATACCTCTGGGTCAGGCAGCCGCTCCTGGCTTAGCGTTGTGTGCTTGAAGATGGTTAACACAGCTGCCATCAGGTTGATCCAGGGCTGCATTCTCACTGTGGCTTAACTGGGGTGGCATCGGCTCCTGTGCTCAAGTGACTGTTGGCAAGATTTAGCTCCTTGTGGGTTGCTGGACCAAAAGCCATAGTTCTTCTCTGGCTGTTGGCTGGAGAGCATCGTCCATAGCTTATCATGTGGGCCTCTGAATTTAAAGAAGCAGCTTATTTCATGAAATCCAAGGAGGCAGAAAGTCAACAGAGAAACTCTGTAGACAGTGTCATGCAGTCAGGGAGCCGATCCTCTCACTTTTGCTGTGTTCTGTTAGAAGCCAGTCACTGGTCCCATCCATACTCATAGGCAAGGAATTATACCAGGGCATGAATGCAGACGACAATTGGGGTAGGTAGGGATCACTCTAGAGTCCATCTGCCACAGATTTTGTCATCCGTATTTAGCATTATGTTTTGTCTATTATGAGATTTTTTTTTCCTGTATGAATAACCTCTTGTCATAAAGTGCAAGACTGAATTATCTTTTCTTTCCCACTGACCTTCAATGCCAGTTCTACCATATTCAGGTCCTTCTCTTTTTGTGTGAATCTGTTTCTGGGCACTGCTCTAATCTATTTCACTGGCAAATCTGCTTATTCCAATGACCATACCACCCTGTCTAGATTAGTGCAAGTCTGTTTTATTCTCTTCTTTCTTCTTATTGTCACAGATCTTCTTTAGCCTTTGTTCTTTTATATGCAGTTTAAGATTAGTTTTCACAGTTTTTCAAAACAAAGAACAATACATTTAATTATAAAGACATCACATCCAATTTTGGGATATTGACGTCTTTACATTATTATTTCATATTCATAGGCATGATATGCCTATTTACTAGAGAGAGAGGCCTCTCTCTTTACTTAATATTTGTTAATCCTTTGGCAATTTAAATCAGAGCACTTTACATATTGTTATTACAATGATACTTAGGTTTAATTAAATGTTTAAATTTAAGGTTGATTATTGTATATTTATTGTATCAGGGATCATATTAAATATCCTTACCAATTCAGTAATTTACCTGAAAAATCTTTTGAAAATTTTATGTATATGGTTTTATAATATGTACTTAATGAATTTTATTTCCTCCTTTCTACTTGAGTTACTGCTTAATATTCTTACTGCATTTGTTAGGAACCTTCTGTGAAATGCTAAATAGATTTGATAATATAGGACGTTCTTGTATTAACCCTAAAGTTAATGGAGTGTTCCTATTGTCTCACCTCTGAGCGAAATGGTCATCTGTAGTTCATAGGTTCTCCTTATTACTTACCTAATACTTACCATCAGGGTCTTTTCTTCTATTTCTAGTTTGGTATGTGACTTTTTATCATGGGGACATGATGAGACTTATTGAATTTTTTTCTTCATCCTGTTGAAATAATCTTTTTTAAACCTATGATAAGACCAGCTTGGAAATTATTTATATTATTTGCCTATGTTGTTGAATTGTTAATAATTAATTTAAGACACTGATATCAACATTTATAATTGTGATTGGTTTATATTTTTCTTTTCTCATCTTGTAATAATCAATTTTGAAGTCAATATTATACTTATAATATAAAAGAAGTTAAGGATATTTTATTTTTATGTTTCCTACAAGAGTTTGTATAAGATTGAAATGATCTAATACTAAGTCTTTGTTAGAACTCATTTGTAAGCCATTTGACCATGGTGTTTTCTTTATGAGGCTATTTTTACTTTATATAAAATTCTATTTCATGCTTGTAGGTTAATTTTATTTAAATCACATATTTATTTTTTACCCTGTTCTGACAAGTTGTATATATGTGTGTGTATGTGTATATATATGTATATACATGTATAAACATATATATACATTGTACATATATGCATATTTTTTTTTCTTTTTGCAATACTGGGAATTTAACCCTGGGTGTCCCAGCCCTTTTTATTTTACTTTTATTTTTTTAACTTTGTAACAGGATCTCACTAAATTGTTGAGATTGTACTCAAACTTGCTGTCCTTCTGGGTCAGCCTCCCAAGTTGCTGGAATTATAGGCATGTGCCTATAATTTACCTGGCTGACAAGTTATATTTTTAGGAATTTGTTATTTACTTTTATTTTTCATATTCATTAGCCTACATTTGCTTAAAATTATATTGCCTCTGTAATTACCCACCCCCACATATTTTTTCCATTTCAATATCGAATATCTTGACATCATTAGTTTTTATTTCTTGATTGCAATTTTACTTTTATGTAAGTCTATCTGATTATTAACTTAGCTTTTTCTATTTCTACCTACTATTTTATATGTATTTGACATTGTATTAATTTGGCATTTAACTTTTCAGATTTGTATCATTCAGTTTTACTTCTTTTTTCTAATTTTCTGTTCACATTGTGTTTTGTATTTTTAAAAATTAGACATAGGTCTAATTTTTTGTGAATGCCTTCCAGCTAAACTTGTAGGGATTTGCTACTTATTACAGTGAGAGGCAATTAAGAAGCATGATTTTATTCTGGGCCACCATTGGCAGGAGGTAGGAGGTAGGGACAATGCTACGATTTTATATCTGAATAAATGTTATCTAAAAGGAGGGAAGAAGAGAGACAGTTTGAAACTAACTGGCAAGGAAGTAGCCATCACTCATCTTAACTATGAGACCAGGACAAGCACTATGTGGGGTTTTAGGAAATATTTATGCCTTCTCTGTCTTCAGGGCACAGTTACGGAGTCATCTTGCTTTTGTCTTGAGTGGCTTTGTTCTATGAAATTACACTTTTCCTGGCTGATGGTAGCAAGCCACTTCCTCCTGTTAGGATAGATTACATTTTCCATTCTCATTTTAAAATATTTTTGTTTTTCACTGTCCTCATTTAAGACTATTGTCTCTCTTTAAAGCTGTATTGCTTGATTCCACACTTACTACCATGCCCTTTTTGTAGTTGTCTCTTGCAAGTATCTTCTGGCTTTGGGTGTGGACTGACACTATGTGACCATGAGTTATAAAGGCTTCATTAAATTGATGATTTCCTTAGTCATCTTGTGTCATTTCTTATCTTCAACATGTGACAACTCCCTTCTGCTTAGTTTTAGCATGTGATTTTTGAAAGTTTGATATTTTTACACATTTTGTAGCATGGTATTTTGAAATACATCTTAGAAATAGAATATAATTGGATTTTTATTCATTGTGGTTATTGATATGCTTGGATTTATTTAGAATAATCCTCATGTATCTTTTGGTTATAACTCTATTTACTATATTCCCTTTTAATTTTCTAATTTCTTAAATTATTTTTCACAGTTGTAGAAAAAATGTATCTTATTATTTTAAGGCTTACTATAGGAAAATCAGAAGTGGATATAACTCTTTTATGCATTCAGTACTTGTTTATATTTGTCCGTATGTTTAACTTTTTCTTTATATTCCATTTTTCTATTCAAACCATTCTTCTGTGGCCATATTTTTCTGCCTAAGTATAATTCTTAATATTTTATCAATTTTTGTTTGCCTTGCATATGACTTTCATTCTTGCAGGGTACATTTGCTGAACATACAGCCTTTAATTAACAGCACTTTAAATGTATTATTCCACTTATCTCATTCACCTATTACTGTTTTCTCAAGTGAAATAGAAAGCAGAGTCAATAGCTGAGAATAATGAAAGGGAAAAGGTCTTGGAAGCTGAAAGAGAAAAGAAGGTTTAAAATAGTCATCTTGGAGAGTTAAAGAGTAATGCATGTGTGGGGTGATGTTGTGCCCTTGCCAGACTATCCCCATGGCCTCCTTGAAAGGATGTGTTGAAAGCAAGAGACCAGTTTTCCCCAGTTTTGCTCAGCTGCACCCATGCAATCCTGGAAAAATAGAAAGCAGGAATGAACAGATTTGTGTGTGTGTGTGTGTGTGTGTGTGTGTGTGTGTGTGTGTGTGTTTGTGTGTGTTTTCTGGGGGTTGCATGACAGAATGACTGAATGTTAGATGTGATTTTATGCAAAAACTGATTATCAAGGTTAAATAGATTTTGGTGGAAATGAGGCTTACATGACAATATTAAAAGCTTTTAGATTCTGGTAGCATCAAAGAGTTATTTGAGGGCTAGGGGCATGGCTCAGTGGTAAAATGCTTGCCTTGTACATGCAAGACCCTGGGTTCAATCCTCAGCACCGCATTAAAAAAAATAGAGAAATGAAATAAAGGTATTTAAAAAAAAGTTATGGAGGTACTAGTGGAGGTACTAGAAGGTAATATAAACTAAAACAGCCATTTAGCCCTTGTCATTTTCATTACTGCCTCATGAGCCAAGGAAGCTAGTAGAGCTCAGGTCATCATCACCAAATTCCAGGAGGGATGGCCAGCATACCAGGTGATGCCCTCACCTTCAATCCAACAACTTTTCACAATTATGGAATTACTTGAGGAAACTTTTTTAGACAGATTTTTGTTTCTGTGGCCAAAATAGCTGATAAGAGCAAGTTAGAGAAGGAAAGATTCATTTTGGCTCACGTTTTCAGAAGTTTAAGAAGTGGTTAGTGGACTCCAAGGCACAAAATCATGGAAGAAGTGTGTGTGTCAGGGGAAAAAGCTGCTCATATGACCTACTTCCTCCTATCTCCCAATAGTTCATTAGCTCTTAATGATTAATCTACCAAGTGGATTAATACACTGATGAGGAGAGTGTCCTCATGATCAATCATTGACTGAAAGCCCCGCTTCTGCAACTTGCTGCATCGGGGAGCCATGCTTTCAATCAATACATGAGTTTTTAGAGGACATTACAGGTACAAACCATAACACAGGTCAAAGCAAATTCAGAATTCCTTGGGCTGAGATGGTCCCTGGCATCTGCATCTTGTAAATGCTCACCCTAAAGGATATTCTGTTGTGTAGACATGTGGAGATCCCCTGCATTAGGTAGATAACATCCCAATCAATTACAGTTGTTTCTAGTTTTTCATGGTAGTTTCGATGTATAAAATTGTTGCAGACACTAAATTATTAAATATTGCACCATTACTCCTAGAATACTCGGTTAAATCAGATTCAGGAAGCTACTGGTCACTACATTTTTATCAACCAATCAATATATAAACTGGTATTAATGTATGCTTTTATTTAAAGACATCTCATTTAATATGTTTTAGTTTTTTACCATTTTTGGAAGTAATGTCTGAATGGAGCTGATCTAACACTTGTATCTTTTTCTGTAAGCTATATCAGTCTTGCATAAGGAACACCAGACAGTACTTCAGAGCCATTATAAAAGTCACCAAAAAATCACCAAATTGTTTGAAAATGGCACAAAATAGACTCTGCAAAACATACTTGTTTATGGTCAGAAAACTAAAAACAAGAAGGCAGAGCACTGCCTTGTTCAACCTCAGCCTGAGAGGTGCTTATCAGATGTATCAAGATTTTTGCCATTCTGTGCATATCTATCCCAAATGAACACATGCAATGATTAATGGTTTGGGAACTGCAAATAAATTTCCTAATGGCAAATTGGAAAAAATACAGAATCTATAAGTACAGAGAAATGACTGTACCTGAAATTCTTTCTCCTGACCCAGCTCTGGTTCCTCAGGCCTCCTGCAGTGACTGGTGACTGTCACCCCCTGTCCTTCCATATCTGAGCTGTCTCTGGCTCCGCTTTCACAGCCTGAACACTTCTGTCTGCCTCTGTCTTTCAGTAACTGGCAAATGTTTGTTCTGATGGAATCCTCTTACATTTTCCCTCATTCTCAGCATTTTCTAGTGTGATAGTCTTTATTCTCACTAAGTTCTATGGAATTAAATCACAAAATGACATATTTTTGATTTCTAAATAGGAATTTTTTTTAAAGAGAGAGTGAGAGAGGAGAGAGAGAGAGAGAGAGAGAATTTTTTAATATCTAAATAGGAATTTTTGGAAGAAAATTTTGAAAATGTATAAAACCATAAAGTGCATCTAAATATTTCTCCCTGAGAAATATTTTCTACTCACGTATTAGTGTCCTTTCAGTTTTATGAAGTTATATGAGTAGATAAGATTATCTGTATGAGAAGCACCCACAATAAGCTTTTTAATTTATAAGGTAGATGTGGGCTCAGTAATATTAATTCTAATAGAGCTAATCGCCAATCTCTTTGGATATATTTCAAATTTATTCTTCATCTTGGCATCTAAATTGGTTATTAATATCTCCAATAGTTAGGGATTGAAATGTTATGCATGATGAAAACAAAATGCTATATTCCTCCATGTAACCAAAAATAGATTACAGTGGACTAATGGTGTAAGTATAAACACAGCCATTTAAAATTACTATGAGAAAATAACTCTAAGAATCATACCAAAGTCAGCAACCATACAAGAAAATTTCGAGGGATACATTTTTTAAAGCTTTATGTTCAAAACAGAAAAATAACATCAACAACATTTTAAAAGGAACACCGGGTAGAAAACATTATTTCACTGTAAAGCTGGTGAGGATTTATTATATCTTTATTATAGAAAATGTGTAACTCTCTAAGTAAAAAAAAAATAATAGTACAACTTAAAAATAGGGAGAAGTCAAAGTGATAAAATTTATAAAATAAATAATCGGTTTTTAGCAATTCAATAATAACTTTTTAATATTTTCTTTTAAAATTCATGTCTTAAACTCCAAATTATTTCTTCTTAAAAGGTGCCCTCCCACAACTATATAAATGGGGGGAAAATGGACATACAGGAAAATAACAAAATGTCTAAAACTCCTTGGGATTAAATCCAAAGTTTCTAAGACTACTACCAAACAAAAAGTAAAGAGCTAAAATTTTAGGTGACCAGAACTTTGACTGCTTCTCACTGGTGTAGTGTCACCACTGATGACTGGTCCTGTTTAATTAAATAAATAGCACTTCTCTACATGGACCAGAGTCGCATTCGTAGGCTGTTTCTGTGCAGTTCACTTTGGTGAGCCATACATGAAGGCCAGTTCATTCCAGTTCATCTTTTTTCTTAGTCTTGATTTGTTTTTTCAAAAGTGCAACTCACATGGCCATTTTCACCAGGTACAGAAAAGCTGCCTACATACTGTGTAGAAATTAAACATTTCCCTCCAACCTTTAGATGCTTTAGTTGAGCCAGAATTAATAGCCTAAAATTCTCTCTTGAGGTAATTTTATTCCAGGTTTGTTGTTGTTGTTGTTTGTCTTTCTAGTATACCTAATTGTTTTGAGGTCATACAGAACAAAATTTCAAAGCATCTCTACTTTCAAATTTTGAAAAACTGAAATTAGAAACAAGTCATTTCACTTTCAGCCTCTGTTCCTTCAGTGAAGACATGAGTGCTCACTGCAGTGACCAGGCTGATACATATCCCTGGCCACAGGTGAGGGATTGCTCTTCTCAATCTACAGAAGTCTTCTTTTCTCAAGGGAGTAGACACCAACTTATAAGAAAACTAAGACTATTACATCTATGTTTCTTCTGTTTATTTCTCAATTTAGACAGTTGGGGAGAAACAGAAAGCATATTCTGTCTAGAAAAGGAACAATTTAGAAAGTGGAAAAAAATAGGATACAGTTGACCAATAAATATAAACATTGTCAATGTTATTAATAAGCATACAAATTTAAAATTTTCAAGAGAGTTCTAGGAATGGACGTTTCTGTCTAAATTTTAGCCACTGCATTTAAAGCCAACTTGCTGAAGTGTTTTCAAAAGGAATTAGTAATTTTTTTAAGTTAGGCAATGAGAATGTGTGTTAACTTTTTGTATGCATCTATTTGTGTATGCTTATCAATTTGTGTATCTTTGCATTTTAAATAGTAAGGAGTGTTCAGCTTACTAGACAATATATTATTGTCTAGATAGTGGATAATCTTCAAGAAGAAAAAGCTTTAGAGTTGGAAGGAATATTTAAAACACCTTCTCTGGCTATGCAGAAAATTCTACCTAAATAATGTAAGTGATCTTTCCTAGTGGCCAATTGTCAATAACAGAGTTTATACATGAAAAAAATTCTAAAAATTACTCCAAGCTTTCCTGCTAAGCAAAGATATATGGATATCTTCAATGATGTTGAATGCATTTACTTCATATTATTTTACTTTTGAAAAAAAATCTGCATTTTGAAGTCTAAATATTTTTTGAACATGAAAGCTTAGTACTGCAAAATGATCAGTATTCAATGTGAATTTTACGGTTGGAAATAGCAATTTATAGTTAAACTTGGACAAAATATTAGGTTATTTGTCAGAATTTATTCTTAGTAACAACAAACTAGATTAAAAATGTTCTTTATCATCATTTCTCAAGTTTCCAGAGAGCACAGGGTTATCATCATAGCAGTGCCCAGTTTTCCATTCCATTGCACTCCTGTGATACTTAAATAACCTTGAAATCAGATCCCAGGATGCAATCCTTACAATCCTTACCAGCCTGTTCTAAACAGAGAAAACTTGCAGATAAAAGGGGAAAAAGTCTCCCAAAGACACTTTGGAAGGGTTTTATATGCTTACTAAACTATTCACAGTTTTAGAGAACATTAGGCATAGAGACTCACACCTATTCAAGCAGCCTACAGTTAAACAAGTATCTTTGAAAATACTCTCACTTTCAGTAAAGAACCAGAACAGTTACTCCAAAATAACAGAATGAATCCCACATCTTATCCTTAATTTTGCTACTTTTGTTCCATAGTGCTTAATTTTATCTTTTATGCAAGTATAATAACAACCCCAAATGGAATAACTTAACAGCTTCATGATGCACACATCCCCTGCTGAGCAAAATTAATATTGATAAAGTAATATTCTGTCTGAATTTTCAACCAAGATAAACCTTGATTACTCACAATTGGAGACTAAGGCATTTCTCACAGTGTAACATTATTTTTATTAGATATTGTAGCTGTGTGACTGACTTATCAGTGATATGAGAGGTGGTTGATTTCAGAACAATATTTATGATGTGTGACAAATAAGAGCAAAAATACTGATGTTTTCTCTTAAAATTTGGTTTGTACTACACGTCAAAATGGGAGAGTATGTATATTTGAGAAAACATTAAGGTAAACATCTCTGGTTAAAATTATCACATTACTTTGGAAACCTATCTTCAAATGAGTGTAGAAAAGTCTAATTATGATTCATGATTTACTTGCTTGAGTATATATAACTCCTTATTGGAACAACCTTGACACATACAGCAGCTACAAACTCTAGAGAAAATACAAAAATTAAAAAATAATACAAGACATTGGAGAGTGATTAAAAAGTAGCAGAAACTGTAAAGAAGTTCACCTTTCACAGAAGAGAATGACACAAGTGATTTTCTGATTTTTACCACTTCTATCCCAAGGATAGTCTTGCACCATGCATGGCTGCTGAAAACACCAATTGCAGATGCAATGGAAAGTGAAATAGAACCAGAGAAAATGAAAATGGAAGAATGTACACTACTGTGTTATTGATGAAGGATAAGATAGTAACATTTAACAATAGGGAACTCATAAAATGAGATAAAAAGTCATGAGGAGCTCATAACAATGTAAAAATAGCATAAACAATTTACCAAAAGCATTTAAAAATCTGATTTTAACATATGGAAACATATTTGACCTCCATTATAATAAAAATATACACATAAATCCCATCATATTTAAACCAGATTTTAAGCCTTTGCTGCTATAGTATTGAAACAGATGTCAACCACCTGCCAGTGCCTCTTTTCTGGGTTCTTGTCTTGTGAATTCTAAGAGTGAAATCCATGTTCAAGAAAGAGTATGATGTATTGACATGAGAAGAAAAGAGACAGAGTTCCCACAGGGCAAATGGGGCCAAGTGAGGGTTTCCCTTACATGTACTAATCTAGGGGTTCATATAGCTACTGGGTAGGGGCATTAATGCTAATCATACCTTGGAAACTTACCAAGGCTATTGGTCAAATGGGGAAAGTTAACACTATTGGTTAGAACCAGTAGATTTTACAAAGGTCTGTCCCCCCTCCCTTTCTCAGGATGCCCTAGACAAAGGAGTTGGCTGGAATGTTTGGAATATTTATACAGCTTCACTTCAAGGAGTGGCTTTTACATTAAAAAAAAAGCATAGTTGGAGTCCATTAACCTATTCATCTTATTCAGTATCACCAGAATAGTAATAAAACTCTACTAAAAAGAATATGTGTTGTCATACATATCTAGTATAAAGACAAACTGGTGCAATACATACCACACTGAATTTGTAGAAATCTAAACAAACTAGATATGTGTTATCTTTAAATCCAAAACCTAAATTCAGGGAATTTACCCTAAAGGTATATTTTATTTAGTACAAAAGATCATAGTTTAAAAAAATTCCATAACATCCATTATGTTTTTGTAATATATATATATATATAATTTATATTTATACAGAAAAAGTATATGTATATATACTCTTTCTATATTTTCTTTTTTAAAAATAAAATAAACAAGTACCTGTCCATGAATTTGAGGATAGATCTAAGTGAAAAAAAATAATGTTTAAAAAGAAACTTCCTCTAAGTCTTTTTTTTTTTTTAAGTATGGATTTGTTTATTTATTTGGGTAGAATGATCTCCACCTCAAAGTGATGACAGGGCTTGGATTTCATTTTTTGTTTTTTCACTAGAATGATCACCCAATAAATCATTTCCTCAAACATTTGTTTTTGCAAAGCTTCACTTACACACTCCTGCTTCTACAAGCCCTTTTTCCTTGTTTTCATGCAGCTGCTCTTTAGTGGACTTGTGGTCTCTGGTCAAAGGTACACATAAGTGATTCACTGGCTTTCATTACAGATACATGTTGCTAGAATATAAAGTGATTGTGTTTTCAATATCCGAGTCTCTCTTCTGCAAAAGTATGAGCAGGAAGCTCTCTGCTTGAGGGACTGTTTGTTTCCATTTTTGATGAGCCTGGAACAAGGTTAATCCTGGGTTAAATGTTTATAAAAAAAATTCCTAGCTTCATTGGTCCCTAGAGCATCTCTGAGATGGCTGAATGTACCCGAAAGATAAAGCAAGCACAGCATCACCCAGAATGTGTGGGCTGTGGGGCAGGTTCAGCTCTGACTCAGTCTGATTTCTTTGTCTTTTTCCACACACCTCCGGTGTAGTCTTGCAAAGACAAGATCACTGCTGCTGCCCAGCATTCCAGTGTGCTCTGGCAAATTAAGGAAGGCCTGCCATGTCTGGATGGAGTGTCCCTAAGCTCTGTCTGAGTGGGAAGTGGCTGCTCACCAGTGTCACATAGCAGTGGTGTCCCTAAGGTGTTCATCAAGTGAGGCAGCAGTGAGGTGGGGAAGGATGTGAGAGGTCAAGTAACAGACACCTGTGGAGTGCTTCCTGGGCACGGCACGCATGAGGGCCTGGATTCATTCTCAGCACTGGGGAGAGAAAGAGAGAAGCTGTGGAATGTGGCCTGCTTGTGGTGTAATTTTATATGTCCCACTTCCTCTTTCTCTCTCTATTTCTCTTTCTTTTTAAATATCAAGATCTGCATTTATTTGAGTTGACAAATGGTCCATTTAAAGTAAAAATGCAAGAATCTCCAAATCCAATAAACTGTAATATCCTTTAGCTATTCCTCTCTCATTTTTTAGAAACTTTTTTTTTTAAATATCACCTTTTAAAATTTTTTATTCATTGTAGTTAGTTGTACATGACAACAGAATGCATTTCAATTCATCCTACACAAATGGAGCGCAACAGTTCAATTTTCTGGTTGTACACAGTGTAGAGACACATCATTCCTGCAGTCATATGTGTATCTAGGGTAAGGATGTCCACCTCATTCCACCATCTTTCCTATCCTCATAACTCCTCCCCACCCTCCCCTGTGCCCAATACAAAGTTCCTCCATTCTTCCCCCTACCCCATCATAGATCAGCATCCACTAATCAGAGAAAACATTTGGTCTTTGGTGTTTTGGGGATTGGCTCACTTCGCTTAGCATAATATTCTCCAACTTCATTCATTTACCTTCAAATGCCATAATTTTATTCCCTTTTAATGCTGAGTAATATTCCATTGTGTATATATGCCACAGTTAATTTATCCATTCATCTATTGATGGGCATCTATGTTGGTTCCTCAGTTTAGCTATTGTGAATTCCAATCCTCAGGATATATAAAGAAATCAGAAAAGTTAATACCCCAGACAAACAACCCTATCAATAAATGGGTTAAAGAACTGAACAGACACTTCTCAGAAGAAGAGATACAAGCAGTCAACAAATATGTGAAAAAGTGTTCAATATCTTTAAAACTAGGGACATGCGAATCAAAACTACTCTTAAGATTTCCTCTCACCCCAGTCAGAATGGCAGTTATCAAGAATACAAACAATAAGAAGTGTTGGAGAGGATGTGGGGGGAAAAGGCACACTCTAAAGAGTGGAATCCCCTTTCCCTTTCAAATGCACCTAAAGTGCAGTTCACCTACATGGAGAGCATTTAGTGCTGTTGTATTGTTTTGTTTTTCTCAAAGAGGAAATCAAGAGGAAGAGAAAAGAGAAGAATGGAGGGAGGACTTCGTTCCCCAGGGGGTGAGGACAGACTTCCATCTCAGCACCAGGAGAGGTGTGGAGGCTCACCTGGCCCAGAACAGCCATTCTCCCTTTTCTCCTGGAGATCACCCTGACACCCTCTGAGCTCCAAGTCACCTTCGCCTGTGCCAGAGACACTCCACCCAGCTCTCACACTTCTACTTGGAACCCCTGGCTCTTCTTGCCTGCACCCTGAGGGCCTGGGATTGACCTAAGTCCCTCCCTGCACACTGGATTTAGGACTGGAGCAATTTAGAAATGATGGAGAGCAGAAGAAAATCCTTTGTACTTGACAAAAGCAGAAATGAAAATCACTTTGGAAAGCATCCTCGAGTCAGGAGAACAGTGAAATATAATGCACAAGCTCACCTTTTATTTTACAAATCAAGTATTTCTCTGTGTTGGAATTTATAGTACCTTCTCCTGCTAATCATGATGTATTTACACATCCAATGAAATCTCCAGATCTTTTTAAAAGATCTACTCCAAAGAGGTTTCCTCTCCTCTGACACTATGCCACTGAGATTTGAAAAGTGCCAGACTCAGTTCTGTAAAATCTTGTCTGGGTTTCTACACAGCCTACCAGATGGCTCACTCCGTTTTGTTTCCTCTTGATTTTATTTCTATTGCATTAGTTATTCCTCCCAGCTTGCTGCCCTCTATAAATCTTAAAACCATGTCCTTTATCTGCCTTCCTCCTGGTTATTAATTAAATAATTTTAACAAGACAGGGCTAAGAGCCAACACACTATAGGGCTTTGCTGAAACAGCTCCACTTTGTAGTCTGATATTTATTAACATTTGTTAGAAATGTAGCTACAATACAACTTGATTTTTCTGTGAAAAGCTATTATTTTCCTATTGCTTTTCTTCCTTATCTTTAGTATGGAGTAGATTTTATAGCAGTTTTTCATGCCATCTCTTATGAGAGAGAGTCTTCAAGTCCTCACGGTGAGACATCGATGCTCTTGTTAAATACAATGAAAATTACACATAAAAATAAAATGCACATGTGGTGGCACATTCCTGTCCAGCAGCTCAGGAGGCTGAGGCAGGAGGATCACAGGCTCAAAGCTAGCCTCAGCAAAAGGGAGGCACTAAGCAACTCAGTGAGACTTTGTCTCTAAATAAAATGCAGGATAGGGCTGCATGCTGGCCTCCTGACATTGGACTGCTAGCCTCCACGACTGTATAGATTCCATTCTGAACTTCATCTCCTATTATCCACCATTCTTCTCCTTGCTCCAAATTGGAGAGTGGGAATGGTTTGGTGCTTTGAAACCCCAATGGGACCACGTTATCATAGTATTCCAACATCAAATCCTAGTACAGTTTCTTCTGAGCAGAATCCAGGACCTGCCAGCCCTCCAAGGGAAAATTCACAATCGCATCTTCCCATGTCACCATGTTCCTCTATAGTGGATAACACAATATGTTTTATATCTCTTCTATATTATCCATGGAGTTCTTATGGGCAGAAATCTTGGCATCCAATTTAAGGCATCCTTATAAGTGATAATATTCTAGATTAGGAACTTTCTCCTTCCTTCAATCTTTTCCTTCATCTTTCTTTCTTCTGGGGAGCTAGGACTTGTGGGCTCCAAACCAATGTCTGTAGACTGGCCACAACATTCCTAATTAGAGATTACTTACAAGAAAAAAAAAAAAAATATATATATATATATATATATATATATATATATATATATATATATTTGGAACTAGATTTAAAATGAGTAAGTTATTGCCTTGTAGACAAGGTAAGGAGGACTCATAAAAACACAGAAATCAGTACTTGTTACACAAAAGACAACAAAGAAGAGCTTAGTCTTTCAAGGAAGAGTCCTTAACCTTGCAGCATGAGTAGGTTACCCTTGTGAAACTGGGAACAAGTTGCCTGCTTCAGCCATGTCAGGCAGCTTTGCTTATTTTTTTTTCCCTACATAATCCTTTTAATCAGGGAAAACACTATATATGTGTGTATGTGTGTAAAACATATGTAAAACACATTTATTTTAAAAAATATATGTGAATATAATTTTATATTTGTATGTAAATATATTTTTTAAATAATGTATGTAATAAATTTGTGTATTATATATAACGTATATTATATATAACGCTATATATCACTATAAATATATCTATATTCTTCAGCTTCTCTGGAGAATCCTGACTTAGAAAGACTTGAGATCAATAGATCACGGAGGTATCCACTGGAATATTACGGACAAGAAATTGTGCTGAATGAATGGAGGTGATGGTATATGAACATACTTTTCTTCTGTTTTACTCTCTTTGCTGGAAAGAAAGATTATCCTAAGAATGTGGACAATTACAGCAACAATTAAAATGAATTTGACACATGATCAGAACAAATGAAATACATCTGCACAAATGCACAAATATAAAAATACTGCCATTGAAATGGAGATAAACATTGTTAATGTCTTGACATGTATACTTCTAGGATTTTATATGTGCATAAATATATGTGCTTTTACACAAAGGATCAATTTAATATGCACTAGCAATATAAAATAAACATTTTTGTTATCTAATTATTAAAATTAATATGTGATCAACATCTTCCCATGACACTACTATGTAATATATATAAACTTTAGTGCTGTTTTCCCTTAGTTTTTTAGTTTGCCCTCTCTGGATTGGATAGAGCCCTGCAGGTACATGTCTTGACTGGACATTCTAATCTCCATGGGGGGTCAGAACAGCCCCATAGAGCACTACGTTTAATAAGTAGAACTCAAGCCAAATTTCTGCTTCTGTTCTTCTGTTTTTCCTATTGCTAAAACTCCTGGCATGGGACAAAATTGTAGCTAGTGTTCCGTATTCTCATAAAGCAGAATACGGATTTCAAAGGTGAAATTAACATTCCTTACTGTGTTATCTTGCCAAATTTAAAAATGTGACTCTGCTAGGAAACATTATTGCAGTATTTTATATGCAGACATTTAGGTTGAATCTCACACAAACATATCATTAATTTCCTCAGTCTGTCTCTGCACTTTTAAGAGATAATCTCCAGGGTGCTAGCTGTCACCATACTGAGACACTAATGTCTTCTGACTCTTCGCTAGGAGAAACTGCTTCATATCTGGTATTAAAAAGTGTTCATGTTTCTTGCTTCTTTTGACAGTTCTTGGCAGAGTTTACTAAATCATAATGTTTATTTAAACATTTTTTTAAAAGATACCCAAATTGCTACCCAGATTGCTTTTATGTCCTACTTTATTCATAGAATCATGTCATGTAGTCCAGAGGATGCAGGAGTTATACAAATTATCGTGTAAGAACTGTTGCTATTTGAATTTAGACCATTTAATATGTGATGTACAATGAGGCTTATAATTGTGGAAATCTTAAAGTCATACATAAAAATGATAAAAAATTTCCCCTTGTAAGTGATTTTTAATTCTCCCAATATTCATTCAGACTCAGAAAAGCATGCTCTCTTCTGTGCTTTCAAATAGAGATTTGACCTTATATATGTGTGTATATACATGTGTATATATATATATATATATATATATATATATATATGACCATATACATATGTATGTATGTGTGTATAAGTTTATTACTGCTGCTGTAACAAGTCACTATAAACTTATGAATTTAAAACAGCATGAGTTTATTATCCTAATTATTAAAAGAGATCAGAAGCCTGAAATGGGTCTTACTGGGCTAAAGTAAAGGTGTTTATAGGTCTGTGTTCCTTTCTAGTGTCTAGGCAGAGTCTGTTTCCTTTTTTTCTTTTTCAACTTTTCCAATTCTAGAAGATATCCACATTCTTTAGATTATGTCCCCAATTCTTTATCCTCAAATACATCAGCACCGAGCTGAGACCTTCTCACAATGCCACCTTGCTGATTCTCCCTGTATCTTCCTCTTTAACTTTTAAGGGTCTTTGGGATTATATTATGCCCACTCAGATAATCCAGTATAATCTCCCATTTTCAAGGTCAACTTATTAACCATCTTAATTCTTTCTGAAACTTTGATTCCCCTTTGTCATGTAACCTTATATTCAAAAATTCAGCAGTTTGGACACTCTTATTTTAGTGGGACATCATGCGTGCAATATCATTGCATGATTATTGTCATTTACAGTTAATTGTTAGGTTTCTTGATACCAGCATTTTGTTCTGATAGCAGCATACTTTGTAGCTTTGTTTTGAATGCTTACTGGTATTGCACATCATAATTCCATAGCTCATATATATGCTATTTGTTATATTACATATAACAAATGTACATATGTGTGTATATATAAACGAGGTAAAAATTTGAAGTTTATTTTATGTGGAGTCAAATTTATTGACTGGACTGTGCTGATGTTTTGAGGAGAGAAATACTGCACTTCTGCCTCCCTGCTTGAGTCTTCATCCTATTGCAGGAGAAAACAGAGCCACACAGATGGAAGCAAGTCCTACTATTGAGAAAAACTAGTTTGGAGGACGAGGCAAGAATGGGCTCCAGTGCTTTTGACCCAGTATAGGTAAATTTTCCCATCCAGCTCCAAGTAGTCCATGGCAATCTGCCTTATGGGAGACTTGGCCTAGAGGAACAGAGCAGGACACGTACTCCTGGGGCAGGCGGATTCCCCAGAGAGAGCAGGCCTAGAGTACAGTGTCCATGCAGGAGTGCCTCTCAGATCCATCAGCAGGTAACTGCAACTCATGGGAAATGGTAAGAGTGGAGCAAATGACCAGTGCAAAGTGAAACGCCTCCTCAGGAACTCAGGAAAGGTTCCTAACAGATTGGCCATTCCATGAAAATATAGATCTGCCGATTTTCTCAATATGCTAATGCCAACTATGGTTGAAAACAGACCAACATTTAAGATTGACTATAAATGTGCATAATTAGAGATCTATTATAGTCATTTATAAAACCCAGTATAATTGTAGAGTATTTTAGCTATCTCAAAATAAGTTAGGAAACAGATGCAACAAACGTACAATAAACAGTACTTTTCCAATTATTATGTACCACTATATATTCAAATTTTAGTTTCAAAATATTTATCTTGATACAAGCTGCCTTATATATTTTTTAGAATAAATAAATAGAATCCTGATCCAAACTGAGCAAAATGCTTAGAGGAACAATGAAAAACAATGACCTGTATATTTATGAATATGTTAATAGTATTTATTTTTCTCTACATTAGAATATATACACTGCTAAGTGTATTTTCAATAGAGCATAACATCTAAGAAAAATGGATGTATTAGTAGAAATCTTTCCTTTAGAATGATGTGCTCTTTGAACTCAGGGCCAAAATGCTGTAACCATTGTAAAATGTATCACCTTTTATGCCCTAGGAGTAAAGGAAAACTGTGGAGATAAAGATAAAGTAGATCCTCACAACAAAATATGCAGGAAATAATTTCCATTTGGATTTCTGCACCTCAGTCTCTCTTCCATTTTTTTGGGGGGGTACCAGGGATTGAACTCAGGGGTAATCAACCACTGAGCCACATTCCTGGGTCTATTTTGTGTTTTATTTAGAGACATGGTCTCACTGAGTGGCTTATTGCCTTGCCATTGCTGAGGCTGGCTTTGAACTTGTGATCCTCCTGTCTCAGCCTCCCAAACTGCTGGGATTATAGGCGCACCATCACGCCTGGCTTGCACCTCAGTCTCTTTAAGATATAAAATAATTAAAATAACAGACCCTCCATGAGGCTATTATAAAATTCAGTTGAGCCAAATAAGCAAAACCCTTAGAATGGCAGCTGGCACGAGGCATTTTAATAACTGTTCATGGTAAAAGAAATGGGGCTGAGAGACGTGTTCTATGTCAAAGAATTAGAAAACTACAGGACTTGAGTCTAAGATTCTAATTATTAATTCTGACTCTCAGTCTTATGTGCCAAAATTATGTTTGGAACACATATTCGTACAATTCAAATATTCCAGTTTCAAAGCCATATGTTTGGTCTTGCATGACAATATTCCTATGGGGAAATGTTCTTGTGATACCAGTTTTCAGTGGTTATTAACGTCTCAAGAACAAACCCATGACCTGACTTCTGATGTAGTACAGCACCTATGATCCAGCATTTCTGATGATTTTCCAGGGACTTTTAGTGCTCCAGCTACTATCTCCTTACAAAATACTTCCTCCCACCACCTCTTGCTATTGTACCAGAAACTTCCAGTTTCTTTTTCATCTCAAACAAAAGGCAAAATCAACTAACTTCCAAACTACTTCTGCACTGTTTGCTTTCATAAACAAAATAGTTTTAGTGTCATTATTAATTAATTCAATTAGATATTGGAGCTACAGTCATAATCATGATAAACCCAGTTCTTAGAAATTCATTTTAAAATTTATATTTCACTGTTCTTGGTTTCTTGTAGCTTATTGACCACCTATCTAGTTACAGAATGATATGAATCAACTTTAGCTGACATGAGATAGTGCAATCTTAATATTACAGTATGGCAGAGATGGAAGAAAAGTAAATAATTAAGTTTTGCCTATGATGCAATTTTTCTGAGAAAAAAGTTAATTGTAAGCATGTACTTTTCTTTATTATTTTTTGTGGTGCTGGGGATTGAACACAGGGCCTTGTGCATGTGAATCAAGCACTCTACCAACTGAGCTATATCCCCATTCCTTTGTATAGAAAAAAAAGTGTCTGCAATTGAGAGTTATCATTGTTTCATCAAAGTGACACATTGTATAAAATGCTTCAGTTTAGCTTTAAATTTAACTCAATAGCCTCATAAGTCTATTTATTTCATTTATAACTTAGCAATTATATTTCTTCAGATATTTATGTTTTCAAATAAGCTCAATTTTATTTTTGAATATGTCAAGTACTAAGACAAAAAGCAAAATGTTTACAAACTTTTAAGAAGTTTTGTAACCAATAATAAAAAAAAATTAAGTATGGCAGGGCTGAAGTTCATTCAATGATTTCAATATCCTTTAAAACATTGTCAAATATCTGTGATACAATTCAACTGGCTATCACAATTTTGGAAAAGTTAACTAGATATTTGAAAATTAAAATGTTAAGGAAATTCTTTCAGAATCTCTAGAATGATAATTTTATTAAAGGTCCCTGAATGTTAATGATAAATATACACAGGTTATTTAAATGAGTAATATTTTAGCTCTAAACTTATCATGGAAGAATTAAATTTGTGAGGGTGTTTATTTTTATTAGCTTTATATTTAATTATGATTCTTTCCAAAGTTAGAAGACATGTCCAGGAAATAAGTTTATCAACTCCAGGAAACTGAAAACTGCTATCTGTCAATAATTTGAGGACAGAATGTTGAATCTATGAGGATTTCACATCCAGGGAGAGTTGACTTGGACATAGATGGACAAACTGTGGTCTGCTATCATAATTGAGCTGTGTATTCATATATTATTTGGGTCTAGCCAAGCAAAAAATCCACAGAAGATATTTTCTTGTAGCCCAAATAGTTCTACATATTTCAGGTCTTTTTCTACAGGTCCTGAAGAATGAAATTCATACTCACAACATGTTTATTTGATGGGGTTTTGTTTTGTTTATGTTAGATAATATAAGCTCCCTAAATTTAGTGAGGCATTCTGTTTTTCAAAATTAAGATAATGTTTCAGAAAAAAATATGAGCAATAGAACCATTAATGTCCCTATTCCATTCTCTTTATGGCCTAACACTATGTATGAATGTGTGTGTGTGTGTGTGTGTGTGTGTGTGTGTGTGTGTGTGTGTGTATCTGTGAGAGAGAGAAAGACAGAAGCAGAGAGAGGCCCAGACAGTGGTATGAACTGAGGACTACTTGAAAATAAATGTAGTCAGATTCCTAATTTCTAACCTACTTCAAGTTATTCAGTCGCCGTTGGGGTTGCTGGGTTGCTGGATTATTCGCTAACTTTCTTGAATGTCTTCTTAAAAGGATGAGCATTCTTTCCCTCTCTACCACCTGCAGGTTTCCCAAGGATACTCCAGGTCCCAGAGTCCCTGCCATCTTCTGCATGGAGCTTCTCTGATTCTTGACTTTCTCTGGGCTGTGCTTTTTGCTCTCTCCAGTGTGCTGTTAAGGGAGCTGCGCTTGCCTTCTCTGCACTCAATGTCAAAGTGACTGATGCTGCCTTTCAGCAAGACAGCAAGTCTGTCTCTGCGTGCCTCTGAGGCTGGAATCTGGAAAGATGCAAGTTTACCTGTTCAATTTATTTGTTGCCCAAATTGGAATTTGAGTCTTCTATAGTCCTGTGCCTGCAGAGGATTGTATTAAAAAAAAATCAAGGGAAGAAATACAAAACATCTGTGTGTGTGTGTGTGTGTGTGTGTGTGTGTGTGTATGTGTGTGTGTATGTGTGTGTATCTTTTTATTGGCATTTCTCAAAAAGGCAAAGTATATGTTTTTAAAAAAATATACTTTCCTGAATACTTTAAATATGGAAAGCTATAAAGCAATGAAAAAACATATTCTTCTCATTGTATGTTGAAACACTTTTTCTGATTGTTTCAAAATACAAAATTTTACAAATTAATGTCTTCCTTAAAAATTGCTTTAGTATCACTTTCTGATCCTCATCCTTTTGAAGAAAATTAATGCATAAAATTGACATAACTATTTCTTATTTTAGCCAATGTTTTTTTCTCTCTCTCACTGTCTCTCTCTCTCTCTCTCTCTCTCTCTCTCTCTCTCTCTCTCTCTCTCTCTCACACACACACACACACACACACACACACACACACATGCCAATACCTAAAGATCTAGTTTATTAGTAAAGTTCAATATATCAATGTTTAACAACTATATTGTTTTACCCATATAGCCCTATCATGTTTTACTCATATATTTCATGTTGACCTGGTAAATATCTCCACTTTGTTTTCTGCATTAGGGTTGCCACAAAGATACACAAACATTTGTATATTTATGTGTATACATTTCTTTACAGTGTACATTAATAAATGAAAATGCAGAATGCTGGTTAATGAGAAATACTTCTTTGAATCTTTATATATATATATATATATATATTATAGAATGATGTATTCAAATACATCAATTGTACATATATAGTATATATCATAAAAGAGTAAATACATGTACTACCTTTCAGAATAAGAAATTGAACATGATAGTACAGAAGGCCCATTATACCACACCACCAGTGCAACCACATCTCATCCATGCAGCTATTATCTTGATGTGTATTAAATGTTCCCTGCTTGTTTTATTAATTTTTGTGGGTGTGTGTATTAATACTGGAAATTATGCTACTTCCTATTTCACAAGATTACTTTAAGATCTAAATTGTTAAATGACTTAGGATATACATAAAATTAGCCTCTATAAAAATAAACCTCTAGAAGGGTTAATTGTGGTTTCGTTGTTGATGTTATTAGTACTATTAATCAAAATGTCTTTCAGTATACCTGTGTAAAGTTTCCCTAGAACTTTAATACAGACATGTAATATTTGGGGATTTTGTTATTGATTTTGGTTTTGGTGCTGCCTGGGATTGAACCCAGGGTCTCATACGTGTTAGACAAGCACTCTTCCCTTGAGCCACATCCCAGCCAGTTATGTAATATTTGGATTTCAGGTTCCCAAATGTATTCAATTTCAAACCATTTATGCAAGGAACATGTAGCAGTTTACATTCCTACTAGTAACAAACTAGAGGATGCTATTTTCCATTTCCCACAGGGATTGATATTGCCAGACAATCTTTCTACTTGATAACCTGAAGGTTATTTCATTGTATTTTTAATTCAGTCTTTCTTGATACTTATGCTTATATTTTTGGTTGGGATTACTATTATTATTTTTTTTAGAAAACTTTTTAATACTTGGGCCTTTTTCCCAATATCATTGTCTTATTACTAAAGGATAAATTATTTTTATATATTTTGTACCTGTATCCATGTGAGTTAAAGTTCACAAATATCTGAGTTTGAGTTTTGACATTTCATACTCTTTATGGTAACAATAAATGCATATTAAATTCATAATTTCAATACTACTGATTTATCATTCTTTGTTGCACTTTCTGGGTTTTGCAATATAATCTTTGCAAAATTTTATAAGTTTTCTTTCATATTCTAGTTCTCATTACTGATTACCTTTTGTTCATGGTACAGGGTGAAAATGGTCTCTGCTTTGTAGGATTGTCCTGAGGATTACTGAGTTACTATAACAAAGTTATGCAAAGAGATGCAGATTCAATGCGAGTATTAGCTATTATGATTACTGTTTATATCTATCTTACTTTCATGGAACATTGAACTTCTGCCTTCTTCCCACTATCTCTTGTTTGATATCAGGTTTTAAGGGCTCTCCATGAATCATGAACCACCCACTCTTGCAGCCAAGTCCTGCAGTTCTGGAGCCAGAAACACAACATGAAAATTAACTGAAAGCTCCTCTAGGGAATTTGAGAGTGAACTGGTTTGAAGAGTTCATGTCCTAAGAAGTATCAAATGAAATAGTGAACCCTTAATTGATCTCAACTACATTTCCTTTCCTATTATTTGCATTTATATATTTCTGCTCAGGACAGTCCAAATCATTTTTATAAAGGACATTAAATTTTCTCTTGTCCACACTCCTAATTCTGGTTATGCCTTTATGCTGACTTAAAAAAAGACTCTACATAAATGTTAACAATATAGAAAATAACTTTAGAAATATAACCCATTTTACTCAACAGTTATACATGATATTGCATTTTGGTAAAAAGATATTAATATGTACTTTTCAATATCTTAGAATTAAATGCAAGTGAAGCAGGAAATCAGAGGAGGAACTAATTATAGAATGTAATATATTTTGAATTGTTATAATTACACGTTATTTAACTGCTTAAACATTTGATTGTTTTTTCTTACAGGAATGTACACTATCCCAGTGGATCACAGGACTCACCTTACTCACATAGAAAATAGCTCTATGCTATTTTCATCCTAATATTGCAAAGTTTAGAAATAGAAAATCCTGAACAGGAATTTAATTTAATTTATGATGAGAAAATTGTTGAGATAATAAAATCACACGTTTTATAAGTGAATTTATTTTTTAGGACTTTTCAGTAGTTTTTTAAATTCCTCTTATGTAATAGACAAGTTAGGTTGAAAAGACCTTATTGGCTAATTAGTAATTACACTGAACTCAGGATAGACACATGCATTCTAATCAATAATCTGTGCATCAAAATACAGCTATTGTACTTCTGCACATAAGAGCTGTTGGGATTCACTTTTGCTTGCAGTTTTATAAATTTCTCAAAGTTAAGAGATATGACCTTTTTCTCATCTTTGAGTTTTCAGCCAAGACTTAAATGACAAAATACTACAAGAAAAATATCTTGTAATTTTCTGGCAGTTGCCCAGAATATAACACAGGGAGGAAGTTTGAAAGTACATTGTAAGGGAAGCCACTGAAGCAATAATTCTTCAAATGTTACCCTACTGGTCTAAAGGACATGGTGCAGGCATGAGAGGAGAAAAAAGAAAAATACCCATGTGCAGCCAGGGAGTAACTAACCAACTGATGCATCAATTCTGGAATTCAGCAGGAAAAATTGATACAATCTTTATCTCCAAGGAACTAGAGGCCATTTGGTACAAACATTTCCTTTTAGTCTCAAGGTATAAAAGTTCAAAAGTGAATTTATTTACACATGCCTCAAAGACATGAGGTTTTTAAAATTACCCATTACAGGTATAATCTATATCATATAAAATTGTAATTCAGATTTCTAAAGTATTTTTCACATTAATGTACCTGAAACAAGTGAACTTTGAAATTTATGTCAATCTCATTTTATTTTTATATATTTCTTTAATCACAATATATTTCTATGAATTTTATTACATTATCAACTTTCTTTTTTTGAAATGACTAATTTTGTATGTTTTAATGATTTCTGCCTTAAATTAAATTAATATTTGTCTGACATAATTTGCTTATAAAATTACTTTTGCTTAGTGTCTCTTTGTTTAAGGCATAGCTCTTGGAGGTTGCATGATCTATGATTTTCTTTTGACCTGGGGAGTCAATTTCTCTTTTGTTTATTGTTTGATTGGGAGTTTTATTCTATTTATGACTTTTATACCTTGAATATTTGGCTCAGTTCTATCACTTATGGTTTTTTTATTTCCTTTGGTGTCATTCTTTGATGTGCATACTTTGCTTCCTTCACTTGCCTCCTATACAGTGTCCTGAAGGGTCGTCATTTATTTATTTATTTTTTTCAAGCTTATTTGTTTCAAATTCTACTTGTGATTATCTTCACTTTTGAAAATTACTCTTTTTTATCAGTTATTAAAGGTCAGATTCCAGACTGAGATTTTAATTGTTAGGTAGCTATAATTTGGAGGAAGCAGTGTAGCAAATATTTGCCTTCTGGAACATGCTTCTAAGGTCATCTTCTTTTCATTTTTCTGTCTTATTAAAATTTCAGATCCAAAACCCTGATTATTATTTTGAAAGATTATTTGAACAACAGTATTATTAAGAACAATAATGACATTTCACTAGGTTTAGATGTCATCTTTAACCAAATCGTAATTTTCTTTCTTTCTTTTTTTTTTTTTTTGGTACTGAGGATTGAACCCAGGGTTTCAAGCATGCAAGGCAAGCACTCTACCACTGAGCCACATCCCCAGCCCGCCAAAGTTATTTTTAGTTATACCACTTTAACTGGTTTCAATGCACATTGCATGTCTGTTTGATAACATTATGCTTTTAAGTATTTCTTTTAAAGAATGGACACATTGATAGTATATATTCGAATTCCTTTTATGATTAAACAATTAAAACTCTAAAACCAGTCATTCCACTACATGTAAGGATAACTTATTCCCAGTTAAAAATCTTCAAGGTCATATTTTTATGCATATTTAAGATTTTGTCTCATTTTTTTTATTAAGTGAATTTTTTATTTGCTATCTTCTTAACCAAAAATCTGCTCCTGTCTTCTCCCCCAATTTATTCAGAGACATTTTATAATCAAAATTATTTGCTTTCCTATATATTCAACTAAGTTTCAGCAGGAAACAAGTAAGACACACACAGAAACTGAAGAAATGGACTATTCTCAAAGGTGGGCTGGGTGAAGGGGAACCCATACGAGAAGCCAAATGGAGTGAGAGGAGAGAGTGCGTGCCACCAGGCCTGAGCCCAGGCTCTGGGGAAGGGAGACACCTGGCCTGAGGCTTCCCCCATGGCCAGCCTGGCCCATCTGGGAGTCATGGCAGCACACATTCCACCACCTCTCAGGCCCCAGCTGACACATGCCTGGCCCCACCCAACAGACAAGGGCAATGGCTGATGTGTCTCACTTTGGCCACAATCTGTGATCATGTGATGCAAGTGAGATGATAAATGAGACCTATGGGAATGCTTGAAAAAAAAAACGTGTAATTCTTTTCCTTTCTTGAGAGATGAGACCAGAGTTGCTGTCTCCCATGGTTTCCCTTCCCACTTCTTCCTGTGCGACTAGCAGTGGGAACCAAGAGACCTTGGCAGTACTGGGCACCTCTGCCTGCCAGCTCTGGGCTGCCTACTTTTGAATATAATTTTATATTACAAGACAAACCTGAATTTCATATTTAACATCTTTTCTATTCTTCATCTACATTGCTTTATAATTCTCTTAATCCTGTGTTTTCCATCTTTAAAATAATAGATCTTCTCATTTCCACATTCTCCATCCTATGTAACTTTTAATTTTAATCCTAAATAATGACAATGGGTTTTGAACTGACCTTTTTCTTTATATTTTCTGAGTTTAGAACTGCCCTACTATATTAAATTAATCTTCTCAAAACACAACCTCTACTATTATAGTATACTAGTATTCCCCTGAAAAAATTCTGATAATTACTTTTATATTGTAGAAGTAATTGTGGTGCACTCCAAGGACATACTATTTGGATTTGACCTCCCTGTCAATCTTCTCTCTTAACACTTTCTGTGCGTATATGATATTTTGACAAAATCATTTTAATGTCAGTCATGTTTGGGTACATTTTCTTTGGTACTGCTATTAGAATAAGAAGTAAATTTGGTTTTGTCGGAAAGTAAACAACTCTATTTATGCTTCTTTCAAGTTTTCATTAAGACATTGAAATCTAATTGTCAAGATGGCTCCAGTGAGAAGGTGTCTCTGAAGAGGGTCTAAGGAGTTTCTGGATAGAAGGGGAGCTTGACTCAGGACCACTGAGGTTCTTGGCTGAATGATGAAAAAGAACTTCAGCACCTGCCAGTCAGAGGAATAGACAGAGGTTTATGTAGGAAAATAGTACCACACCCAAGGGAGAAAGTGGGTCATCTGGAGAGTGAGTGGCATATGGTGGGGGCTCCTGGTTCCTCTCTTAAGTGAAGTCATGTGAGAGGTGGGTATGGAAAGGTATATAGTGATTATATCAGTTTGGGGATCTCAAGACAGTTCCTGGTGGTCTGGTCAGTCTCAGGATACTCAGGCTGACAAGGTCTTCAGTTTCTGATCAGTAGATAGTTCTGGGAAGTCCGTTAAATTATAGGTTTCTCAGGATATTATATCTATCTTTACTTAATCAATTCATTGGGAGTTTAACTAACCATAAATGGGTAGATTCACAGATTTCCCAGGAATTTGGGAGTGAGGGGCCTGTAAAGAAAACAGGATTGGGAAGAGATAGACCTGGAAAAATATGTGGAATTTCTGAATTAAAATCTTACTTTAATGTTCTTCTTTTTTGACTCCATTGTCTTTCTTATTTCTTCTATCTTAGCTATAAACCATTCTACAGATTATAGACTCCTTTCTTATAGGGAAATAAATGATGAACAGTTGGTGCCCTTTGACATGACATTTTCTACTGCCATAACACAAATAAATCCATGCCTATGCTTACTATGAGGGTGAACCTGGCAAGAAGAAAAGTTAGCAATTCAACTTTTCTGATGAGTGAACACTTTAATGCAAGCTGACAGATGTAGGATGTCACAGTGACTGAGACAAAGGTCTTTCTGTCACACCACATCAGAGAAGGCATTCCAGCTTACATCATGGAAGTCGGCAGTACCACCCGGAGCAGTACAAAATATTTTGCTGCTGGTTCTATAGAGATGCAAGGAGTAAATAAAATGGACAGCACACTGTTCACAAAACAGGTAGCTGATGCTATTTCTGAAAGCTGGAAATTATTATTTCTTGGATAGAATTGCAATTATTTCTTGAATACAATTGCAACTTATATATATTAATAATATTTGTGATGTTAATAATCTCAAGAATTCTGATAGAATATTAAAAATGAAAAACACAGAATGAAAAAGACGATTAAGTTTGAATAAGATTATTTGCATTTCTTTAATGTATCATCAAAATCTTTTGAATCTATGAAAAGCCAGAAACTGTATACATTTTTCTTTAACTCCTGTGGCCATAAGAGACAATAAACAAAATAACATGAAAATTATGGGTGGTGCTTATGGGAAATGTTTCAAAAAGAAATACTTATAAAGAGAGTTATTAAATTTTGAATAGGTTGTTCTGATGTAATGACAGAAGAGTCTTTAATTTTATCAAACATTTCACACAAATAATACTCAGTCTTTTAATTGGATACGACCTCCCATACCATGCTCAACTATGAATCATTCAAGAAAAGATGTAAATCAAGTAGATTACATGAAATCCTGCCTTGATTAATTATAAATTTCTCTATAGCACAGCAAGTAAATACCACAGAACATAGAATGATAAATCTGAACAACTGAGAATTGAAATAATGAGGTTGAAGATTATTTATGTCTCAAAAGGGATTATATAATGAAGAAATAAAAAGCAATTTGAAAATTGATTTTGACATTGTATTTCAAGAAAATGTGAAATCAGAATGAAAAACTTTTGGGGAAAAGTGTGTGTGTGTGTGTGTGTGTGTGTGTGTGTGTGTGTGTGTTTGTGTGTGTGCACGCATTCGTGCATTAAACACTGCTATTAACAATAATCTATTTTGAATTACCAAAGGTAACATTTCAATTATTCAAAATAATTTGACCTGACAAATGATTTACATATTTATACCATTAATTAAAGAAAATCATAAAGGGAAAGATATGAACATAGGGGAATATCTTACACCTAAAAATGCAAAAAGTAATTCTGAAAAGGAAACATTGTATAAAATGACAAACATAAGTTATAATAAACATTTAAGACCTTCATTATTTTCATTATAATATAAACTTAGCCCTGCAATTAATTAGATGATATCTATAAAATTTTGTAGATAAATATAAACAAAACTTAAAAATTTCAGGCAACTGATTAAAATTTAGAATGATATTCCCCAAAGTGATTTCCCTGACTTGGTAATTGCTGTGGCTGAACCTCAAAGGCCCTCCACAGGACCACGTGTGAAAGCCTTGGTACCAAGTGGCACTGTTGGGAGATGCTGAGGCCCAACAGTGCCACCTGGTACCAAGTGGAGGTGTTCAGGAGGTGTTAGGTCACCGCCCCCCCAAGGGTGTTGTGGAACCTTTGCCCCTTCCTCTTTCTCCTTTGCTTCCTGGTGGTGCGGTGAGCAGTTTGCTCTGCCTTATGCTCCTTCCATTTCCATCCAGCACCTGATCAGAGGCCCAAACAATGGGCCTGCACAATGCTGCGTCAGAAACCCCAAACCATGCATGAACCAAAAGAAGGCTTTTCTCCCTGTAAGTTTATTTCACTGGCATTTTATAAGTAGGGATAGAAAGCTAACAGTATGTCAAATAATTTAAAATATACTAATGCACATCATCCATGATATTTTGTTTGTTATTGATGCCACATAACCAGAATCTAAGAAAATAGCACAATAAAAGTATGTAATGGAAATTATGAGAGTTAATTATGAATTAATATTTTATCTAATCATTATCAATGTAGTAGTCTTAGAAAAAAATTTAATGTGTTTACTTATACTAACCCATACCTGAGATGGAGTAATTTTTTTTTTTACTTGTGATGACAATGCCAATAAATGGTGTATAGTTAGTGACAGATGTTCTGTGTTAAAATTTACTCGATGAGAGGTTTACAATATTGGTAGCATCTTTATATTTGAGCAATATATAATGTATAAGCTTATGTCAGCAATACACATGGAATGTTATCCTGGATACCAGCTGGTAAAGGATGAGATGGAGAGGGCGCAGTGGCAGAGGTTATAAACTTTGCAGTATCTGTCAGATAAACCACATGTGATCAGAATTATTTGCTTACTAAAACTGAAGAGCACACCATTCTGTTCATTCTCTGAGAATATAAATTTTTTGAAAAACCTATATTTTCTTATTTTTTTGTGAATAGTTTATGAATTAATAATGCATTTAGTTGATTAGCAATGGAACTTAGGGGGGGAAATAATGATAAAATTAGAAACTAGTTTTCTTATAATTATAAAAGAAACATCTTCATAAAATAAATAAAATTAAAATGAGTTTGAGGAAAAATAAAATCAGTTTAAGGGATGAGTAAGTGTGGAATAAGGATATGATATATCATTTTCATACATTATTATGAAAAAAAAGTCCCCGAATGGTTTTACTTTTGCAAGGATTTTTCAATGTGGTTGTGTCAAATATTCACACAAATATGCCTGGGATAAAACACATTTGTTCTTTCTCTGTATGACAAGAGGATCCAGTCAAACTTCTAAGAAATGGTCCCTTTGTTCTTGTATTAGCACATCTTGATTTATTTTCCAAGTATTCCATTCAGTTTGTACATTTTCTTTATTATTTTACAGTAACACTCCCATCATGATGAAAATGTTACTGTTTATAATCCATAATACATTTTTTTCGTATATTACCACAATACTCTTATTTTAAAATATAAATTGTGTCTTCCCAAATAGATTCTAAGATTCTTAAGTCATGAAAGTTTTTACAGCTCTGCACAATTCAAATCATTCCAAATTTTAATTTATTAGTTTTGCATTCAAAAGAATAAACTTCTAGGTATTGTTTGCTCACAGCCCATGTTTTTGGTATATGTCAGAGGTGTAATGATTTCCATGTTTGTAGTTATCATATGTGCAAAGCACTTACTTGTACTGGCTCCATTTAAATGAGTGGCCACACACTTGGCTGTGATGTACTAATGTATTTGATGAAAGGGAACTATGTTGGGCTCCCCTGAGTTTGTTACAATGTATATAATGTATGCACTGGGTTATTTCC
This sequence comes from Urocitellus parryii, assembly GCF_045843805.1. NCBI lineage: Eukaryota > Metazoa > Chordata > Mammalia > Rodentia > Sciuridae > Urocitellus > Urocitellus parryii. The sequence goes on along the minus strand of NC_135548.1, from coordinate 29,529,131 downwards.
AAAAGTATTAATCATTTCACTTTTGAAATAATTTGAGCTCCAAGGGTTGTGAATAGTGATTGTGAGCTCGTATCAGTTTTTCATTTTAAGTCTAGGAATTCTGATTTCTTTGGTATGAATGATTGCGTTGCTCTTAAAAGATGTTCTGTAGCCTTTACTTTCTCTTCTTCAGCCTCCTTCTTTTTTCTGTTTTCTCTCTAAGGATTTTCTTGTGAAAAGTACAAAGGAATTAATCATCAGATATTGCATTATGGAGCAAATTTGGTTATAAAAATTTTACATCCAAGCATGGTTTATAAGACCAGGGAAATAGTTTACAAAATTTAGAGGGAAACCCACTTGAATTTATAAATAACTAGATAAGACTGGGGATTCGTATATTTAATTATGCAAGCTGCCATCTGATATATTATTCAAACGGTTGTTAAAATTTTCAAATTAAGTTTAATAGGAAGTTATCTTGATGCCGATACACACAGTCTTTGTTGATGGCTATGTACGACTTTTTATATGTACTTTTTTCAGTATATTGAGTTTTCATCTCTTCTTGTTTCCTTCTATAATGCTAATAAAATCACTGGAATGAGTTTCTCTGATTAAGCCTTCAGTGTAAACAATAATGTTTATGTCATATGACAATTTCAAATTGAGTACTAATTTGACAAAAAAGTTTGTTTTGTATCAAATTAATTAATAAATGATTTGTAATGCACAGTTGGAGGAATTTATCCTTTAAATTAAAGATAAGAGCTGGATGTGGTGGCACATGACTATAACCCCAGCTGCTTAGGAGGCTGAGGCAGGAGGATCACAGTTTCAAAGCCAGCCTCAGCAAACTTAGCAAGGTCTTAAGTAGCTTAGTGAGATCCTGTCTCAAAATAAGATAAATAAATAAATAAATAAAAGTCAAAAAGGGCTGGGAGTGTGAATCAGTGGTTAAGCACCCCTGGGTTCAATCCATGGTACAAAGAACAAAAAACAAAACATAATGAAACACTTAGGAAAACATTTATTGCCTAAGGAAATCTAAAGAAATTACTATTACAATAATAACTTTTTACAGTGAAAAAAAAATATATATATATAATTTCTAAATGTAATTCTTCCACTCATTCTATAAAAATAGGAAGCACCTAATTTGTGAAAGACAAACCTATAAGTACTGAGGACATAATCATAATCAGAAAATGATCTCTGCCTTCATTCTAAGCAATTCAGGTGAGTGAAAAAGCAGTTGATAAAGAGAATGAAGAGCAAGTATTCAAATTTCCCTCAATTGAAATAAAGACAGTCTATGCCATGCTGTACCAATGTCATTCAGTGACAGGCACTAGTTTAAAGGTTTTTAGCATACATTAATAACTGTTAGTAAGCAATAATTACAAGAAAGAAGCATATGTTTTTCTCCATTTCATCAATGTAGATGAATACATAGAAATTTATTTTAAGCTGAAATAATCTCTAAGCCAGGCTGAGCACTAGACAGTGTTATGTCATGAGTGGATTTGGTCCCAAAGAAGTTCCAGTTATAAACAGCTTGAAACAATGTCACTATTCCTGAGTGAACCTAGTGACATTAAAACTGACATTCAGGGAGGAACCTTTAAACATTTTTCTCTTTGTTTTAGTATTAGTTAGTCAAACAAGGCAGCAGGATCCCACAACAGGCAGCCATTTAGAAAGATCAGATTAATATCACCTGGGCTGGAAGAGATCTTGAAAATGACCCATCTCCAGCCTTGAGGGTTTAGTGGCTTGTCAGATACCACTGCTTCTCAGCCTCAGCTCTCTGTCGCATTCTTGCTGAGACGGCCGGCCATGGGAGTGTCAGAAAGAGACCCTCCTGCTCTGCCTCCTGGGATTCCTTCTGGTCATCTCTTGTCTCTGTCTTGATTCTATCCCATTCGTCCCACACTCTCAACACACCTTTGTCCTTTGCTTCCAAAATATTTGTTTTCTTCCAATATTTTTTTCAAAGACAGTGTTTTATACTTGTACCTTTTGTAATTACTCCTCAAAAATGGAAAGAATAAGGAGAATGAGAGAAGAGAGAAACCTGAGATGATGATAATGACTAGTGCTGGGCTGGGCAGGAGAGTGGGCTCCGGTGTCCACCATATTAATTATGACACAGAGGGAGAGAGAGTGATATAGATATGAGGGGAGGGAGTGGAGGAAGGACAGAAGATAGGAGGGAGACATTATGTGCATCCAGGCATTTTAGAAAGAGCAGGAGGAAGAGACAGAAGAACAAGAGACCAGTTTGTTGAAATGCAATAGTATTTTTTTTTAAAAAAGAGCAATACATTGTTATTAATATTGAGTTATCAAATAAAATTTTGAATCTCAATGGGAAATTCAGCAGGTTTAGAACCAAGGAAGTTTGGATTATTTTATCTGAAATTTATCACTATTTTCTCATGTTGGTATGCAAAGCCAGAGGACAATTATAAAGTACCTATGGGACATCAGAAGGCCTTGAATAAATTTGAAAAGCTTTCAAAACCAATCTCTTTGTCACCTGAATCAAAGGACCCGAATTATTTTCTTAAGGACAATGTAGAACAATTTTGTCAAATGAAACAGCTCATGTTTTTCTCAATGTCAGAAAAGAACCATGATTTTATGAAGTCATTTCTGTTTAAATTGTGACATAAATCGAATAGATGAGACTTGCTAAAGTCTTTATTGTTTTCATTAAATTTTTTATTTAGTGAAAAAGTTACATTAGCCAATTAGTGAATTTATAATTAAATTCCAGATTATCAAAACATTTTTGTCCTAGCAATCATTTTCAGAACCTGTATCAATCAAATTCTTCTTAATCCACATAATTACAGTTCAAAAAGACTATCTTCCTCTTTGCTTAGCACCATATATCATCACAACTTAACGCTGCATCTTAGTAATTGCCGAATCCATTTCTCATTGTTTCATTTCACATCACAAGTCTTTCAATATTCCTCCAGGCTTTGGATTTCTACTTAGTTTCCAAAGCAAAGAGCTTTTGATCAACTGCACAACTCTTTTTACTTTTTAAAATCCTATCAATGAGAAGAATCAGAACACAGTAACATTATTGGTCATTCACTGACTGAAGAGAGTGAAAATTCTTTCTCTGAGAATCTGACTAAAGACAGAAATGGGCACTTATTATTTTATGAAGAAACCACTACATGTTTGTTTACAAAACTTTGTTTAAATATGTGTTTTTTTATTTTACTGTTTTAACTTCAGAAGATAATTTAAAGTTCTATAAGAATCATATATTTGAGATTTTTGTTAATAAAAAATTGGGTGTTAAAACTTATAAATAACCTGACTGTGTCCGGTGGGATTACAAATGCCTGTAATCTCAGTAACTCAGGAGTCTGAGGCAGGAGCATCACAAGTTTGAGGCCAGCCTTGACAACTCAGTAAGATCCTGTCTCAATAATAATAATAACAACAACCACTACCACCACCACCACCTAACCCATTTGGAACAAGAGGAATAAAAGTCAATTTATTGTATGTACCTTGAACCTCCATGATGGAGGAAAAAACTCAGTCAGGACAGGCACTCTTGAATTTGTAGTTATCATGCTTCATACTTGGGAGTGTGCCCTACCGATATACTGAGTGACGTGAGTGGATCCCAGACCCAGTTGTACACTGCGGCACATCTGAAGAGCCACTGGAGTTCAGTGAATGACTCTGTGTTTCCAATTACCAACAATGGGAAGTGATGTCATCAGTGGCTCATGGGAAGGAGCCCTAGAATAATAACGGCATTAACCAGGAGGGTTTTCTTGATCTAGAGCATGCATTCTGTATCAAATAATTATACATCTTTTTGAAAATTACCACTGGGTGTGCTACCAGATCCTGGAAGAGACAGAGATGTGTGACCACAGGACACCAAGTGACCATGCAGCTGGAGCTACCAGTCAGGCAGAAGACTCAGACTGGCTGAGTGATAATGTTCTATGGGACTCGCAGCAATGGTCTTTAGGTTGGAAATGAGAAGATGAAGAATTGTCAATCATTCAGGTTCAGGCCCTTATGTCATCTGCTAGTGAGATCCCAGTGACCTTCCCCTGAAACAAAACTATGACTGCATGTTGAATACCTTCAGAGAGCTGAGAGAGCATGGGAAATGGAGCTTACTTCACAGAAGGGTCTCACAGAGTGCAGAGGAAGGCTGAAATGGGTGGCTGGTGCAGTCCAGTCTTTGCCTGAGGCATCGCCTTGAAATAGAGTGGGGAAGAAAAAAATCCTCCATTTGTGCATAGTTTCAAGAAGTAGTCTACCTTTTACTGAGAGAAAAACAGCCTGAGGTTATATGTCAAATTACTACAGGCTAAAATACCACTCCACTGAGTAGAAGACTGGAAAGTAAAAGATAGCAAGGTTGCACCTTAAAAATTCTGGGGTCAACCCAGCAACTCAGGAGGGTGAGGCAGGAAGATCATGGGTTCAAAGCCAACCTCAGGAAAAGTGAGGCACTAAGCAACTCAGTGAGACCCTGTCTCTAAATAAAATCCAAAATAGGGCTGGGGATGTGGATCAGTGGCTGAGTGCCCCTTGAATTTAATCCATAGTATCCCCCCCAAAAAAACTGGGGTCAAAACAGGTTTAGTCAATGAGAGTGGGCTTGAAGTGAAAGCCTCCGTAATGCATCATGCTTCTGCCATGCAGGAGACAGTGAACAATCTGACAGAGCCAGAGGACTCAGGCAGATAAGGCCATTGGATTCTGTCATTGAGTACTCCTCCACTCCCACAACCAGCACCTGACTGAAAGAGCAAAACTAGGGCACAGGTGAAGGTTCGCCTTTGTCCCCCACCTGGCTCTTATCTCTCAAGGGTGATCTAAATACTGTCACTGCAATTTCCAAATTTGCCAACCACAAAGAGCAAATGTCAAGGAAGTAATGCGTTCCCAGGACAGCAGATGTCAAGGAAAGTGATCCTTGGGGACTGACTATCTTCCTGGACCCTGCCTATTCAGGAAGGATGCTGATTCATTCTGATAGGAATGGAGGCTTGCACCTGGCCTTCCTGCAGGGCATCTGTCTGTCTCTATCTGAAGGCTCACAGTGTGATTGGTTCACAGGCACAAGATCCCCATAGCCCAATCCTGACCAAGAGGACGTGTATTGCAATGGAGGTGGACTATGGGCCCCTGGTTATGACATCCATTGGTTGTGACAGATGCTGCACTAATCAGAAAAGCATTGGAACAGCCTGCTAAAGGGACAGTTGAGTGTCAGATCAGAGGCAATACTTTATGAGAATACAGCAGCATCTTCACACATGAACTTTAAATCAGGGCTTTTTATATAATGTCAATTCTCCAATAAGTAGAATACATGAGTCTGAGACCAAAATGTGGAAGCAAAAATGACTTTTCTTCCCTTTACTCCCAGTGATCTGGTTCTGAAATTTACACATCACATCCCAGACAATCTGGACTCCTTGGGATTTGATTCCAAAGAGCAAGCATTTCACACAGAGCACTGGACTCTTCTCTTTATTGTCCACAAATAGTCTGAAAAACTGCTTTTGCTCACAGAACTATATCTTCTCATAGCTACCAGGGCAATATAGGCAGAATTGCTGCTCCATTCATCTATATTATTCAGCACATATATGTTTCACTCACACATAAATGAATTATTACAAAGAGTTAACATTTAGTAGACATTTATTATATGTCAAATAATATGCTGAATATTTTTCATAAGATTCTATTTTACAGGTATCAAAAACATATGGTTTCAAAAACACATTGTTAAAAAGTGTCACAGCCAAGATCAAATCTCATTGTCCACTTCCAAAGATTGTGAAATTGTGCAATTGTTTTTTTATACAGTTTGAATGAATGTATATAGATGTTTATATATGAACAATCTCATCCCTGTGGCTGTAGGGCTGCAGAGAGGCATGGTCATTGGAACACAGAGGGCAGGCAGAGTTTTAAATATGCACTTGGATTATGAAAAGAGTGTTTGTGGACTATAGGTTTGTGGCAGTGATTGCTTATTACACTCTATTTTTGTGACTCCTCAACCAATTATCTTCAACTTTGTCTGTATGAATATGTAATAGGTAAGGGACAATTATCTGTAGTGAACATGAAAAAGCTCGGAATGAGAGGGAAAAGAAAGAAGCATTCAGAGTTGAGTAAGGTAGTATTTTACAGATGTGGGGCTGCCATATCTCCTATCACATGTTACCCTTACATCCCATAAGCTTGACACTCTTTGCATCAGGTCCTGAAGTCATAAATCTGAGTGATTCTTTGTGATTATCTTGATGAACAGAACGTGCTAGAATTGATGTTATTTGAGTTCCAAGGAGATCATAAGCAGATAAACTGCCATTTATTTATTTTTTGTTCTCTTGTGAGATTTGCTTTTGGAATCCAACTGCTCTGCTCTGAGGATGTCCAGTCAGGCCATGTGCCTTTCTCTGCCACTTTCAGACACTTTCAGCTAAAGTTGCTTAGCATTTTCTACCTTGTGAGTGAGTCATCTTGAAAGTGAACCTTCCAGTCCCTGTTGAAACTGCCTGGAATACTACTATAAAAATACTATTATATGGAACAGAGATGAGCCATTTCAACACACACACACACACACACACACACACACACACACACACATGCTTTGAAAACACAGTTTAAAATTAACAATCATTTATTCAAAGTAGGAAGCAACATTACCATTAACATGTTTAAACAAAAGGCAAGTATGAATGAATTTGTATGTGCAAGACTCTGAGTTGGATCCCCAGCAATGCAAAAACATCAAAACCAAAACAAAAATATCAATGCCTTTCATAAATTGGTTTTTGATGTTTTGTGAAGAGAAAATCCAGGATACAAAATGTTTTTTTCTTTCTGTCTCCAAGATACATATTTTTTGTGTAGGTTTTTGTTCAAATTTTGTTCAGGAAGTTGGTCAGGAATCTGACTCCATTATCACTTCCAAGGGTGAAGCCTCATCAATCCAGGATAATCCCATTACTTTGATACAGAGATTGGTTCAGAAATTGGTTTGTGACAGTTCACACATATGTGATACTAAGGAAGTTTTGCCAAAAACTATATTAGGAAGGAAGTCTTACAGTTTGAGCCCCAGAGGAAGAAATTTTCCCCATATCTGGACAGTTTAATATGTGGAAAGTCTGGAACTGCTTTCTCCATTTCAAGTTGAGAATGACACATTCACAGAATAGAGGTCCAGTAAACAGTGAATCATGCTTAGGCCAGAACCAAAGCCTTCCCCATTTACATGGACTTGCGGCTACATGAGCCAATCAATGTCCTACTTATCACTTGCTCCCCACAAATAGAAAATTCAATAACATGTGTTCATTTTATAAGGGAATAATCTGAAATAAGGAGGAAAACAAGGAGGCCAGAATTAGTTATAGTATCACAGAGGACAGGATTTGTGAACAAATGTTATTTTTTTTAAAGTCATAATTTTTAAAATAAATGTTTCTATTTCCTAATCTCCTATAATGCTTTTCTAAAGTGTTTAAAAGTAATCTATGAATAAGAAAACTCAGATCTTCTTTCATTGCCTAAAACTGTCTCAGAGGCTGAGTAGAAACTTATTTATCTAAAACTTGTCAGTGTATTAGGGATCATAAAGAGAGTGCTCCCTGGATCTGATTGGGGGCTGACATTGTCGCAATCCTGTGTCACTTAACAAAGATTTTGTTTGTAGTGATGGGGATCCCTGAACCTAATTTCCTGCCCAGTTTTTCTACCTATCAGAGCAAAGGTCTGTGTCCAGTAGCCTACTCAATTGATACAAACTCTTCAAAGAAGTCAATTATTTCCATAAGCTGAATTTTATTCTTTCTGATAATAGTTATCCACATGATCCTTTATGTATCAAACAAAATCTTATCTTCAGTCTTATACTAGACTTTTGCAATTTGTTCTTTTGGGAAAAAAAGTTGATCACAAGTTTTACTAATATGTGGAGTCAGTAGGCAAAGAAAATAATTAAATTATTTGTAAAATTTGGTAGCTAAATTTTAGATGGCAGATGCTATTTAAAGGTATGCTAAATTTTATCCTAATATAGTTTGCTGGTTGTTATTTTTATATATGGAAAAAGGGAATTATAATAGTTGGGAAATTACTTATCCTTCTGCAAGGATTTCATTGGTGCTAGGTGAATATGAAATTTACTCCATAAAAGAGTTAAACTTTAAAAGTCAAAAATTATTGCCAATAAACCATAATTATGTTCTCTATGTTTTATATTAGGAAAGAGCTTCTGAGGAACACAATGATCACCATTTCAGTGGTATCAAGTATACATTCATGGCTGTGAAGGAATGTTGAAAGTTGCTTCTTGACATTGACAATAGGACTTTATGGACATATGAGCAATTTATGTGTAAGGGATTAGAAACCATTGACTACATACCTCATGACTACTAATTAGAGGTAAAAGATCAGAAATTGTGCCCTTCTCTTATGGAAAATGCCTTTAAAATAATACATAAGGTTAATAATGTATTTTGTACTTTAGTGAGACTGATTAACATATTTTAAAATTTGGGGTATATTTTAATTATCTATGAATATCAGGATATTGCCATGTATCTTTTATATTACTAGGCTCACTGGTGATCTTCAGTCTTAGTTTGATTAGTCACTTGGCACTAGAAGTTGGCTCTTGGATGTCTCCTAGAGTCTCAGGTATTAAGGGCTTGGTCCCTGGGGGCTGGTGAAACATGTAAGAGTTGAGGATGAGTACAGGTCTTTATATCACTTTGCCTGGAAGGGCAAAGTAGGACGCCAGCTCCTTCTCCTCTCCTTTGTTTCCTGGCTGTGGCTTGAATGGTTTTGCTCTGCCACATGCTCCTGCCATAATCCAAAAGCTACAGACCCAAGCAACTTCCAAAACCATGAACCAAATTTAACCTTTCCTTTTAATAAGTTATCCTAAGTAACTGTTAAGCTGAGCTAACACCTGTCATGAAAATGCATTCTGCTTAAACAATACTAGGGTTTATGAATTTTTTACTTTAAAGATTAAATGCATTCACTAAAGTATTACTTTGATGTTGTAAGTAATTGCTCTTTCAATTTATATTTATATTAATTTTTATATTATATTTTATATTTTATATTTCATATTATATTATATATTATATTTATTTTTATATTAATTTATATTTATATTTTAGGTAAATGGAAATTTCAAATGACTGGAAATAGAAAAGAAACTTGTTACTTGCTTTGTTTTAGCATTCTCACAGGGCATGGAGTCCAGGCTAGATTATGCCATAGATGGAAGTTTTAGGGCATGGGCTACATCTTGAAAGTGGCTGTGAAGTTAGAGTGAAGGACCCCTTGGGGTTGTATGAGCTTCTGTTTTAGGAAACCAGAGAAGGAGTAATTATTATCCAGAGCTACACAGCCTGTCACCTGTAGATATTTTCTCAAAATATACAGTCTTAACATTTACCCATAAATCCTGATAATTTCTGAATGAGATGAAGATTGTTGGAAGATAGTAGTAGAGTATAGGAAGATAAAATAAAAATCCTTTCAGATATGTTCAATATTCTGATATTCACTTTTTTCTTTGCAGTTTCATAAGTACTGACCTTGATGACAAATGCCTTCTTTAATTAATTCTTACTGAACATAACATGAACTAGAAAGAGGTAAAAATTATTCTTGCAATATTGAGTGCACATAAAATAAGGCTGGAGTTTTCTGCCTGTTGTTTGTCTTACCTATTATACAGTCATCCAAATATGAACAAATTTTACTCATTTAATATAAAATTACGTATCCATTAAAATTTGCTTGCACCAGTTGAAAAAGCAATGACACTGCTAACTGTAAATATTTGTGTATTATTGTTTTTATAACAATTTAATAGTTTTTACAATATTGGCATATAGTTTTGAAAGGAGAATGCTATGATTTTGTTTTCTTTAATTTGCAGATAACTTTCCTGAGAACGATCTACGTGAGGAGCAGTGGTGTTTCTTAAAGTGGCAGAAGCTATAGCAGCTAAATAAAAGCAAATAAATACAATAGGATTAATCTAATCTGACTATTATAAAATTATATGTTATTTTAAGGCAGATTTAGATTTAAAACCTCAGAATCTGGCTGTGGTACCATTATGCATCCATACTTTAAATATCATCATTTATCAAATGTATCATACTTTCTCTGAAAAAAATCCCTTGGCCTCCCAAACCTTGATTACAATTATTTTTTAATCAAACAAGAAGTTAAAATCCTTTGATATCTATTGTTTACCCCATCTCTCTCTTTACTTTTTCTTTCCTCCTTTTCTCATGGCCCCAAACTTCAACCATAACCCTTTGTATCTTTACTAAACATTCCTGAAAAAAGTCTTATCAATCAACCATCATAGTTCCCCTTTTTTCTATCTTGGAATAAATAAATTCATTCAACCTGGTAGTCTTGTGCATATATACATATACATATATATATGTATATATATATATATATATATATATATATACATATATATATGTATATATATATAATTTGTTATATATGAGAGCAGAATGCATTACAATTCATATTACACATTAGAGCATGATTTTTCATGTCTCTGGTTGTACACAAAGTAGAGTCACACCATTCAGGTCTTCATACATTTACTTAGGGAATGATTTCTGTCTCATTCCACCATCTTTCCTACCCACATGTCCTCTCCCAAACCCTCTCACCACTTTGCTCAATCTAAAGTTCTTCCTCCCACTTCCCTCCCACAACCAATTATGAATTAGCATCCTTAAATCAGAAAACATTTGGCATTTGTGTTTTTGGGATTGGTTAAATTCACTTCACATTATATTCTCCAACTCCATCCATTTAACTGCAAAATGCATGATTATATTCCCTTTTAATGCTGAATAATATTCCATTGTGTATATATGCCACATTCTCTTTATCCATTCATCTAGTGAAGAGCATCTAGGTTGCTTCCATAGTTTGTAAATTGTGCTGCTATAAACATTGATGTGGCTGTGTCCCTGTAGTATGCTGTTTTCAAGTCCTTTGGGTATAGACCAAGGACAGGGATAGTTGGGTCAAATGGTGGTTCCATTCCCAATTTTCCAAGAAATCTCCATACTACTTTCCATATTGGATGCATCAATTTTCAGTCCCACAAGCAATGTTTGAGTGTGCCATTTTCCCCACATCCTTGCCAACACTTGTTGTTGTTTGTATTCTTAATAGCTGCCATTCTGACTGGTGTGAGGTGAAATCTTAGAGTAGTTTTGATTTGCATTTCTTCAATTGCTAGAGATGTTGAACATTTTTTATATATTTGTTGATTGTATAACTTCTACTGAGAAGTGTCTCTTCAGTTCCTTGGCCCATTTATTAATTGGGTTGTTTTTTGGGTGTTAGGATTTTTGAGTTATCTTATATCCCAAAGATTAGTGATCTATCTAGTGTGCATGTGGCTAAAATTTGTTCCCAAATTGTAGGTTCTCTATTCATCTCACTGATTGTTTCTTTTGCTGAGAAAAAGCTTTTTAGTTTGAATCCATCCCATTTATTAATATTGATTTTAATTCTTGCACTATAGGAGTCTTATTAAGGAAGCTGTGGCCTAGTCAGACATGATGGAGATTTGGGCCTACTTTTTCTTCTAATAGAGACAGTGTCTGTGGTTTTAACTCCTAGGTCCTTGATCCATTTTGAGTTGAGTTTTGTGCAGCATGAGAGATGGGAGATATTCTTTTCAGAATCTCTATCTCTTTCTTGAGGTAATTTTTTTTTTACTTTCTATATTTGCTCCCTTTTCTGTTTATTGGTGTCATCAATGGTTGCCTGTATTTGCTCTCTTATCTCTTTGTTAGAGTGATCATTTTTTGTCTGTATTTGCTCACTTAGGTCATTCTTAATTCACAGATTGTTTTTAATTGTGAACATTCTGACCTCCTTCTCTGACATTCTATCAACTGCTCTGTCCATGGGTTCTGTTATTGTAGCATCCTGGTTTACTTGGGGCACTTTCTTCCCTGGTTTTTTCATATTGTCTATGTGATTTCCTTTCTTGCAATGTGGTTCTGAGTTATTACAGTTTCTACATATAATCTTGTGGTATTTGTGCAGATTATCTGTATCTCATCTTGGTGTTGGGCTTCCAGACCCTGCCAGTGTCCCAGGATGGTTGCTATTGCAACTATAGGTGGTGGCAACAATAGTAGGAGGTAAGTCTAGATAGCAGTGGAAGTGCCCCAAGATGGATGCAACATCTTTCACAGGTGGGGATGAAAGGGTAGGACTTACACTGGCTTTGGGATACCTGCTCCAAGATACAGCTTCTTCAAGACCCTGTCTGTTGTCCCAAGGTAGAGGCTACTGCATGGGGAGGGCTATGGGGATGGCTGCAGTGCCTCAAGATGGAAGTTTGTTAGATATGGGTTCCAAGATGGTGGTGTTGGTTTGAGCAGACCCAGGCCTAACCTTGGCCCTGGCTCCCACCCAGGTTGGAGAGGTTGGGCTGGGCTGAGCTCTGACAGGGCTCTGCCAGTAGCAGATGGACCTGGGCCTGCCCTGGGCCCTGGCTCCTATGCAGGTCGGTGAGGCAGATCTCTTATTCCATCATAAATTCAAGGGTTGTAACTTCAGTTAGGTCTTTAGATACCTTTTCTTTCTATATTGGATTTTATCTTTTACAATGAACATTTTCATGCTTCATAAGGGCAACAAGGTACTGTACTAATTCTCATAATGGTTACACAAAAGAAATGCTCTTTCTTCAACTTTTTAATGTTTTCAAATTGATAAAACTTTTTATATATTTACTGTATGGAATATGTTTTTAAAAATCCAACCTTTTTGAAATACATAATAGACTTTGGAATGATCAAATCAAGCTACTTAGCATACACGTTAGACATATGAAACCACTTTTTCTAAACCTGGATTTTAGTATTTAAAAATCTAGTCTTATGGCAATGATCAAGAACACAATATATAAGACACAGTAAAGATAAAGCAGTAAAAAGATGTAGGCAGAGACTAGAGTGACACATCTAGAAGCCAGATGCAAAGAATTGCTGCCAGCCACCAGCAGCTTGGAGAGAGGTGTGGCGCTTACTCCCTCAGAGCTTTTGGAAGGAACCAACCCTGATGAAATCTTGATTCCAGACTGGGACCTCCAAAACTGTGATAGAACAAATTTCTATTGTTTTAAGCCATCAAGTTTGTGATAATTTATTATGGCAGCCCTAGCAAACTAATACAATTTCTATAATTTTGACATTTTGAGAATGTTGTATAATTGGAATCATAGAGCACCTGACCTTTTGAAATTGGCTTTTTTTTTTAACTTGGCATAATCCCCTACAGATTCCATCCAAGTTGTTATGTGTGAAATAGTTCATTTTACTATAGAATATTTATTAATAATTCACCTATTGAAGAAAATCCAGGTGGTTTCCCATATTTGGCTATTACAAATAAAGATGATATGAAGAACGATGTTTTATATATATTTATGGCAGGGTGCACATGCCTGTAATTCTAGTGGCTCAGGAGGCTGAGGCAGGAGAATCGTAAGTTAAAGCCAGCCTTGTCTCAAAATTTAAAAAAAAAATGAAAAGCTGAGGATGTGGCTCAGTGATCGAGTATCCCTGGGTTAAGTCCCTGGTACCAAAAAAAGAAAAAGAATAAAAAGAACACAATACTTGGCTATTAACTGTGCTCACTACATTGTATAATAATCTCTTGAATTTATTCCTCCAATCTGAATAAATTTTTGTACCTTTAACCATGTCTTCCAAGCTCTCTTCCCCTCCCCTTTTGTAGTTACTGTTTTACTCTCTGCTTCTGAGTTCAACTTTGTCAGATAGGCACACAATGAGATCATGCAGTATGTGTGTCTTTCTGTGCCTAGCTTACTTCATTTAACATTAAATTCCTCCAAATTCATTCATTCATACTTTTAAAAGAAAGATAAAACTATGTCCATTCCTTCAGCTAAGGTCTGATCTTTTTCTTATCTCTTCAAAGCTGCATTTTTGAAAATCACAATTTATACACATGATGTGTATTTTTTTCCTAATTATCCTGAAACATCACTGCCTGGTTACTGGGGTTTTTTCTTCATTAACGATGGCACTGAATTTGTTTTTCCTCAAAATGCCAGTGTAGACAATTAGGAATGCATCACTTAGTATTCTGCAATGTGTGTTGATGCGGCTCCTGAACTGCCTATTAAAAGATTCCTCTCCTGATTTAATAACATGGTTGTCTTCTGATTCCTAGGTCTACCTCTGGCCCCTTTTGAATTTTTTTTTCAGTGATGATAATCCCTGCTCTTATTTAGTCTCTTTGTGATCTCCTCACCCTGTGAATTCATGCTACTCACCATATGGTTGTGATGATAGACCAACTGACTGAGACTTCTTGCATAATTCTTTCACCGAGAATTTTAACACAGTATTTCCAGGATGGCATTACTTTATTATCTCCAGGGATGCCACTGGTAGCATGCATACATAACTTCTTATCCAAACTAGAAGTCTTTGGATGTGAAAGTGTGTCGTTAACTGCAAGGGATGTCTTCAAAGAAGTCAAGCTTCTCCTGTGGAACTGAGAGAGTATTTTACCCCAACATTTATGCACCTGAAGGGTCTAGAAGCCTAGGAATTATATTTGTATGTAAGGATGGAAAAACTACCACCCAATATCTGAAACAAGAAAATAGAATGCAGAATTTTCTTCTTACTATACCAGTGGAAATAATGCTGTCAGGTAGAGTCTGTCATAATAAAAGACTGCTGATCTTATATGGGTTTATGGAAAATGTGGTGGTGGAGCCTGGTCCACAAAAATGTGTCATTCAGGGATGGGGATCCACTCTGAGAATGAGTCCTTGCTGCCTGAACATCCCAGAGTGTCCACCCTCACACTTAAATGCTCTCTAGGTTGCTCACCAGGGCTTCTTGATGACATCAATATTCAAGGTAAACACAAGATGTCGGAGATTGCAGCCAACATAAATATTTTTTGAAGACTAGAAAAAAGTACACTAGAAAATAGCAATAAATAGAAAGATAGATACATAAACCAGTAACCTAACATGTGCCACACTTTTACATGACCTGCAGCCCAGCAGGTTTGCAACAGCATCCCCAGAAACACATGAGGAATATGTCACTCTGTGATGCCCCAGCAGGTATGAAATCATCACTAGGTGGGTGGAAAACTTTCACCTCTGTTATGATCCTGTGGGAGTATTGACGTATATGTGGTCCTTAGCTGACTGAAATATCATGTGGTGCAAGGCTATATTTTTAAATAGGTGGAAGAATCAATACTCCCATAAGACTATTTGAAGGTTGTTATTCTGAAATGCATCATTGGAATGACTCATTCCCACCTAGCTAGTTTCCAAAAGCAAAGGACTACTACTGATTGGTTTGCTTTTGGTAAATATACACACTAAGGTTACTTGGTTTTGTTTTCAATTGCTAGATCAGTTTAAAACCAATTCAGTCAGCTACAGTACAATTGGTTCTGGCCTAGAGTTCACAAAATTTAATTAAAAGATTGTTCCTGTTGTGGTTTGGATGTGAGGTGTCTCCGCATAGTTCATATGTAAGACAACACAAGAAGATTTAGAGGAGAAATGATTGGGTTATGAGAGTCTTAACCCAGTCAGTGAATTAATTCCCTGATGTAATTAACTGAGTGGAAACTGATGGCAGGTAGGGTGTGGCTAGAGAGGTGGATCATTGGGGACATGACTTTGGGGTATGTATTTTGTGTCTGATGAGTAGAGTCTCTGCTGCCTGATCATCATATGAGCCCCTTCCCTCCACCACACTCTTCTACCATGATGTTCTACCTGAGAAATGGAGCCGGCTGTCCATGGACTGACGTCTAAAACCATGAGCCCCCAAGTAAAGTTTTCTTCCTCTAGTTGTTCTTCTCAGGTCTTTTAGTCATAGAAGCAAAAAGCTGGCTAAAACATGGTCTTTTGACCCTTTCTCCGAAAATGCTGTAGAAAGACAGTTGGGTATTGTTCAGATCTTGTTTGTGTTGTGCCTTTTATTGAAGATCTGCCTTTGTTTGCAGAATAGGATTTTCAGTTCGAGCAGTGGTCAGCTGTTTGGTTTTATTTATTTATTCTTTCCCTTTTGGGTGAGCATTCTGTCAACAGAATTGAGATATAGGACATTTGAAACTTAGACTTGTAACTCATGAATATCTGAACATCAAGACCACACAGTTGTATGAGGTTATGAGGTAAACATACTATTTTAAGCCATGGAAATTCAATAGTATCTGATAGTTCAGTCAACTTCAGTATTAACACTTATTTTTCTATTTTCCTAGAGTGTTTGTGGTAATAAGAAAAGCAATCCCTTGCATAACTCATGAACAGTTGTCCTCTCTCCACCTATCCTCTATCACTGGAGAGATAAGATGGAATGTTCCAAAAAGTAAACACAAAGTCTATTTTTGTTTTAAACATTATAAGGCTTGTTATTTTTCTAAACAAAAATGGCCCAATAATTTCATAAAATAAACAAGCATTTATTAGGACATTTCTATAATCATAGAGGAAAGAAGATAGGAAAAATCTAATTGGAGAGGATTAGAGAATATTTTAGAACATAGCTTTAGTTTGGGTCTCATACTCTACTTTCTCCTGAATTTTGTCAGTTACAGAAAAGTATAGAATTCCTCCCTTCCATGCTCTGCTGTCTTAGGAAACTTTTCTTACAGGTTAGTTAGCTTAACATTTCATATATATAGTCTCTATTATATTATTTCAGAAAAGGTTTCCTGAGAGTCCATTTGAAGCTTTACCCGGGACAATCTCATGTCTATTCTAGCATTTCCAGATTCCATCTTCATGGGTTTTCAATACAATCAATTTTCAAATTTAGGGACCTTATTTTGCACATATATGATAGAATTGTTTTGTTTCCTATGGATTTTCTTAACATTCTATAAGTTTGTTGCACAAATATTTACCCTAGAAAAGTCCAAATGGTATAATAATCAGTTAAAATATTTTCTGTAGATTCTATATCTTTTTAATTATTAACTTTACATTAATAATCACATAATTATTAATGATATAACATAATTATTATTTTAAATATGTTTGCTTTCAGTGTATATACTTATCACCTTTTTAAATGACAAGATAACATATCCTAGAAAGAGTCAATATTTTACAATTTGAACCAATTTTACTTCTGATAAGAAATGGGATTTTTCAAGATACTAACTATGCATAGTCAATGAAATCTTCTGGATATTAAGATAATTTCCATGAATAAAATCATTCAGAGTTTTTTTTTTTTTGCTATAGAAGGGACACAAATTTTTCCTAGGCACAGATATTTAACTATTGAATATATATACATGATATATATATATATATATATATATATATATATATATATATATATATATATATATTATATGTGTAAGATTTTTGTATATGTAAAATTTTTTATCATTTTATAAAATTTATTGGTTGCTTAATTAAGAGTATTACATAAGTGAATGGCAGAATAGGAAATAAAATGTAGTGGTAAATTGGAATGATTAACTCAGTGAAAAAATAAGCATGATTTGCTTACCCATGTGTGTTCACTAAATATAATAGAATTGGGTTTAAATATGGTCCTCATACATTAAGTGCAGGTTCTTTGAATATATTAATTGAGGATTCTAATTGCTCTAAGGCTAGAAGTAGAACCTTTGATTACTGATCAGGGTATCAGTTGTCCTAGATAATGGGTCTTTGATATGGACACCAAATCAATTCTATAAGAGTATAATCTAGAATTTTTCAGATCTATATAAAAAGAACAGCTTATATTAATCTGTTAAGAATTAATCTGGATTCCTGTTGACTTTGCTCTAATTACTCATCTATGCCTCATTAGTTTTTTCCCCATAGGGATTCTTCAATTCAGGGCAGTTCTTTTATGTCTCATCCACATAATATTAACTATTCTAATTTCTAGATCAATGGTAATCTGAGTATGCACAGATAAAGAAAGTTCTAATATATTTCATCTAGCCATTCTATTTGCAGAGTAAATCATGCTCATTAAAATTTTACAAATTGTGTCACCAGGAAAGAAATATTCTTCTGATAATGGTCCTGGAATTGAAGACCATGCTGCAAATTGAAAAGTATTTTGGTCTATTACAAATTTCTGCTACTCGAATGGTTCTAGAAAAGTAGAGAAAATAAATTTCCTCTAAGCTCTCTGCAACTGACCACTCACAAATCTCATCTTTTTCTGTTTTCAGTATTATCTTGTACAACCAGATTTTTTAAAAGTGAAAATTACTCTCTCTTCCCCTTTATACTTATTCTCATTTGCTCTCATTATTATTTCTTTCAAGTTATCTTAACATGTTTTCTCAAGATTGTCCTATTCTATGAAGATGAGCTTAAGTGAGAATAGAGTTGCTCTATATTTCTAAGAGTATTTTCATTTGTTTTTATTTATAGCCAATGACATTTAGGAGTTTAAAAAGTGATAGGGAGTTTTTGAAGTACTCACTTTCTCCTCGACATGACATAATAAAACAGTCAGTTCTTGATAATTAATTCTATGTTTCTTATTAATTTGGTAAACCAGATCTTCCAGTAGCCCTTTTGCTTGCAATAAATTCACACATTTTCTTATCTATCAACTCTAAATTCTTAGAGGATAGAGAAAACTTGGCCTTATAGATCTTTCATAGGTTGGTTGTTTCTCTGGAGTCAAAAATCATCTATTTTTTTTCTAAGGATCTCTAAAATTTGAATATATAAGAGTGAAATTTACAATAAAACATATTTTTGACCATTTGAATATATGTCACACTTAAATCCATTTTTTTAAAACAATCTACATAACACTTTTTATTTATGATGTTGATTCTACCTAAAGTTTGAGACTAAAGTTCATTTCTCAACTTTCTTAATTTACATTTTTGAATCTTTGGCTGACCTTTCTTAGAAAGCAAAACCTGTTAAAATGTATTAAATAAATAGTGATTTCTTTTGGTTCTTTTTTTTTTTTTTTAGTTGAAAAGGAAAAAAAAAGTACATGATTAGATTACTTATATCTTGCTATTCTACTCTGCTGCCTTTTTATATTTTTATTCCAAAGAGTCTCATTAAGTGGACTAATTGCTGCGTATCTGTGATCCAGGACAATAAATATTTATAAAAATACTGAATTGTGCCACAAATTTCTGCATTTATTCCTTAATTACGGTCCTTAATTTGACTGGCTGCCCTGAGTTAGAGCAGGCATCTTAAGCCATCAGGTAACCTCAGGCATATAAGTAAAATACTAAACTTATCAAAGAAGAAAAATAGAGAAATCCTGCTTATTGACTCCACAGAGTTTCTTGCAATGCCAGCTTTTGATTCTCTGAACTTCTTTTGCTAGAAAGCATAAACCTGATCTTTTCAGTTATTGTGGTTGGGTTCTATTCATCAGCAAATTAACTCAAATTCAAATTAATATAACACTTTAAAGTACATAAAAGTAAACATAAATTAAAGTAAATATAGAACAAGCAAAAACCATAGCTTATAAGTGTTAGATTGATAGGCTTAAAACAAAATGGCAGCAATAAAAAAAGAAATACTTTAGGCAGAATGTGTGAAAAGGAAGAGAATAATTTTTTAGACTTGTGTTATATAGCTCTGATTACTAAAATAAATGCATGATATGATTTATTTAAAAAAAGGTTTAGTTAAGTTCATAGATTTGAGACTGCCCTCTCTGATTGGTTGGCCCCATGATTCAGGGCCCATGGAGAGAAAGTACACTATGTAGGAAGGGCTTGGCAGAGCAAAGCTCTCACCACCTCTTGGCCGAGGAGCCAGAGAAGGAGAGAGAGAAACAGAGAAAGGGGCTGGAGTCCCACTATCCCCTCCAAGGAGGGACATGCTCCAAATGAGCCACCATCCTCCCACTAGGACATGCCTCTTAAAAGTTGTGTCACCTCCCAATAGCACCACACTGAGGACCAGCCCTTTATCACATGAACCACTCACTGGGAACACTTAGGAGCTAAACTATAGCTAGATTGCTTCATGTCTAGTATTAGAACTATATGAGCAGGTAGTGAGAAATCCATTCTAACAAAATACATTAAAAAGTATTGAGGAATATTTTAATGCATATGTTTCTTTTTAGATTTTATAGCATTGTTGTAAACTACAAATAGAAGCAAAGAAATAATTTCTGTTTTCCATAACGAAGCAAGGACCTCTGCTATAAAGGAAAACATATTTGAAGGTTATGAATAGAACATGTCTGAATACTTTTGAAAATCTTTATCTAGTGTTCTGATTGTGTTCAAAAATTAATAGAGTTAACAAATTACTACTCTATGAGATGTGAAATGTAATCTCCACACAAATTCTTCCTCTCCTTTTCTTTGCACTTTTCCTTTCATTTGTACTACTAATTTTCTTATCTGGGATACAGAATTTGATCTTTTTTAAGAAGGGAATGATTTTTTTAGATTTGTTTTATATAGTTTATATTTGTGTTATATAGTCTTATATATTTCTATATAGTTATAGTCTTACCTGTAAATTGCAAGGTTGGTCAAGAACATCTTTGTGAACTTATACTTCTGACACTCAATAATTTTTATGTTCCATATCCACAATTGTGAGAATACCTGCTAATACAATAATAATTAGTAATTATAAAAATATTCTCTATGATTTGTAAAGTACAATGAGAATTCTTCTTCTTCTTCTTCCTATGTCCTACTAATTTATAATGAATATGGTAAATTACTTTTTCACATGGGTCAGTTTTTCTAGAAATCTTGGTATAAACCTACATAAATGATTAAACCATACATCTAATTTAAATAGATTTAATTTAAATAAAAGAAACTAAGCATTCTCTTAAATATTATATACATACATGTACATATAATACATATATATTCCATGAAGTCAATATGAATATTTGTATATAGAGATTATGTGATGTTATATATTTTATATGAGACTGTATTGTATATTATTTAGACTTTTAGTAATCATTCATTCATTAAAAATTATAAATTAACCATTTGTTGTGCACTAGACATTGTTCTAAGAGTACTGATCAATTCCGTAAAAACTGACACTTTGATCCCTCTAGATGATTGGACAATGGTCTCTGAAGTGTTTCTGGACTTCTCTCTGGGAGAGACATGTTCTCACATCTTTCTCACTTCTGGAGAAGCCAAGGCATTTCTATATGCTAAAGCACATCTCTGTATTCCCTTGTCCACTTTCTGAAGCAACTCCAGTTCCCCTTAGTCTTATGTGAACAATGCATTCTCTCTTCTATTTTATGAAGGAAGAAGAGCCATCTCTGAAGGATATTCTAAAATGCTTCTACTCACATCATTTGATTAACAACAATGAAAGAACTGGTGTTCTGTTCAGGTTGGTTGGTTTGTTTGTTTATCCAGGATGGACACATCATCAGTGTACAATGCTTTTTAAAAGTCAATGCCATCCCATGAAATAAACACAAGTGCAAGTATCTTAACAACAGTGCTAGAAAGAACATACAGCATTGCTATATCCCTGGTTGGCTATTTTTAAGGAGATATTTATTATGAAAAGTTAAAATAAATATTTTCTTTATTTAAATTTGTTTTTGAAAACTCTTTTCTTAGTCCTCTTTTCTCACCAAAATGTAACAGGAGAAAAGATTTTGAAATCTTAGAAAAGAAGACAGTAAGACATTTTTTAGTGATTGGTTTCTTAAATGGGTTTTTGCATATTCATTTAAATCCTATGATCATATTGTTTTTACTAAGTTATACTGATGGAGTTCTATCATTTATTTATTGTAAAGTGCTAGTGCTAAGCAGTGCTTTTACTCATCATGTGAAGAATCATTAGGTGTCAAAGCCATTAAGAGGGAGTCTCTAGTAAAGGACTCTTCTCTGAAACCCACTCCCTGGTTTATGAGGTCTCCACAATTTTCTTAACCCTGATTCTCTTTCTCATTCCAAAATGCTAGGATGCCATCCTGAAACAGAAAAAAGTAATGCTACATAAAACTTTGAGGTTTTCTACATTTTTGCTGCTAAAATATCTTTTTGCATTTTACATAGTCATTACTTTAAAAAGATAACAATTTCTAATGGGAAACCATTTAAGTTTTGGAATTGTGATTTTTTGCACTATTTTAAATATGTCTAAGTGCTTAGATTTTATTAGTCTCCAGGACTTAATAATTCTAATTAAAATCAACAAGTAGATTGCATTGGACAACTGAGCTTTTCAATCTTCTCCCCGCAGTATCCCTGGGAATCCAACATCAGCTTTAGCATGAAAGTCGTGATCACCTGCTGCTGTCTGGCCACCATTGACTTCCCCACAGAGTCTGCTGTCTGATGCCACAGATGTGAGCAAATGACATAAAATCGAGGTTCAAATCCCTGCTGATCATTTTGCCTACAAAGACTTCCTGAGCATAGTTTGTCAGAGCTGTGGTAAATTGAAGAGGAGAATGATTCTCTTGCTTCTGAGTCTCTGCATTCAAAGAATTTCCCCACAATAAGGGTTCTGGGCTGCTTGGTGTCACACAGTTTCACAGGCACTTCCTTTAGATGTGCCTCTATCTATTCTTCTCAAGATTTATACACACTTCTGAGATGACAGTGTTGGAAAGAGTTCAAATAGCAATAGCCACATTGTCAAAAATATCAGATGGCGTCTGTTCCACAAGTTGCATTGTTGGGAGTCCTGCTCATTGCACCCAGTTTCTTTCTTTGTAATAAAATCATCCTTGAACCCTAGAGTCTGTCCCTCTGCCCCTCCACCTTCCCCAGTGTGTTCTAATTACAGCTCTGGTCGTGCATGGCTTATTTAGTTTATATGGTCAATCTTTCTCTCTGTGTATTGTGTGTATGTGTGTGAGTGTGTGTGTGTGTGTGTGTGTGTGTGTGTGTCTGGGTGCACATATATGTGCCAGAGATACAGAAACAGAGAGATACATATATAGAGAGATATCTTAATATTTTTATAGGACCATAAAAATTAATGTCAATTTTATTTGTTTTTTATGAATTACCTGCTTCATGTACATGTAAATGCATCTATTTTTCTTAGGCATTATTTAAGATGTGTTGGGGGAAGGGGAGAGTAAAATGATTAAGTGCATTTATGTATATATGTATGGGCAGAAGAGTGTGCTCTGCTACCTTCTTCTGGAAAAACAACTTCTTTAAATGACAAACCAACAATAAATACAGCAGGTTCATAAATTGGCTGGCTTTAGTGTCTTTCATTAAAAAAATCTATTATGTTCAAATCCTATTGCAAGAGAAATTTGAAGTTTTTCATAACAATTATATGTAGATTCTAGTTTCTAATTATTGCTCCAAAAGGCAATACTGTATTCCTTAGTTTTGAAAAAAAAATATCATTATGCTTCTTCATTAAAATTAGACAAAACAATTTTAATTTTTATTGAAGGTGTCTTCCAAGAACATATTCTGCAAAATTTGTTAGGTATATTGCATATGTTCTAATATAAAGCCACAGAAATTGAAACAAACAAAAGGAAATAAAGTCATATTTCCTATTGTTACATAGAAATGATATTTATACTAAAGGCTTTCATGAAACCAGATTCTTCATTTTATTCTGAGTCTATAAATAAGAAAAGCCAGTCAACACTTTGGGCTGAAAAAAATAATAATGAAAGGTTCTTCTTCACCTTGCTTCTTCAGAGTGAATTGCATGGGTACAGCTCCTCAGTTTACAATATCCTAAAATTTTCACTCTGTAGCAACTAAGGATCCTCAGACAAAAGACAACATACTCTCCAAACCAATTTGGAAGATGTGTGATCTGGTAATCACAGGTTATTCACAGTTCTGAGAGAATATCAAACTCATCTCCTGACACTGATTCCCGGAGCATCCAGGTGATGCTGGGTCCCTGAATGTAATCCTACTTTTGGTGCAGATGGGCTTTGGCTCATTTTAAAGGTGAAAGAAAACAATATGCATAGACCTCCTATTTCAGTGGCTTTCTGCATTTTCTAGGAAAAAAAGTTACACTTCCTTTTATCTATCATTGAAAAACATAAAACAGTATTTAGATAATAAAGTACTATTATAATCCATGTATGATTTAAAAATAACTAATGAAGAGTAAGGAAGTATAAATATAAATAGACAACTTATTTGTGGTCTTGTATTTTTGAAATTGTATAATTTGCTTAATGAATGGTAGCAATTACACAGACTAACTTCAACATGAATGTAAACCAAATAAGATAATGCACATTTTAAATATTATATTGGTTTGTCTAATAGCTACTAGTATCAATAATGATTTACTACTCTGCTTATAGGAATGATACATATAAATTTCTTGGCAAATTGTGGAATTCAAGATAATCATGACATCGGCTTGATTTTCCAGAGACTCAATAGAAAGTGGTTTAGATTGATCTTCAACCAGTCATTTGTCCTCTTGAGTGTATATTAAAATAGAGCTCAGCACGTGCTCATTAGATGACTATAAAAAGGATATTATGTATGCAAACTTCCTAGCTAACCTGGGAATATTGTAGACACCTAAGAAACACTTGAGTTTTTCTTATTTTCTTTTTTAGTTCTTCTAATTGACACACAGAATAATTCCTATGGACCTACGTACATCTCATCATGAACATGCTTGTCTCTTCTGGGATACACAAGCAAGACAATATCAGGAACATTTTGATAACATTGAAGTCAATATAGAATCATTGTGAATTCTTCTACTTAAATGACAAAAAGGATTCCGTTTTCTTGATTTGACCCTGCTTAATTCACTACTAAGTACCAGAAATTGTTCAAAAATCTTAATCTTAAAATATGGGATTCTGCAATTACTTTGACTGTTACTTAGAACAGAGTCCTGGCTAATTAAAAGTGATAGCCTGGTTATTGTGAAATGCAGTGATATCAGGATGAACAATTACCAAGCAAATTTGACAAAGTACCTACTGAACCAAATGCCTTGGAGAACTACGTGGCTATTGCATTTGAAAACAAGAATAACATAAACGACAACACTTGGGTGGAATAAGACCTTCCAACTATATAGAAGACTTTACAGAAAGAAAATGCAAAAAAAAAATATCTTTCAGCTCAAGTAATGGGAATAATGCTTCATGAATTCTTTTCACATCCTAATATTTTATTCCTTGTCATTAGACTCTTGGTAACGTCAATAGATACCTAAGATGTGAAAAGACAACACCATTTACACCTTAATGAAAAGCAGGACTATATCATGAACCAACAGGGAGGGGACGAGACTTGTGTGGCAAGAAGACAGGAACCAGCCTGTGGAGACACCTGGGAGGGCGTCCATCAGCAGAGGGAGAAGGGCACAGGACAGAGGTGAAGGTGGACCAGGGACTTGCTGCCACAGGGACAAAGACACGAGGCAGAAAGCAGGCCCCTGGGAGCCTGGATCAGGTGGTGGGACGGTCAGGGATGACCGGGAGGTAGGAAGGACACCATCAGAAATTCCACAGGAAGGGAGCTTCGGAACAGAGATGCCCGACTTCACAGTTTATTAAAACACTATTTCAGGCTTTTGTTGAATTTGGCTTGAAAATGGAAGAGCAGACCAGAACTATAATGAAGCCAAAAATCACAGCCCAGTCATGGAGCAGTAATGCCACACTGTATATGGGACCAAGCAGGGCGGCAAAAGTTTAAATGCAAATTCTCAGAAGAGTCTTCCTTTAAACATTCTCTTCATACATCCTATTCTTTTTCTTTAGGAGCTTTGTTTGGGTTAATAAAAGCCTGATTTTTTTTTATTTAGATAGGTACCCAGCGCAGACATTTTTAAAAGCTTTTATCCTTCAAAATATGAATGTTGATAAGAACAATATCTTAAGAAAGCTTAAAACAATACAAATTACCATATGTCCCTTTATAAGGCCCCAATGCTAATTAAAATGAAAACTGAATGTACAGTTAATTTAATGTTTCATACTCTCTTGAAACATTTCCAAATAAAAATATGGCATACCCTTGTCATGAGCACTAATTCGAATAACAGAAGAGATAAGAAGCCTTTCCTCTTCCAAGCATCACATATAAGAAATAATTTGCAGTAAATCTTTAAATTCATGGCATCATCAAAACTACCTAATGCTGCCCGAATACCACCCCCTTATTCCACAGGTCAGGAAATTACGATGCAGAGAGATGGAGGTGGTCAGCACTGCAGCAGGACATCCTAGTTCCTTGAAGAGCACCTTTCTGAACACAGGTCCCACATGGGTTTTCACTGTGTGACCAGCAGTGGAGACACATCCCTTCATTAGAGCAGCGCAGAAATCGACAGAGCTGAGACACATGCCTTGACTTCCAGGTAGAAAGAAACGCAGTGGAACCTTTGGCAGCTCTTGCTCACAAAACAATACTTTAACAGAGCCATCCATTCATGGGCTAATAAAAAAAGGCTGATTCTCTACAGGAAGCAGGTAAGAACTGGCCACGGAGTCCTCTCTGAATTCTGGAACCAGTCGGGGGCGGAGGGGGGCTGGCATTCATGCAATTGCCTGCCACTGCCTTCTGCTCTAGAAGCTGGAGAGTTAGGCTATGAACTGCCCACAGTTGAAATAAAATCACAACAGGATTTGGTGGGTTTCTCCATCTGAAAAACTCCTCCATTTACCTACAGTTATACGTGTAACTGGGGTGAATGTTCAAACCCAAGAACTGGGGTTCTGTTCAAACCCAAGATCACAAGACTGAATCTCAGGATCACAAGACATGATTCTATATTTTGTGCTATGTGAGATGATACTGAATAGTAAGGGGATTCGTCTGTGTCCCAGGAAGAGCCCAAAGGTAGTCATTTCTCCATGGCTGTGACAAGGGCAGCTAAATGGGGCCTCCCACAGATGATCAAGACAGTCCTCTTAGATTCACTTTTAAAGAAATGGATGCTGTGCCCAACAGAACAAACTGCCACACCTTGATGAAGTGGCCACATGAACCAGGGAAGAAGTTCCCCTGGGGGCCATGAGTGTGGCTCGGTGGCACAGTGTGAGCTCAGCATGCACAAGGCCCTGGGGTCAATCCCCGGTGCTCATGGGGGCATGCACACAGAGGACCAAGTTCCCCCTTGATTCCCAGTTCAACCAGGTTCCTTTATTATGCTTACTGCCAACACCTGTAGGAACTATTGCTTAATAAAAAGTAATTCAGCATTTCTATTTTCATTCTACCACTCATTTGTGGACTTCATGCCAGATACAAGAAAAAAATGAAGATAAAGAGTCAATAAAATCAAGTTCAGTTTAGAGGAAGAAGGAAGAAATGGGCTTGGAAGCCGTTTCCCTCACATGAAGGACAAGAAAGACCCAAAAGCATTTGATTATTTGGGACTGGCTGACTTCACTTAGCATCATCTTCTCTAACTCCATCCATTTACCTGCAAATGCCATGATTTTATTCTCTTTTATTGCTGAGTAAGATTCCATTGTGTATATATACCACATTTTTTATCCATTCATTTATTGAAGGGCATCTAGGTTGGTTCCACAGTTTAGCTATTGTGAATTGTGCTGCTATAAACATTGATGTGTCTGTGTCCTTGTAGTATGCTGTTTTTATATTTTTAAGTCCTCTGGGTATAGATCATTTTCTCTGATATAAGGAGAATGATTCGTAGTAGGGTAGGCAGGGGGAGCATGGGAGGAATAGACAAACTCTAGACAGGGCAGAGGGGTAGGAGGGGAAGGGAGGGGCAAGGGTTAGAAATGATGGTGGAGGGGCTGGGGTTGTGGCTCACTGGTAGAGCACGCACCTAGCATGCACGAGGCCCTGGGTTCAATCCTCAGCACCACATATTAGTAAATAAGTAAAATAAAGGTATTATGTCCAACTACAACTAAAAAATAAATATTTTTAAAAAAAGAAATGATGGTGGAATGTGTTGGACATTATCCAAAGTACATGTCTGAAGACATGAATTGGTGTGAATATACTTTGTATACAGCCAGAAAACATGAAAAACTGTGCTCCATGTGTAATATGAATTGTAATGCATTTTGCTGTCATATATGAATTAAATAAATAATGTTCACAATTGGGAAAAAAAAGGAAGGAAAGAAAGAAATACCCAAAGGTAGCAAGGAGGACTAAAAGTAGCCCTGGCGACAATCCACATACACCACTGTCCAGACCTCAGGGTAGCATGATTATGGACAGAGGCTTCCCTGAAGCGAAGACTCCCAGTAAGCTCAGGTACAGCAGTGAAGGGCTGAGACCAGAGTCCTGTTCCACCGAAGCACAATCTGTCACTGCTATTGCCCACTTGGTGTAGCAAGGGGCTGTGAAATACTTTGTTTGAAGAAAGGATTTTGTGGCTTTATTTTAAGGGAAGGGAAAATAACAAAAACACAGACTTCTGTGAAGGGGTTTAGTTGGTTCACTTTAGGATGGCACTTCAACATGAAAGGTTTTTAAAAGCAGTTACAGGTGAAAGTGACAGAGGAGAGGAAATGACTGGACCAGAGACAGGAAAGCCAGGAAGAAGTGGCAACATGTGGCTGAGAAATCATAAAATATGGACTGTGGTGCCTGCAGGCTGGTCAAGGGTGACAGACATGAAGTGGATGAGGAGCCCCCGGGGGTGAGGCAGTCTCGGGGCTCCATAGGGAACCCACTGTAGACATCAGTAATGATTCCTTGGGCTTCTGGGACGGTGCTCATCTCTGAAGCCTGCCAGGATGGACATCAGGAACCTGACTTTCCCCAGATACCCCGACAGTCCAAAATCAGGGGGAAATCCACGTAATCCTGGGAGGCTAGCAATGGTCAGACGGGCACCCACAACTTAGTGAGTGGTGAGGCTGGTGACTTGGTGCGGTCTCATTTAGCTCTAGGTAACCCTACAGTGTCAAGTTTCGGAACCTGCAGGATCACACCCTGGAAAAATACTGGGACACCTAGTTGCGTCACCTGGAAAGTCAGCTTGCCTCTGTGGCATGCGTTTCCATTTCTCCAAAACTGAAACCCCAGATCCTTCATAATGAAGTGTGCAGACTGCCCACCTTCTAAATGTAGCTCAACAACTGTTTTCTGAAAAGCTGATGGCCGTGGGTTTCTCCGATTCAGACGTCCAGCAGTAACATGCTTGTGCAAACTAAAGGCAAACCAGCAAACAGCACGTCATCCTTCCAGTTCTTCCCAACTCTCAGAATTATTCCCAACATATCTGCTCCCTCCCACTTGGTCCACCAAGAAATCCCACTGAGGGTACCTTGGAAACATGGGCAGGTTCCAACCACTTCCCCCAGGTCCCTGGCTGAGGCACTCATGTCCCCACCCTGCCAGCTGCCACCTTTGTGCCCTTAGAGGGCAGTCCCCACGCAGCAGCAGAGGGGTCCCACCAAGACAGAAGCCAGAATTCAACACCCCACCCCTCAAGGTCTACAGCTCATTGTCTCACAAATGTTAACGGCAGGTTCTTGCCGGGTGTAATGGTGCACCCCTGTTATCCCAGGCACTGAGGAGGCCGAGGCATGAGGATTACTAGTTCAAGGCTAACCTCAGCAATTTCATGAGTCCCTCAGCAACTTGGTAAGACCCTATCTCAAAACAAAAAAATAAAAAGTACTGGGGTCAAGAGCCACTAAGTTCAATCCCTAGGAAAAAAAAGAAAGAAAGAGCAAGGAACACCATGGTCCTTGAGAAGAGCAACAGGGTAACTGAGCAGGTAAGACTGCAGACTGGAGCCAGACGCCCGGGTTCCAACAGCGGCTCTGCTATTTACTTTGTAACCACAGGGGAATTACTTAACCGCTCTGAGCCTCTGGTTCTTCATCTACAATAAAAGTTCATACATTTAGAGGTTAATGTGCTAATATATGAAAAGCATTTAGAAGGAGATGGCCCTTGGGAAGTGCTTGGTCAACATTCACTGTTATTTAAGAGAATTGTGGAGATCAAGTGCTAACAAGGAAAGTTGGACAGAACATGCTTATGAGAAAGGAGCTAATTATAACACAGGACGCACACTGACTTACTGTTATACAGAAGGTATCAAAAAGGTGGACACATAGAATCAACTGTGACAGGAAATACTCCAAATTGTGAATAACTATTTCCACCATAAGGAATTAAGAAATAAAGATGACACCTCAACATCATTCTTAAACAAGAGAAACCGGGCCTGGCAGCTGTGAAGGGATCCATCCCACAGCCCCTCCACGGGCGTCATCCTAAGACCAAGACCAGTCTATGAAGGCCAAGGAGTCACACGCCTCCCGTCCACCTTGCTAGTGAGCTACACAGACCTGAGCCTCCAACACCCAGTGTTGGGCAAGAAGCTTGCCCAACTGAATAGATTTGACCCGAATGGTCCACATTTTGTGCAATATCCTTTAGAAATAATGAGGCTTCCACTTCCCTTCCTCAGAGGCAGAGTCCTCCTTACCCAAAACTTCCTGGTGAACCAGTGGAAACCCTTCTTTTATTCAACTCCACCTCCCAATGAGCTTCCACTGATTTATCAAATACCTTCATCCCCTGCACTCAGCTGCATCCCAATTCATCATTAGTCAAAAAGGAAAAAAAAATGTCAGTATTCTACAGGAAATGTCTGCAAACCCGAAGAGCTTCCATCCCCCTCAGGCACAGCACAGCGAGCCCCAGGGGCCTGTGGGCAATCACCTCAGATAATCCCTGTACATAGGAAATCTCCCCTCCGTAAGAGGCACCTGACCTTTCTAGTCTTGTCATTTCATTTAATGAAGATGAAGCTGAGAATCACAAAGATTAACTAGGCGGCCAGAGGCCTCAGTGAAGACAAGGTCAGCCTGGAGTCCGCCATTTTGGCCCTCTGCTTCGATATAGTGATGCCCTCAACCAAGGGTTGCCCAAGCCACGGGGCTCTAAGGCCCCATAAGAGCTCATCTCAGTAGGCCAGGTGTATGTTCTTCTCCTCAATGTGCCAACTTCTAATCTATGTCACCATTCCTGACTCTCTATGTCACCATTCCTGACTACTATGCAATGAATCCATGGAAATTTCTAGAGTAAACAATGAAAATCAACAACTGCATTTGCAAATTCATCACCCAATATTTATTTGTTGGTTATAGTATATGTGATATACGTAGAGGCCCACCAGCTACAAGGGAATTTGTGCTTGGAGGAACACATGAAGTTGAGAAGACCCCTCCCCCCCAAAAATTAAAGTATCAAAATCCAGATATACAAATGAATACTTTCAAGACCAAGCCTAATCTGATTTTTAAAAAAATAAAACTTTCCCATGACCCCTATTCACCCCAATTTAGTTACTTTTCCACAGTGCAAGCCCTCAGCAAGCCCAGGCCCCTGTTCCTGGGTCTAACTGCCACATTTACTGAATTCATCGTCTAACTCGCACATCTCATTCTACAGTAATTACCACGATCGCCAAAAATGACTAAAGTCACCAAGGCAGCGACTCCTTCCAGCTTCTGGGCTGGGACCGTGTTCTTGTTCTGATCTGACAATAAGACTGACTGACTGTTGGACACTGCAGAATCAGAGCAGTGGACAACTAATACATTTATTCTTCTGCAAACAGACAGGCAAACTCGGAACAGGTTATAGGAACACTGTTCTCACTATGAAAAGGAGAGCTGGGTTTGTGTGTTAATGCTTATTTTCAAAGCAAATATGAGCCTGTATACGTTCAACTATTCTCAGTTTATATTTTAAAATAATACATATTCAAGATCCTCCCAGACCAGCACATTGTACAGGTACTTTTCTTTTTACCTTTGCATGGCAATGTATGGAATGAATGACAATTTAGATGTAACTAGCTGTCTGTTGATGAAGACAAAGAAAGACTCCTGTTAGTTACTTTAACAACAACAACAACAACAACAAAAAATCTTTGGAATAACCATACGTGTATAAACCTCTATACTATTTCCTAGAATTGCTGTGCAAATTGATCCAATTTTAAAAAAAAGAATGTCTAAAGTTAAATGAAGGCATCAGTCTACCTTATGTTAGGGGGAAAATTTATAGTTCTGGCTCCTTGAATTAAAAGGCTAAAGCTTGTAAGATAATTCTAATGTTTTCTAGAAGGAAAATGTACACTTGGGCTTTGTTCTGGCTCCCCCTACCTGAATACTACATGAGTTGGAGGACTATCAAACACTGGTCCAGGTTGTGGTGGAAGACCCAGCCAAATTTAGAACTTAAAATGTGTTTAAAACCCATAGAAATTATGAGCAAAACTTTCAGTTTTTCACATCCTTCTTCAAAGTCACTTTTCCAAAGAGGTACTGATGTAAAAGCTGATCTCTTGGGAGAAAGGTGTAAGTGAAAAGCCCTTTGTTATTTAAAGTGCTTTAGAAAGTAGCAAGGCAAGCCTCTCCCAGAAGTCACCTCTCCTTGGAAAGGCCAGCATCTGCAGGTATGGTGTCCTTGGCTCCTTCACCTAACCATGAAACCCATCACCTACTGGACAGAAGCAAAGAGACCAACCCCCCTTCAGCAAGCCACCACTGTTGCAGGATCAAGAGGTGTCACTGAGGACCATATATATTTTAGGACACTTTTTAAAACTCATTTTTAACATGCTCTTGGTTAACTAGCTAATTCAGAAAGTACTGGTGTTATGGGGAAATCATTGAAAAGGTTCTGCACTGATTCAGAACACTCATCCTTTTGGGGGAGGGGGGCATGATACAGGGGATTAAACTCAGGGGAACTCAGCCATGAGCCACATCCACAGCCATATTTTGTACTTTAGAGACAACCTCTCAGTTGCTTAGTGCCTCGACACTGCTGAGGCTGGCTTTGAACCCGTAATCCTCCTGCCTCAGCCTCTGGAGCCACTGGGATTATAAGCATGCGTCACCACCCCTGGCTCACTGGCCCTTTCTGTAGAGTTCTCTCCCCTACCTGACCATAAGCTCCTTAAGGGCAAGGCCTAGAATTACAGGACTCAAGAGTACATTTTCCAGAAATATTTGCAATTTAACAAATGAAAGAAAAGCTGATGACCAGAAAATAAAACTAGAATTATTAACTCAAGTTGTGATTAACAGCTGTGCTCTGTCTCTCAAGGAAAGATCATAGAAAGAAACAGACATTATTACTGTATGTGTACATAGGACTACATGACCAATATGATTCTGCAACAAGTACACTCAGAAAAGTGGGCAATTATATCCCATCTGTGTATGATATATCAAAGTGCATAAATGCATCTACGGTCATGTATAGCAATTAAAACAAATAAAAAATTTTTTTAAAAAAGGTCACCCTTAAAGAGGAATCCATTTTTTTCATCATTTGAAATAGAGAGGATCCAATGAAAGAAAGTTTATTTGGTTAGGGTCAACCTCATTTATCTACATTTGAATCTTACAGCAAATCCTTCAACTTCATTTTCACAAACAGTTTATAATTACTGTAGAACTATTGAGAATTTATTTTCTTGATGTTTAAACACCACCCCACCCCAACCCTCTCCTTTCTGCCCCTTCCATTTTCCCTTCCCTAACAACATAAGAAAACTATTTCCATTTTGTCATCCCAAGAGTAATACAACTACAGGTTATGACTAGTCTGTCCTCAGATCAGAAAGTCATTTGTCACAAGCTAAGTAACTTAATGCAAATTTTTATAACTGCAGAGAAGGAAAGGGGTTCGTTTAACAGCAGTAGTGTCACCATGCTCCCCTGTCCCAGAGAGCATAGCAATTTTAGTTAAAGAAACGCTGCCCACCACTGTGTGAAAATGTCCCTTGTCCACATGAATGGACACACAGCTTGTCTGTTGGCAATGCCAGGCAAAGGACCAACGCAGACACCAGTTCAAAACACCAACTGAAGTAACCAAGACGGCTGCACTCAACACTTGGCAGCCTGATGCAGGCCACACTGCCCACCAGGTTCAGTAGGACCCGTGTCTCCACCACAGAAGGAACTGAGCTCAGCGACCATTCAGAAAAGGCGTCGGCCTCGGCCCCGGCAGCTCTGGAAGACAAACACCAGGGAGAAGGCCTCTTCTGGGTTCCATTTCCCACCTCCCTGGGCAGTGGCCACAGTAAGAAGCCCACCACATCCACGTGCAGCAAGCAGGACGTTTTTACCTGGTCAGTAACAGTTAACGAGTGATCCCTGTGGGAAAGGCATGATATTTAGGATCAAAAATCACACATGCTCTAGGACACCAGGTCACACCTCTGGAATCCCAGGGACTCAAGAGGCTGAGGCGGGGTGGTGTCAAGTTCAAGAACAGCCTAGGCAATCTAATGAGACCCTGTGTCAAAATAAAAAATAAGAACAACCGGGGATGCTGCTCAGTGGAAGAGTGTCCCGGGGCTCGATCTCTAGCACCACGAGCACCACATGAAGAACAAAATGTATGCTAAGGATAAGATTAAAGAGCTGGTTTAAGGACACAGTCCTATTAATTATCCAAGCAAACAAAGCATGTCATTCTTGGGATGATGCTTTTTTAATTATTAGGACTAGCTGACATCTGTGGTTGATTTAAAAATGCCATTTGTCTCTGGAGATTTTTCTCTGAATTCTACTGACATTAATCATTATGTGTCCTTTAAATAACTGCATTTCCTACTAGTGAACAGAAGTGAGCGCCACGTACAGGCACATCACACACACGTGCACACACAAGACCTAGGAAGAGAGAGAGAATGGACACTATTGCTGAACAATGATTAATCACAGAACTAGTAATTGGCCACTTTTTTTCATTTCTACACACATAAAAAATAAACAGCCATATAAATGACATTAAAATTCTTAATTTGAAGCTAGAAATAAAAGTAATGGAGTTTTCAAAGAAATAGGGGAATTACACTCAGAATTACCTCAGGAATCACTGTGGTGGAGCAAGTTATAACTGGAACTACAGTGGCCCTGTGACGATAGCCTTACTGAAAACACACGCAAGGAAGGGTGCAGGGGACTGGCTTCTCAATCCTTCTAAAAGGTGAAGCTAAATAACATGGTCTGAACTTATAAAGGAGTGGCAGGCAAATAAACACAAGTAAGTACCTGTGTCTCCCCAAAATTACAAAGACAAAAAAGGTACACAGAAGTAGGAGCCATTCTGTGACACTGATGGAAAACTAGGGGGAAGAGACTGTGAGCAGCCCAAATTACAGGGCAACTCATATAAGATTTTTAAATGTGACATTTACAAAGAAAGTCACAAATCAAAGGTGAAAGGGGCTGAGCAAGCTGACACCCATGATTACAAATGGACAGGGGATTACTGGAGTCCCCTCTTCACAGCAAGCAGCTTACAGAATCAGCCAGTCACTGAGCGCCCAAGTGCATCTCCCAACAGAGGAGTGGAAGTGCCCACACACATCCAGGGGAGCAGGAGAGCATCTCCACATGACTTAGCACACTGCAGGACTCAAAAGCACACCTCGGGGACCATCCAATCTCCTATCCCAGGATCTTGTCATCTTTGGAGATGCAATTGGCAAAGTTCAGAAAAGCCCATGGGTCTTTAAAAGGTAAATTATAAAGGAAAAAAATGGAAGAAAACCTGTAGATTAAGAGAGTCAAGATATATGGCAGGTTTTTTTAAGCAAAAATATTTAGCTTTACTGCCTCAGAACTAACATTTAGGGGGAAAAATCAAGATGAAACAAAGAATAGTTATAATAAATATCAAAGAGTGGCCACTTTTGGAGGTTGGGACAGAGCTGTGACTTTCATGGGACCTCAGAAGTGTTAGGAGTCATGGCAATTTCTTACTTCTTGACCTGAATAGTGTTGCACAGGTGTTTGAGTTAAAATAATTCACCAGACTATACATTATTGGGGGACTTTAAATTTTTATTGCACATCATAATACAAAGTTTAAAAATAAAATACTTTCATAAAAACTACTCTAAAACTAGATAACCAGAGACTTCCCACAAAACAAAAAGAAGAAGAGAAATAAGCTGTGGTACCTGCCTCCGAAGTCTTTTGAACCTTCCTATGCATCTCAGAACCCACACAGACGTGGTTTCTGCCCATGGCATATAAACAGGATGTCACAGTTCGCTGGAAGAACCCTGAGGCACATTCTTGGGAGGCACAGAAACTGCACTGGGTTCTCTGACCATCCCCAAAGTGACAAGGATGGCACTGAAGAAACCAACTAACGCAGAATTGTCACGACGGGGATTTCAAGGAGCACCACAAACCAGCCTGTTTTCTATATTCGGTGGTAATTAAAACCTACACTATTGAGAAGACTGTCAGGAAAAGCAAACGCACAAAGGTTCATGGCCCACAGCTCGGGAGCTCTCCTTCCACGCTGTGTGTGCCTGGGCAAAGTCATTGGTACTCTTTCTGAAAATAAAACAGCTTCAAAGACAAGCTGTGTGACAGTTGGAATGCCAAGTTACCCCAAAGGTGCACATGAAAGGCTCAGCCCCCTGGGGGTGCTCTAGTGGGCGGAGCTGTGGATCCTGAGGAGGAGGGGCCTGTGAGAGGACACACCCTTCTGAGTCAGAGGACACACCCTTCCCAGCTCCTGGTGGAATTGCTTTTGCTGCACCATGTTATCCCTCCATGATGCGCTGGCAAGGCCCAAAGCAGGGGGCCAATCCATACAGAATGGAGCCTCCCAAACCCAAACTGCCTCTTTGTAAGTTGACGGTCCTGGGTATTTCATTTTAGCTGCAAGTTGACGGTCCTGGGTGTTTCATTTTAGCCGTGGGAGGCTGGCTCGGCACATTTCAAGAAGGAAAAGCCCACACTGACCATCTGAAGACCTCAATTCAGATCCTGGCGCTGCCAGGAAATAACAGAAAAGCAAATCTCTTCTGTCTTAGTTTTCTCACATTTTAAATGAAAATGATTAAATAAGATGAACCCTGAAGCTTGTTCCAGCACTGAAGAATCTATGATTGTGGTAGGAAACACTGGCTCCCACAGGCAATAAATGCCACCAAAATCAAATAGGATTAAGAAATACCACAGTAGCAAATGACATTATTAATTTTTTTCTTTTCCAAATAGTAATGTTTTTTAATTAGAAAAAGGTAGAATTTATTTGAGCCCACCCCCAAAAAGCTGCAATCTGTGTACAATTTCTCCACATCCAGTTGAGACAATCCTTAGTATATTTGAAAATTAGTAAACAAAAATGTAAGAACAAAAGTCATCTTAACATCTTGAGTTGTATTTTCTTCATTTATCCATTTGTAAAAGAGGCAATGGTTTTTAAAAGCTAAAAGAATATGCTATTAGAAAACAGTCAATGAGGCTGGGGTTGTGGCTCAGCAGTAGAGCGCTCCCCTAGCACGTGCGGGGCCCTGGGTTCGATCCTCAGCACCACATCAAAATAAAATAAAGATATGGTGCCCATCTATAACTAAAAAGAAAAGAAAACAAAACAATGAGTTCACCTCCCTTCCTTTTGCCCCAAGTTTGTGTTGTACCAATGTCAACCCAACACATCAGACCCTCAACAATCCCCAGTCACGACATTGAGGCCCTAACAGAAGAGCACAAAATGAGAACCGAATGTCTCTGTAGGATCAAAGGCAAGGCTTTAGGGAGTGGTCCTGTGAAACCAGCAGTGTCCCCGAGAGAGGGACAACAAGGACCCAGTGTCGTGCTTGCACTTCTTACACTGCTACAGGCTCTGCCACAACCATCTTCACAGGCATCATGTGCTCCCTCTTGAGCTCCTCAGGCAGAACCTGGGAGTTAGAGGAGGGACACGTACTTCACACACCAGGTAAGGGCAGGCCAGGGGCATGAACGGACACGGGATGCAAGAATGAGAGATGAACCAACACTGCGCCCCACCACCAGCAAAATGGGATCCTTGGAGGACTCACCCAAGGGGTTGGAGGAGGGGATCCCCCCCTGCTGACACAGATAGGACTTCACATTAAAACCTGAGAAAAGAACAGCTCGATTCAGGTCACCTGTGCAGAAACAGGAGGCCTCAGAGGTTCATGAAGGTGGGACACTTCACCATCTGGGGGTGAAGCTCAACTCTCAAGGCCTCGTCTGCTACTCTACCATGATAGCTCACAGAGAACCAGGAGAAGGCAAAAGACACAGCTTCTAGATTTCCAACAACCCATACCAAAAACGGGGGGCTTGTGCTACACCATAAATGGCCCCAGTGAGACTCAACTCTCCCTCTCTCAGTAAGGTGTTTGGGTGCATGTTGCTCACCATAACAACAACAAAAAAATCTGTAACTATGTGAAGAATGCTTCCAATGTATCATTTTGAAAATAAAACATTTTCTTTCTAACATGGCCTTCCCCAGTTAAGAGTCTCAGGAAACAGAAATGGAAAGAGCTGCTGTTTCTTCACACCATTGTATCTAACAAACTACTTGATCTCCTACAGATCACCTGCCCTTACTCCTCGGAAGCCCGATGCTTCTGCCTGTGAACAAGATTCCAGCCCTTTGAACAGTATGATCACTCTCTTTCCTTACACTAGGCATTCTGTCCCTCTACAATGGATCACACCCAACAGTATACAAATATCCATCTTAAAAATATATAATAAAAACTCCCTCTTGATCCTACACCTCACCCTACCCAATTCTAGCTCCATTTCTGCTTGCCATTGTAGCAAACCTCTTCTGAATGCAAGTACAGCCTCACCTCATTCTGTTCAAACCCACTCAAATCAGTCTTGCATCCCCACTCTCCATTAAACCAGCTCATAAAGGACCACCACCCGCCCTCTTGGCAAATGCATTAAATCATGCTGAGCCTTCACTGGACTCAGTCTCCCAGCATATTACACAGCCGTATCACCCTCTTCTGGAAACATCCTTCACTAACACTCTGGCCTCCAGATCAGTGCTCTTCGGTCGCCTCTGCTGGTTCTCATTGTAGGTCATCTCTCTGCCCTACCAGACTCCCTAATGATGTCCTTTAGTCCCATGGCATTATACACCACCTACAAGATGACTTTTCCCAAATTTGCATCTCAAACTCCAACCACAAATAATATATCAACTGAGCTATTTAGTGAGCAGCTCAAGCAGCAGACACCAAAGAACTCTTGAGTTCCCCTTCCATGTTCATCCCACCCCACACAAGATCTGGAAAAACTCCCCCTGTTCTTTCATCCCAGATGAATGACACCAACATATGCCCAATATCAACTTGTCTGCCACCAAAAGCGAAACTAGAAGTCACGCCACATTGCTCATATCCCACCAGCTACCTGCAAAGGCCACTGACTCCTTTTAAGACAGAAAGCCCTTCCAGCACCACCACTATCCAGAAGACAGCTGCCTCTGGGTGGGCTCTCCAGTCATGAGCAGAATGATCTTAAAATCTTATTCTTCAGCGGGTGCAGTAGTGCACGCCTGTAATCCCAGGGGCTGGGAAAGCTGAAGGAGGATGATCCCCAGTTCAAAGCCAGCCTCAGCAAGGTGAGACACTAAGCAACTCAGTGAGACCCTGTCTCTAAATGAAATACAAAATAGGGCTGGGGATGTGGCTCAGTAGTGGACTGTCCCCGAGTTCAATCCTCAGTACCAAAAATAAACAAAAATCTTATTTTCCAGGTCTTCACAAATTTCTGCTGTTGCCGCATTAGTCCCATCTCCGATGTCACCACCCTCAGAAGGCCTGCCCTGACCACTCCATACAACACAGCCCCTTACACTCCACCACTCATAGTTTAAGCCTGATGAGCTTTTCAAAACCCAAAAGATACTTTTTAAGTGTTTGGGTTTTTACATCTCCCACCCCCATGTGGGTGAGAAACTCTAACATCACAGTATATGTACAGCCAGAACAGGGCCACCCTTTCCTGAGATGCCAAATAAAAACGCATGGCAGTCTAGGAAATCCCTTCCCATCTAGATGATTAGGCTCTAGCCTGCCCTCGCCTCACATTCTACATCTCAGTTTAAAGATTACAAATGAAATGGTAAAATAAACCTATACCACAGCAAAATGCCATGGTCCATAACACCTCCAATTTTTTTCCAATATGAAGTCTCTTTTAATACTTATTTTTCACAAAAGAAATATATGTAAGCTAGTGAAAAAAAAGATAAAAATACTGATTAGTAAAAATAAAATCATTTTTTAAATTCTTAAAATGATATGCCATGAATCATTTTCCTTGAAATTATATTTTGAAAAACAGAGTAACTTTATTGGGAGTCCAAATGTAACCAAAGCTCACATCACTGGCTTGCTTGAATACCCTGAAAAAACTGAAGGCCAGGTTCATTTCTCTCTCATATTTTGGTTTGACAAAACCAAACCAAGCAGGTGAGTCGTTTTTCAAACACATTTATTGTGTAATAACTTATTGAACTAAAAAGCTCTACAGGTAGAGGGTATGTCTAAATTTTATATTTCAACTGTAATTATTACATTTCTTGAGCTTAGATTGCTTTGTTTTTAGCGGGAAAAGTTAATATGCACAAATCGAAGTCAATCACAAAAGTTCGATCATCATACCTTACATAAACTCTAGTTCTAGTATTTACCTGTACCATCTCTTACCACTCTCTTTCTGGGGACCCTGAAAACCCTGTTGGCTAGCCTTGCAAACATTCTCCATGAATGCACTCGCCCATGAATTCGAGTAATGAAAAAGGTGGTCAACCTCCTGACGTGGTAGGTATGACTCTAGAGGGTGAGGATCAGGAGTCCAGAGCAATCCTCACCATTCCCATCTTAAAAACACCCCATCATTTCTTAAAAAAAAAAACCCTTAAGATACTAGGAATGTCAGTAGAGGACAGAAAAAGGGAACTCACCTCTACACAAGAAAAAAACCCTTGTTAGTGAGCTCTTACCCACATTCCACAATTAATCCAACCAAAGCTCCAGAAGAAACAGCTTTAAAGGAAGCGAGTAATGGCAGAATGCTAGTCCCAGGCATGGGCTTTGCATCAGGCCGAAGGGAAGCCTCTTACCTGTGCTTCCCCAAATAATTAAACATGCTCTTTCTGCTACAGACATCAAGCTGATTGGAAGAGGTAAGAGCCACACAAGTGAAAGTCTTTGATTCTTAAAATATTACACAGGAAAAAGTGTTTCATACTGCAAATAAATAGCACTTTTAAAATTATCTTTCTTTTTCTTGAAGACCAAGTGTCAGTTTGAACAATGGCTATTATAGTGTTCGCTCTCCAGGGGCTTAAATCTGACTGAGTGCTTAATCCAACATTGTTTTACACCTTCCACTGACTTGGCGCTGACACACCAGCACAGCCTGGCTCTGCACTCTGGTAACCATGGAGGAAGGGTTACCTGAAGCCCCCTCAGTCTTCAGGTAATAACTGGGGAGTTTCCTCCAGTCCTGATCACCACAACTTTGGACTTGAGATGTCCCTTTCTGCTCTCCTGCTGCCCCTGTTCAGCTCCTCTAGACAGTACTGCTCAATTCTCCTGGTTTATGTGCCTGTCTAGCACTAGACTCCAGGCAATTATGATTGTCTCCTCGACACACCTGGTTCCTCCTAGCAGTGGTCTCATTTTGTCATCTGTCCTATGAGGCACTGTGCTCAGGAAAGAGTCCTCCCCACACCAAAGTTCAAAGCTGGGTTTAAAAAAAAAGTGGGCTAACTCAGTCATGAGTCCTTACTCCCTGGCTAGTGAACAGCTCTTGCCCAAGTCTGGAGCTCCAGGATCCGACTCAGCCAACTGGTGTGCAGTCTATCCTTGGGGAATGGTCTTCCTCTGAACTAGGACGACAAGTATGGGAGGGACCTCTCATCAGCTGTCCTCAGGGCTGCACATGTCATCAAACTGCAGTTACTGCAGCACTACAGCCACCATGGAGGAAGATTCCAGAACAAGTAAGAATGTCAGAACCCAGAGGCAGAAGGCCCCTTGCCACCTTAAATTCACGGAGCCACGGAGTTCATCAAGCTAGGACCACCAGTCTTCGGACTTCCCCTTATGCCAGATGATGAACTCTGATGGGTCAAGCTGATGGGTTGTCTGTTAGGTACAGCCAAAGATAATCAAGCTGAAATCACTTCCTGCCATCAAAACGTAGCAACACAAGTTGTGAAACCACACTGGCGGACACCCCGTCTAACTCTGGTGCCCTTTATAACTATGGTGCCATCAAGCTTTCTTAGCCAGTGGGGCCAGGCTCCCCACCACGCTTCCTTTGATGGTACTCAGGTGGTCCCAGAAACCCATGCTGCCATCTTGTATCTGCACACTTATGGCTGTGACAGTGCTCCGAGACCAGGAGCCACCGCAGCTCATATTTGGCTCTGAGGTACTAGAGGTAGTGGGATGTTACAGGCACACCCCTACTGGATGAACTGACATGCTTCAAAACTAAAGCTGTCTGCCATCACTGAGTGCCAGGGGACACGTCCAGAGCACAACCTTGCTGCACCTATGACCCGCCCCTCCTTGCTCAAATAAACTCACATCACATGTGACCTTGATTCCACTAAGCGCCACACCTCTAGAGAACAGAGGCATGGCCCCCAGTTCCCAGGAAAGGAGTGGTCACAGCCAGGGAGAGAAAGCCACATGGGAACTCACAGGTAAAGGAATAAGGACCACAGAGACCCAATGTTCTATTAGAAATCACAGCTACTCAGCCAGACCCAGAACCAGACATCTAGATTCCAATTCCTAATTCAGGGCTTCTCCACAATCTCATAATGCTTCCAAGTTTGGCCAAACAAAAAATAATCCATTATTGTATATTCAAGTAAATGAAAAACCTTTCTGCAAGTTAAGGAGAGACGCACATAACGCACATTGCTTTATACATGGACTTTTATTTTTCTGAGTGAGCTTCATTATGTCCTACTTATCTCCTTCCAGGCAGGATGACTGCATTTTATTTAAATTTAAATATGAGTTACCTATTCAAACGTGTTTTAGTGGAGCCACAGTCCCAATTGATTTTTATGTATCTACTTTCTACTTTTCAAAAACAATGATGCATCTCAGATTTAT
Source organism: Urocitellus parryii (assembly GCF_045843805.1). Lineage (NCBI taxonomy): Eukaryota > Metazoa > Chordata > Mammalia > Rodentia > Sciuridae > Urocitellus > Urocitellus parryii. The sequence continues at coordinate 29,486,140 of NC_135548.1, read as the reverse complement.
TAAATTTAAGGAGACCAAACTTGCATTTTTTAATGCTAAATGCTGTAATTGCCTTAATGAAGTAATTATCATGTAATGTTGATTTCACCCAGCAGCCTTTTGGTTATGAACCTAATTATTCTGGGAAGTCTTAACTTTGAGCTCAGGAAATCAACGATCTTTAGAAACTTATTTATAAAGGTTAATTCATGTGGGATTTTAGTGAATGTCACAGTTGATTCCAACATCCATGTCACTCAAAATGATTATCCCAAGCCAATCACTGTAATTTCACCTCCTCTGCCCATACTCGGCAGAGAGCAGCCTGCAGCCACTGTGGACCAATGATATATGAAGAAATTCTCACTCACTCTTTAAAGAAAGGCAGGCCAGTCTGTCCCAGGAGATATAAACGAGGAAAATAAGGATACACTTGTTGCTCTTATCCTCAGATCCCAGAAATTACCAGGTTTAAAGGAAAAGCCAAGACAGAAAGGCAGGGGACCAATCTGAGTCCCTTATGACAACACTGAGTTCAGTTAACCCCCTCTGAAGCCTCCTGGGACCTCCCACCATGCAACGTAATCCTCTTCCCCATTGTTGAGGAAATTTCCCTTCAGAGGTCTATTACTTGAAGCAAAAAGCATCTTCACTGATCAAGCAGTAAACTCTACTCTAGGGACAACAAGCCCTCCAAAGGAAAGACTAAACCTACAGCATTACCAAAGGAATCCTACAAAGTACTTCTCCTTCACTAGATGCTCAAATACTCGCTGCAGTGCATGGGTTTTCTGTAGAGCGTGAGGGACTCCAACACTCTCCCTAAATAAACAATGCCTGGTCCCAGGCGTGGGCTTTGCATCAGGTCAGATGCAAATAACATCTGATTTGGCAAACTGTCAAGAAACTAAAAAGTAATTCTATTTATTTATTTATTCATTTATTCATTCATTCTTTTTCTATCCCCCCCCCAATAGTTATTAGCACCCAGTGTACTCTGGGATCTGGGATAGAGCGGTGAACTGACCACAGTACCTGCTCTTGGAGCCAACACACAATTATAAGAACATAAGCAGCTTCCTCGTGGATTTGGTTCTCACTGTAAAAAAGCATGAAGCACCCAGGCAAGTTCCAGTTTCATCTGGAAAATATGACCCATTGGGCAGACATAAACAAGATGGTCTTGGTGAGCTTTTTTACTCAAGTAGGGTGAAAAAGACAGAAAAAAAGCCATGAGATTAAGAAAATCTGAACAGGGAAAAAAATCAAACCAAAACTGAGAAGTATAGAAGAAGGAAAGATACAGAAAGACCAAGATTACAAAATCACCCCACACACATAGTCACCTTCCAAAAATAAAGAGATGGGAAGTTAAACAGCATGTTTCAATTTCACCACTGGAGAAGCAGGAACTTGGGCAAAAATAATTTCTGATTCAGTAGGTTTGAAGTAGGGCCAAGATTCTTCATTACTAACAAACTCCCAGGTAACATCAATGTTGTTGGTGTCCAGTCATTAACTGACAGACATACACAGTTCATATGCAACTAAGAAGGGTTCTCCTAGGATATGGGAGATTTAGCTAAACCTAAAACAGACCTGGATACAGTAGGATGTTGAGTCATTTTCTATGACTACATTTTAAATACAAGAAACCATGTTATTACTGAGTTTCAACAAAAAAATTTCCAATCATGCTCAGGTATATGTTAATAAATCAGAGCAATGGGCACAAATGTAGGTTCACTTGATAGTGCATTAAGATGCTCCTTCTTTGAAATTCTTTCCTAGGTAAAAATGAACACCTTCACTGAATTAGGTCTGGCTTATAATTCCATCTCTGATTTACATCTAGTTCCAGTTATTAACCTTTTAAAGGGTATAAATATGTTACAAATAATTATTCTGTAAACAAACAGCTTTGCATGTTTAGCTAAATTACAAAATTTAGAATACTAAAGTGCAAGATAAATATTCTACTAATATTTATATAATGTAAGCACTGAGTGAAACTCTTTAACATTCCAGTCTTTACCTTAGTTCAAAGTCAGGCTTTTGATAGAGGACTTTGAATACTACAGTAGACTAAAAGTAACTTTTGCAACTATAAAACTCAAACCCAAACCATCATCTTATATGTCTGAAAGAAGAAGTGTATTGAGCTCCAGTTATAAATATAATTTAAATCTTTCCTCACCTTGATTTCTGCCATTTGGTAAGATCTTACAAAAAATACAAATAAGCAAAGAAAAAATATTTTTAAATAAACCAATCAACATAGGCTCAGAGATATTGGAACTATTGGAACTGCAAAGAGGATATGAAGTTAGCAGTACACGGAATAGAATGCCCAGCTTGAATATCTGTATCTCTCCAAAATTCATGTTGAAACTTAATCCCCAAAATGGTGATACCAAGAGGTAAAACCATTTTGGATTCAACTATGAAAATTCTGCCCTCATGAATGGGATTAATGCCCTTATTAAAGAGGTTTAAGAGAGATGCCTGGCTTTTCTTTCTCTTCTACCTGTGAGAAAACAGCTTTTGTCTCATCCACAGGTTGTAGCAACAAAGTACCATCTTGAAACAAGAAAGCAAACCATAATTTACAAATTACCTAGTTTCAGATATTTATTTTCAGCAGCAGCAATGGACTGACTTGAGGTATTTACAACACAGTGGCTGGCTTCTCACAGAGAAAATGAGGGAGGGAAGGAGGTAGAGAAAGGAAGAAACCAGAATCATTTTGTAACTGAAGCTCTTAACTTATGTCCCATCATTTCTGTCATATTCTTTGTTAGAAGTAAGTCACAACATCTACCTTACACAAGCACATGAATACCAGGAGGTGAGGAACACTGGGATCCAATATTAGATACTTGTGATATAGATTGTCTAGCAGATGTAGGGAGTTCCTAAAAAAGCAGCTAGAAATAATGCTTAAAATAAAATCCCTGAGAGAAATAACCAAGGAATCTAATTTTTCTTCAAAATCCATTTTAACTATTACCATTCATAAAATTTTTCTTGACTTCCCCTGCCTCTCATCATAAGAGAAGTCTTTGCTGAATTTCCTGCAGTGCCTAACACCATCTCAACCCTGATATCTATTACAATGAATTATACCATCTTGTTGGCCCTGAAAGGAGACACAAGACCTGGTTGCTGTCACTAACCCCTACCCACACATTTCAAAATAGTGCCTTATTAGTTTCTACTCAAATTACCTAATTAGAATAAACCATCTGTTTCCTGATGGGACCCTGATCAACATAGCTTTCAATGCTATCAAGGGCTACCCTACTCTGGAATTCAGCACAGGAAAAAAGAATAATAAAGAAATAAAAAAGAACCCTGATGTTGTTGGATTATAAGTACTCTAAAATTGTGAAATAAAACAAACAAGTAAGCAAGCAAGCAATCATGGCCCCATGGCCTTGTGAAGCTTATGGTTAAACAACTACCTTTTAATCATATATGGATATTTGTATTTCTTTGTTTGGTTTTTATAAAGGAATAGTTTTAAAAAGCTATTTGTAAGATATAATGTGAAAAGAAGACCTTATTAAACTGCAAACAAATTGTCTCAAAGTTTAAGAGAAAAGAAGGAGGGTGATAAGACAGAAAATTATAAGTTATGATTTGTGATAGCAAATGCCATGAGTGGTCATGGTCAACAGAGTAAATGAAGAAAACAAACTGAAAACCAGCCTAGAAGACAGTATGCACTTATAGTAAGTTAGAAAGCCACAGATGAACATAATAATACTAACTAGGAGCAAATGTGAGGCCCTACTCTAAGACCTTCAAGTGTTTCATTACACTTAATTCCCACAAAGTACTCTGGAGCTAGTACATACAATTAATTTCTAAAGATGGGGAACTTTAGGCACAAAGAAATTCAGCAACCTGTTATAAGCAATCAAGAAGTGAGAGATTGGGATATAAGCCCAAGACCCCTCCTCTTAATCATGTTTTGAAATTAATCAAGGATAAAGTAAAGCACTGTTTTACATAATCTGGAGGATCATTCCAAAATACTAACTATGTCAAAAATGCTTGCTCATCTAGTCCAAAATGGCTTAGGGTAAAAGGTCTTTAAAAGACTTTTATGCATTATTCATAAGCCAAAGTTCATTATTTGTTGGAGCAAAGAAGTAGAAAACCTGAAACAGTTTTGATTCCCCATCCGTCTGTTCTGCCCTCAGATTCGAAGGAGTTCATGACACATTCTGATGTAAAATCCCAAATTGTGTTGGAGAATCATGATGTCTCTTTTCCTGACTCTGCATACTGGCAGGGTAAAACACATGGAAAAATAATTTTTCTCCATTTGCCTTCTTAAATACTTCCCTTATTTAAAGGCCTACTAATCATCTATTGGCAATATTTTGTTTACTTTGTCAGACCAAAGGCTCAGGAATCCATTTGCTATGGACAATTCCAAACAGACTCAGTAGCCATTTAGCACCTTTTCACTGATGAACTGCATGGAGCTTCTTACTCTCAGCAGCTGGGGGATTTGCATATTTTGTTTCATTCTATTACTAATGGCCATAAGCAAAGCTATCCTTCTTTATCCTTTTTACTCACATGTGTAGACCTCACATTTTGTTTCACCTCAGTAACAGTGAGGGAAGCATTTTAATATTTAGCAAGTCTGAGTTGCCTATTGTCCACCATAGTTATTACCTAATTCCAGTTTATGACAAGTTTAGAATCATTTTTTTTCTTTAGTGTTACAAAGGAATTAACAACAAGAAAATTGGCATGGCAATTGCAGTCAACAAGCTACAATCGACAAGACTTGATATTCTCCAGATGTAAAATTTTTCCTCTACCATCTGAAGCCCTCCACAGTATAAGTGTGTGACCTCAGTGAATGCCAGTATTTAGATAGTAATTAGATTTATGTGGAAACATATGGACTGTGCTCCCCACACCCTTTACCACTATGAGAGAAAGAGTGATTTGGAGTATACTTTTACACTTACTAAAAAGGATGTGGAAATAAAACCTTCATTACTGGAAAAACTATTAAGAAGAAAGAATATTTTATTCTTCCAGAGCTATGAGTTTTTAAGGCAAAACTGTCTTAGACTTCTCCAGTGGCTACAACCCCAGGAATCAATGGAACCTCACAAATTAAGCAGCACCTCTGCTCTACCATCACAGTGGTCATTTACACTGAAGGATGGAATGTTCTAAGACATGCTTCATCTGTCTGACAGCTTGACCTAACTGGGCTGACAATTGTTTTTTCCAGTTGCCCTGCTCCAGTTACCATGGCTGTGCAACAAATAGTGTAACTTTACTATTGGTTGAAGCAGTGACAATAGTCAACCTGAGATAGAGGGGAGGGGTAGGAGGAAGTCAAACCATGTTACATTGTAAGAATATATAAGATGGTCATTTTGGAAAATGTGACATCCTTCCAGAAAATATGTCCCTGACAAAAATAATAATATTCTACTTATGATGGCAGATTTTTAATACCTCACAGTAACAACATTTTGTTGACTAAAAACTTGTTAAGTCAACTAGAATGTTTTAGATGCTCAGTTTTTAGATTGTTGAGTTAATCTAATTGGGAACAGAGTCAAGCTTTTAACTCCTCATAAGAGATCCATGAAGGGATGGGTTGTAGCTCAGCAATAGAGCACTTGCCTGGCATGTGTGAGGCACTGGGTTCGATTCTCAGCACTGCATATAAGTAAATAAAACAAAGATCCATCAACAACTAAAAAAATAAATTTAAAAAAATCCATGAAGCTTGCACGGTCAGGGAAGAATCATAAAATGAGAAATAAATTCATTGTGAGCATCTATTTTGTGTCAACTTCTGCCATATATTACTTACTTAAATTCTGATATATATATATAAATTGAGTAAGCATTTATTAAATGTCTCTAATATTTCAACAGTGAGATGTTTATAAGAAAGAGAAATAAGATAGACTCTGAGTTCTAGAAAAATGGAACAATCAGGGATCAGAATGTAAGCTTCATGTTTTGTTCATTGATAGTTTAATTTGTATGTATTTTATGCAATAATATGATGATAACTTCCAAATCATTGGAAAGACACAAGTCCTACATTACTTTAGACAAGGAATTAGAAAATACTAGGCAGTGAACAATGATCAAATCTTTATTTGTACTCTTATGGGGTGGAACTTGAAGCAAGAATTAGAATAAAGGGAAGAAATGCATAAAGGAGAAAGACAAGATAATACCCTACCTAAAGAGAAAAATCAAGGATGTACAATGGTCTTCATTACAAGAGCAAAGAAGAGATACCAACTATTTTTTTATTTAAGTGTTAAGTCAAACTTTCAGTACTTTCTTTCCAAAACAACAGTCACACATTTATCATCATCAAACAAGAATAGTCTTGTTTTAATCTGTTTAGTAGGAAACATTACAAGTCATTATAAGGAAAGAAAGGTATTACCCTTCCTTTTGAAGCAAAATTAAAGAATATTATGGTGTTTTTTGAACTAACAAGCACTGAGGCATGCTTAGTTTCCTATTTCCCCTATTGCTTAGTTTCATAGATATAACTCCATCTCAATTTCTTTACAATAATAGGATGAATAGGAGATACAGAAATAGTAAGCATTTGGATGTTTAATTTTTATTTATATGTGAACATTGGAACCTCATTTCTATGACAAGTAAATTCTGTACAAAGCAGTTTAGATGGAAGTGAAGGTTTATAATAATAATGATACCTATTATTTTTATTTATGTGTGTTAGTTTCTTTGATTAAATGTACTTTATTTTATACTACTAATCTGTTAAGTAGGTACTTTCATTTACTTTTAGAGACAAAGAATCTAAAGGACAGAGAAAGTAAATAGCCTACCCAAAGTACTGAGTAAGAAAATGCAAAAGGCACTATTTAAACCTGAGTCAGCTGACTCACTTCAAGACTGTCTTTCAGTATAGAAAAGTTTATGCTTTGAGTCATTATTCCATTGGGAATATAATTTGTATTAATGCAGCTAACTACTATGATGACACATTAATCCTTAACCCAGTAGCTCTGGCTTTTCATTTTACCAGCTAGTCAGACATAGGCAAGTTAGTTAACCTCTCTGTTACAAAGTTAATTTTTATTGAGATTATATGGAATAATTTGCATTAAAAATGTAAAAGTGGTTCTCCTAAAGTGACCCATAAGGATGTTATTGCTACTACTACACTAGTATTACTTTTACTGTATTAACATTGCTTTACTATCTCTATGTGTTTATAAGATAACTGCCTTTTATTGGTGATCCACCCTGGTCTAGGAGCAAAGGAAAACTTTCTTAGGATAATTAAGTTTGGCACTAATAACAAGTTGAGCTAGTTAGTGGGCTTTAGCAACTAAAGAACATTGATAACTAGCCATAAGAACTAGGTATTAAAAGGACTGATAAGACATAATTTTTTCTTTGTTCACATATAAAAAACCACAGTGAAACTGCATGTCACTTACAACCACAAGAATGGGATCCTAATTAAGTTATACTCCATGTATGTATAATATGTCAAAATATATTCTACTGTCATGCACATCTAAAAAGAACAAATAAAAAATTTAAAAAGGAAAGTCAGAAGGAATTATACCACCAAAAATAACTTGGTGAGTTTGATTTTGTGTGTGAAAAACTAGAAACAAGAGAAATGACTTGGAAGGGGAAATTCCAAAAATATCTCTTCAAATCATAAAGAATTATAATTATAACAAAAAAGAAATATGATTTAGATTCCTCATCTTATCCTTAAAATCGAAGTTTTCAGATGATATATAGTTCACCTTGTTAAATCTGAATTTTAGATAAGCAGCAAATATTTATTCCTATCCACCATTTATCTCCTGAGATTCATACCATAAGTAGTTACCTAATGGCCTCAGTTATTTTCAGACTTACCAGTTTTGCCCTGGAATGTGAGGTAGCAAGGGAAGCCAGGCTTTAGAAGTACAGAGCCTTTGGCTGAGTGTGACACCAAGTGAAGAGTCACATGAAGTTTACAAACTGAGCTCTCACTCCACTCTATCTCTAAACTCCTGGCCATGAACCTTGTGTTCCTATTGAAGCCTCAAATGTGTTGATTCTGTAATTCTTACGTTTCCCTTTCTGTGACTGATCTCCTTTATTTTCCTTTGAATATCCTTCTGATCATCTTCTACCCATCAGATTCCTGAATATCCTTCAAGGCCTATCTATAATGGCTGATTCTCTACTTATCCTATGGCATAAAGTTGTGTAGAAATGGTGAGGATTTGCAGTGGAATCTCAGCAGAACTGAGGTATGTTCTTACAGAGCCAAGGTGTTTGAGAGTTAAGTGGACCTTCTCCATTGTCTTACCCTTCATCATCTAGATACATAAAGTATGATGACCTTGGAAGCCATTTGTGGAGCCATAACTTTGAAGGATCCTTGGTTCCTCTGTCACACTTTTGGAGAGGTACAGGATGGTCAATAAACATGGTTGGCTAAGGAAGAAAATATCTTTAAAATAAAAATTTCAAAATTCTTATGAAAATTCAAATAGGATACAAAAAATAGAAAGATATCCTATGTTAATGAATTGGAAGAATTATTGTTAAAATATCCTTACTACCCAAAGCAATCTAAAGATTCAATGTGATATACACATAATATTCCAATCGCAGTCTCCACAAAGAGAAAAAACAAACCTAAAATTTAGATGGAACTACAAAATACCCCAAATAGTTAAAGGAATCTTCAGCAAAATGAACAAAGCTGTAGGTATTACAATTACTGATCTCAGAACATACTACAAAATTAAAATAACCAAAATAACATGATACTGGCAGAAAAACAGACACATAGATCAATGAAAAATAAAAGAGAACCCAGGAATGAATCCACATGCCCACGGCCAAATGATCTTTGATAAAGGTGGAAATTGGATAATGAACACTCGCTTTAATAAATGGTGCCAGGAAACAGGATACCCATATGTAAAAGAGCAAACTAGACTCATATCTCTCACCATATATGAAAATAAATTTAAAATGGATCAAAGACCAAAATGTAAAACATGATACTACAAGAAGAACAACAGGGGAAACACTTCAAGGCATCTGTACAAGCAATGATTTCTGGATAAGACCCCAAATTTTAAGCAAGAAAAGCAAAAATGTACAAACAAGATTATGTCAAATGAAGAAGCTTCTTCATAGCAAAGGAAATAATCAACAGAGTTAAAAATAATAGTCTACAAAATGAGAGAAAATATTTGCAAACTAATCATCTAACAAGAAGTAAATATCCAGAATATAAAAGTAACTTAAGAAATGTGGTGTATATATTCACCAGAGTATTATTCAGGCATGAACAAGTATTGACTTCCATCATATATGGCAGCATAAATGGAACTGGGAAGCATTATGACAAGTGAAATAAGACAGGCTTGGAAAGACATGCTCTTTCTCATATGTGAAAAAAAAGTTGATTTCATAGAGAGTAAAAGAGTCAGTCACAAGAAGATAGGAAGATGAAAGAGAATAAAAGGAGGTTAGATAATGGGTATGAAAATATAGTTACAAGCTAAGTACAGTGGTGCATGCCTATAAGCCCAGCAACTCAGTAAGATTATGTAGTATTATCTCAAGTTCCAGACTAGCAAGAGACTTAGCAACTTAACAAGAAAGACTCTGTTTCAAAATAAGATATAAAAAGAATTGGGAATTCATTGGTAGAACACCTCCATGTTCAGTCCTCACTACCAAAAAAATAAAAATTAAAAATAAAAAGTTATAACACAAATGACAAATGATAAAGAAGAGGGAAATGTTAATTACCTTGATTTGATCATTACACACTGTGTATAGGAATTATCACTCTGTACCTCAAAAATATGCACAATTATTCAAATTAGAATTTTACAGAAACAAAAAAATAACTTGTATTGCTTTTTGTATTTTTATTTTTATCGGTTAGTGTTATACTAGCTAATATATTATCCTACTTCATGAAGCTTTTATCCATTAATTAAGAACACAATGAGAAACTAACTTCAAATATATGTGACATAAATTTCACACTTAAAGGATTCACTGTTTAATAGGAAAAATAATCATGCAATTATGGTAAGGAGTAAGATATTTAGAGACTTATGTGTAATTAAATTGTGACATTTAATTTAACCTGTTATTTCATTTGATCCTCATTTTTTTTAGATTATTATTATTCAACCAATAAAGAAACTGAGGCTTAGACATGTTGTGCAATTTGCTGAAAGTCAGACAACTAAGTGTAGAAGTCAACCTTTAATCCCAGGCAATCAAATGTGTAGTCTCACAATGACTCAACACTGAAATTCAGTATAATGTAAGTTAGAGTAAGAACACAAAAGAAGGACTGGCCCGTTTTACTGAGGCAGAGTTGACCCAAAACCTTTTTTGGAAAAGGGGGATTATTTAGCTGATTCTGAAGGGATTAGCAATTATAGTATCATAAAGGTTCCACGTGATGCACTGAGGTGTCTGTATCTACATGAAAGGTGACATGAAAGAGCCAGGAGGAGGAGAGAGAGAGTCACCTTGTATTCTTCACAGGTTTCCTCATTTTATTTTCAGAAAATATCCAGGCTTGCTCTATTGTGCCAAATACTTGGTTCTTAGAGCACTGGTGGAATTCAATTTCTTTTTGTAGACTTTTATGGAAGGATTCTGCTTGTTCTGAACTCCTTGTCCTTTTTTGTTGTTTTTGTTTCCTTTTGCTGTTAGATCTCTGAGAAAACATTCCAGCCTGTCACCATGTCAATAGCCAAATCAGGCTGCTGATGAGAACAGCATGCTATATTAGTAATAGGAAAACAAGGTTGTAAACCCTGCTTCAAAGACGTCATGTTGGTCTTGGATATAACTGGGGGAAAGGCCTGAAGAAGTCAAGCCTACAAAATACGAAAGTGCAAAAAGGCTTCCAATGGGTGAGTGGTTAGGCAGCACAGTGAGCCCTGGAAAGAACATCCCCTGGCATAGCTCTCCACACATAGTAGGCATTCAATAAACACATGTGGAATGAAGTGAGATCAAGAGAGACTTCTGCCCACCTCCACTGGTACTGAGAGATAGGAATTGCTCACCACCTTTACCTTAGCTGTGTTATAGGTTGAAGAGGGGAATCAGGCAGGTGGGCAGGAACAAAGAAGAACTTTTTAAAATAACCTTTTTTTAAAATGCAGAATTACACTTCCAATTATCTCATTTGCCAAACATGAAATTGGAAATGAAACCAAATTTCTCTCTGTTGAGATCAAAGATTTGCTATTTTGCCTTGTAGGAAAAACCTCTCTCATATAAGCACTCCTATTTTTAGGAAAAATCTCTCCTCCCTAACTCATATTTGGCCAAATAAGTTTTGGTAAAACTTACATGAGTCAGGTGAATATAGAACATGGTAGAGTATTAGCAGTTTGTTTGCTGAAAGAGCTATTTGATTTTTCTGTGCATTGTAGGCATTCAATAAAGTCTTACTTATTAGAATAATGTAGGAGAGAGAACTGTGTGGTATTCAAATAAGACTACAAATTTAATACACTGAGTTGTGTGGTGTCCTTTTAGCAGACAATTTAAAGCAAGGGTAATAATTTAAGCAGTGTTGTAGGTAACACTGACTTGGGGCAGGTGAGGTGTGTCCAGATTTTTGCCTTGCCACTCACTTGTGGTGTGACCCTAAGCAATTTTCTTGGCCTCGCTATACTTTTATTTTTCTATAAAATGAAAATAATTTGATCTACATCATAATACCATTTGTGAATTAAATTAGATGATATATGTAATATACACATTTGATAAATATCAGTCACCCATTGGGCATTACGTTTGAGGACAGTAAACTCCAAGGACAAGTCATCAAGGATGACTCAATAATTAGACCAATGCATTATTCATGGCCTTAATCCATTTGGATTGATTAGTTCCTGTTACATGCCCTTAATAAGTATTTTACCTCTCACTTTGGCCTTAGGGAATCTTTATGTCATGTACTCTAATAATAAATTGATGCTTCTCAATTCTGACCTCAGGTTATAAAGGAAAGTGTTGAGTTAGATTCAGAATATTCTAAGAAGAAAGCAGGTAATATTTTGCAGGTATTTCAATCTTGATCTTCCTTGAATAAAGCTTTTTGCACAAATCAAGTGGTAAAGCATAATTCATTTGTACAGTTCACTTGTAGAAACACTGAAATCCCTGATGAGGCTAGATTGGGTAGTAGTTCTGTTTCATATAGAAGAATTGTGTTCCCAGAAGGGCAGAGATTGAGATAAAAAGAAGTCTTATAAACAGGAGTGGTTTGTCGAAATGAACCAAGTAAGCATACAGACACCAAGGCAAAGGCTCCTAGAGCATGGCTTGGGTGTGGCCTCCAGACGGTGGCTTTGCCTACAGAGCCAGCAGGGTCTTACATAACAAGGAGCCTGTTTCACTCCATCAGGAAACCCAAGTCCAGACGACACCCTGCCTGCAGAGGACTGCCAGGTAGCAGCCTGACTGCCTCTTTTATTTCCTCTTCCACTGAAAGAGACCCAGGGCAGATGTTTCCCTCATATCCTGAATTCATTAGACTTATTTTCTCCTAACCATGCTGCAGGGGTTGAATTGCCCTCATTTATAAGTTGACTCCAGATCAAGAGAAAGAGACAGCAGCATCCAGATATTGCACCTAATAAAATGTGTCCAGTAGAAATCACAAGAGAAATTGGATGAAAAATCCTAAATAATAAGAATCCTCAGGAACCTGCCCTGGAATTCCAACAGTTTTTACAGGTCATGGGGTGGGAAGATGCTTTGGGTTTACTATTTTTTTAAAAAAATCATCTTTACCCTCAATCATTACTTCATCCCTGGTTTCAGATGACTCTCATGGGATTTCATCTCTCCAGAAAAAAAAAAAAAAAAACAACAAAAACCTTTGTTATTTAGAGAAAGTGATTGAGCTTAAAGGAAGCACAGAGGCCATGGATTGAGAATCTGATTGGTTTCAGCCTTCAGGGGCCTCACTCCCTTCTCCTCTGAACCATCTCCTCCCAGTACTGCTCACTAGCCCTGTTCTTAATTATCTGCTGTCATGATACTATTGCTTTTGGCAATAAACACTTTGCACATTGCTACTGGTTTTTGCCAAGACAGCATGCCCCACTCAGAATTATTATCTAAAAGATACAAGACTATTTTTCACAGCATAGTCCATTCCATAAAAGAAAGATATTTTATAAAAAAGTCTTGCCTTTCACCTTGCCCACTTGTCTTCTTTCTCTGTATCCAGGACAAGCTGCAGATTGTGCAAGTGGAAATGGGAAGGCTTTTTATGAAGAAAACAGCAGATGCTTAAACGGATGTGTTTGAAATCTGATTTGAAGTCTATTTCTTCTTGTCACAATGTACTTTTATGTCTTATTGAGAAGAAGAGAAGAAAGAAGAGAAGGAGAAGAAGGAGGAGGAGGAGGAAGATGAAGAGGAAGAAGAAGGGGAGGATTAAGAGGAGGAGGAGGGAGAAGGAGGAGGGAGGAGGAGGAGATAAAATCAGAATAAAACCTAAACTTCCATTGGTGCCCAGTTTTCCTCTCTACCATCTACTCTTTTTTTGTCCTTGAGCACCTCTCCCAAGCATCCATCTTATCCAAATCTACATAGCACAGAACACAATATCCTTTAGAATCAGATGTACCTGGATTTGAATGTGCAAACCTCTTCATCTCAATTTCCCTTGTGTTAAATAAGTAAATCAATAGCATAAAAACACTTTTTCTGGCTGATAAAGGACTCAGAATAAACCTATGCTGCAGTATCTGTTATAGGATTAGCACTTTAAAAAAATGTGAGCTTCTTTCTTTCCTTCTCTTCTATCCTTCTGTCCATAATGTTTTTCCTATATACTAACAGAACACTCTGGTCCATCTTCTCATTGAGCTACCTTAAAATGCTACTGGCACCAACACTTCTCACTTCTAAGTTGCCCACTTCCTCTTTAAAAATCTCTCAGAATGTTATTCTGCCTTCTTTTGTTTTGAAAACTTGACCACAGTTAGAGAAAATCAGGTATACTTGGTCAATATATTGCACTCCTTTTAAGTGACAATCTCATTTTAATGAAAATAGAGGCAATAATTGAAAACAAAGTGTTGAGGCTCTCAAGTGAACTAGTTTGGCAAACATTCATTGTATATCTACTAATGCACAGCATTGACATAGATGAGGAAGTCATATCTTTATATGAAATAAAATTGTTTTTTTTCCTTACATAATTTGTAGTCTAGAGTGGATGGCAGACACATAGAAAAGATTAAAAGACTGAATTCCAGGGAGTGCTAAAATAGAAGTTGAATCAAGAGTCATGGGAGAATGTGGGAGAATGAGATGAATTGCAGCTGGAGAAATATAGGCACTTTATATGCTTCTTTGGGGAATATTTGAACTAAATTTTTAAGCATGGGGTTTGGGAATGGCATGAGGAACTTGATCAGAGACCCAGCTGCTAAATAATGCATAATGCTTTTGGAGAATAGCATGTAAAATGTGGCAATTGTAATGGCTATTATAGGCTGGGAATATTAAGTGAAAGCAGAAAATAACATTATAAAATTCGATTAAAAACAGTTGAGAACTCTTTATGGCAGTTTCAGGCATCTGAACTTTTTAATTGTAGTAGAAATCCATGGCTGATCCTATAGCAGGAAAGGTCATGATTGTTGTCGTACAGCAAAGAAACCACACTGGTAGTGAATTTGTATTGCAAATCAAAGAGAAGATGGTAGTCAAGTGACCAGTAGAAATGCTCACTGTAATTTGGATCCACAGTAACAAGGCAATTACTGTCAGGATAATGAAGTGGCAGAAGCAAGCAACAGATGGCAGGAGATTTTAGGAGGCAGAGACAGCAGGGTTTGGCTTTCACCAAGTGCAGAAAATGCCACAACAGGAAGAGTTGAAGATTAATCCAAGTTTTGTTTAGTTTTGTTTTCCTGGAAGACGAGGATGCCATCAGTGAAATGGGTAAATTATGAGTTTGGTTGAGGGTTCGTAAAAAAAAAAAAAAAAAAAAAAAAAAAAAAAAAAAAAAAAACTAAATACTATACAGGCAGAAAATTCCTGATCATGGACCTCTTTAAACTCTCTGGATCACAATTTCCTCATCTATAAAATAGGCACCATTCATGTTGTGATTATCTCACTGGGTTGCTATGAAAACCGGGCAAAGTCATGCATGTGGTGTGGCAATATTTTCTCAACTGTCAAATCTATTCCCAAAGTGAGGAATCAATAGAACTATTCAAATTCCCCTACTTTTGCCATAGAGACAACTTTATGGCAATCAGCATGGAATTCCCTTCCCACAAAACAGCACCCTGACCTGTAGTAAGATTGTTTAGAAAAGAAGTCTCAAGAAAATATTTTCTAAATAACATATATTAAAATATGATT
Organism: Urocitellus parryii; assembly: GCF_045843805.1. Classification (NCBI taxonomy): domain Eukaryota; kingdom Metazoa; phylum Chordata; class Mammalia; order Rodentia; family Sciuridae; genus Urocitellus; species Urocitellus parryii. The sequence continues at coordinate 29,470,711 of NC_135548.1, read as the reverse complement.
TAGCAAACTCTAATTTTGGATTTAATCAGCTTCATTTAGAGGTTTAGCCAAACAGGTTTTCAAAATGGAAAAGGAGAACAAAAGCTATTGTTATGGAAGCCCAAAAGGTTTCTAATTCTTGCAGAATAGAAGGGCTTAGTGTATGAAATGAGGCCACTAACTAGGCTGGGCCTAGAATGTGAATTAAATTTAGAAACACCAATTTTCTGAAACTATGTACTATCATTGTAGAGGGGTTTGATATGTGTACACAACTGTCACCTCTATGCACATTCTTAAAGTTGCCATTAGTTGTCATTAGTTCTCAATTAGTTGATGGGAATCCTGAGACTAGTAAGAGGATCATCAAGATAACCTACTGAAATATCATAACGGCACCTGATTCTCTGTTGGAAATATAAGCAGCTGAAGGAGGAAGAAGCATATGGTAACATGCTGCCTCACAGACATGGCGTTAGGACATGTACTTGTCCTAAGTCCAATTACAATATTAAATAAATGACATATTCCTCACCCAGTTATGTATGCATGTGTATTTAGCCCATTTACTTGTTTATGTCCAAGAGTTGTCTTACAAGGAATTAAAGTGGTTTTACAGTTAGCAGTAAAGAACAAAGGACATAGATGAGGAAATGTGAACAAATGGAAAGTAAGAACAAATTACAAATATGGTGATAGTATCACAGAACTGGGACCTTCTAGAAAACTGAGGCAGCCTGAAGGTCCCCACCTCCCCTCAAACCCTAATTCTTTTGATCAAGTTAGAAGGAGTTCAGATATGTCACTCAGAGTAACAGGCAATGAGTGTATTGAAAGGATAGGAAAAGGAAATGGGAACTGTATGCACAAATAACTGAGACAGGAGCAGCCTCAAATGAATCAACAGCTGTCAGCAGAATGGCACATGGCACATTGTCAGGGGAGAACATGGCACAACTGGTTACAAGAGGGGTCTTAATGAGAGTTGATCCTAGCAGAATGTTTAGTGTGAATTAATCATAAGATGAAGGAGAAGTAGTCTTGGCCAACAGGAAACTAGTTGTACAGGTTAAAAATCTAACTCAGTAAAACAGTTATAAAAGCTCAAAACTCATTCTAACCCAAGGAAATGGTTGTAAAAGCTCAAAACTCACTGTTACTGGGATAGACATTCAGAATGGAGAGCTCATTTGTTTGCCTTCCTCTCTAGGACTCAATGTTACTAGGAAAGGATAAAAGCCCAGAAATTGATACTCATTGCTTCTCTTCTTCCCCCTGGATCCACTGTTACCCAGAGCTTCACTTTTTTGCTTTTTTTTTTCCTTCCAGAACTCACTGGAAATGGTAAAGGGTAAAAGTTCAGGGCCCAGTGCCTAGTACCCACCTCCTCCTTTCAGGATCCATTGCCACTGGGAAGGGATGAACCTGTGTCTTCTTCACCACCCCCCACCTTCCTGGCCACTGTGTCCTCCTTTCTTCCTGGGAGCCGTCTTGGGGAATGTTATTCATTATATCCTTCAAGGACACTATATATAGAGAGAATGTGTCCTCTCAGAGAGGAAAGGTACAGCAAGCCTCTGGTGTACTCCACGTTTTTTAGGGATCCCAGAGAAATTTCCAGAGAGTCCACACACAGATCCATCTTTTGACTTTTGACTGACAGCAAGATGACATCAGACATTCAATCCCCACTGCCATGACAACTCTAGGTCACTTTGACCTATGCTGACCAGTTCTAATTGAATTCTTAACCACAAATTCTTACAAATTTTATGGCTAAGAGGAATTATCCTTATCTCTCTTTTGAGTTTTGGGATCTAGTCTATGAAAAGGATCACAAAATTTCCTCCATCAGGGTAACTTGTGTTTCTCTTATCAACATTATTTAGGTAACAGGTATTTTACTGAGGAATGTGACTTATCCTGTCCACTTAAGGCAAGCAGGGCTGTAAGAAAATTACTTCTGAGAAAAGAAAGTATGGGGGGGGTGTCAACACAGTGGGCCCATTTTATAGAATTATTCCATTAACTTTGTGTTCCCACCACTTACGTCTGTCTGTCCCCTATTGATAGCACAAAGCAAAACAAAGCACCATATATTCCTGCCAGATTTGTGAGCTAATTCTGGCTTTAGATTTCTTGGTAGCCAAAATAAGCATCAAAACATGCTCTGTGTGCATGAATATTCGGAAAACATGCAACTACTTCTGGTGGGAAGATTCAATCCAAGTTTTGCTATGGCCCTTTGCAAAGGCAACACCTTGGAATATTTGGAATATCGTGGATGACATCTTTCACATCTTCACTATGTTTATCACAGAAAGTTTCATATGATTGTTTTTATTTTAACATTCCTGAAGGACTAAAGGCAGCATCCTAATGCATAAATGAACAGTTCAGTATATATAAAGATGAATTTTAACACAAATGACAAAATTGAGATTCAGCCTATAAAGTACTATGTGAAAGTGAAATTTCTCAAAGTTGATAGATGTTCTGTGAATATGTGGGATATCTTTGCGAAATATACATTGTATGCTTAGAAGTAAAGGGACAGCATGTAGGTAACTTCTGCTAACATAGTTCAGAGGAGAAGAGAAAGAGACCAGAGAGCAAGTGATAAAGCAAATGTGGAAAATGTTAACAACAGGTGAATCTGATCAAAATCTATTTTGATGTTAAATATATGATACTTAGCTTACAATGTTTCTATAAGTTATTTCTGTAAGATTTTTTTAAGTCATAATTTTCATTAGAATTGAAATGCAAAATTTATGTTTGAAAAAACTACAAGCATTTTTGGAAGTTACAAAAGTAAAAAAAAAAAATACCCTTTTGATTCATATGTAAAAATTTTACTTTTCTGTCCTTAACCTGTTTTTGCAACTTTTTCAAGACTATACTATCTAGTAGAAACATAAAGTAGCTGTAAAAATTCACAATTATTATAATGAACTTAGTTGCTTTATAAATACTTTTTATAGATAACTAAAAGTGAATACTTTAATTCATAAATGCATAAGTTTTAGAATTCAGAACCAAAAAATTAATAACAAAACCACTCATGATGTTATCACTTACATACTTTGTATAAATATCTATTTGCACAAAAATAGAATTATTGTATAATATGAATTTAAAAATCTGCCTTTTGTAATGCGAATTTGATATAAATAGTTTTCTATAAAATTTAACCCTTTAAACAACTGTATATGTTTCATAACTGTAATAATCTCTTGCTGTTTATTTTCTTCTGTGCAAATTATTAACTGAACTGTTATACATGGAGTTGGAAACTTAGAAAACAACATAACTATTTGGTAAATTTTAGAATTTTCACATAACGTTATTTAGAAAGAAAAATTCTTCCTGAATTATTTAAGCTAACCAGAAAAGAAACCAATAAGCTACAAGTGATCCAAATTGACTTCTATGCATCTGTTTAAACAGAAGAATTGATGGGTAATGGGATTTCACCTTACTAATTTTTTTTTTCCAATACAAGTTAATAGTAGTGCTGGAGCAATTAAAGGCATTTACGTGTTTTATGGAACAGAACTAGAGTTTTCAATTGACTTTCTGGTTTGGTTTTTAGATGAATTTAAAATTGGAGTTATATAATAAACAGGAATTTGAAGCATAAAGGGAGAAACCTTAAAAATTTAATGAGTTCTTTGATTCTTTTGTGCCCAGCTAAATCTTTTATGTGAGGATATTGGAGAAATAAAATTTTATAGCAAGTTATCATTTATATTGGGGTCCTAGAGAATTTTATCTTTAGAGAATTAGAAAAAGAAAACAATAAGATCCCTTTCAGCTGGGGAATAATTGCTAAATTTTCATAAACACCGGACTATTCTTCAAAGCCAATGAAGCATTTACTATTACAGTCATTTAAGGTGAAATGAGATGTTTGCTTTATCAGGAAGCCAAGTTGGAAAAAAGCAAGTTGTGGTAATGTCTCTACAACACAATTTCATGCAATTGGGAAGAAAAATATATTTGGGGAAACTTTAGTCAGGGACAGAATAATGTGATTTTATTTTGGAGGTAATTTACCTAATTCAGTGTATCTCTCTGCCTTTGTAGGCCCTTGAAAGACTTTAATGTTTACAAAATTTCTAATTCACTTTTTTTTGCTCAGAGACTTTCCCTCAAAACCATCAGACTTCTGTTTTTACTTTGCTTGAAGACTGGAAAAAGGTTAGCAAATGCAACATTTGGAAATATTTGTGTTGTCCTGTTGCATCCATTTCTATTTAATCACATTTCTTATTAAATTCTATTTCCCCAAATACCACAGAACTATAATTTTTCTACTGATAGTCTATATTTATATTGGGGACTTCAGGGCCCTAAAATCCTGAAAGAAAAGATAAAAGAATAAATTACATAACCAGCAACCATATATCTAATCCAATTTAGTTGATTTCTCTCAGAAAATAACATGCCACAATTCTGTGAAGTTCTAAAACTATTTTTAAAAAGATAATTTTTGGTCCTTTCTATGAACTAATTATATAGTCATCTGCTTCATCCATGGGAAGAACCAACACAAATAAAGTTTTCATTTTTTAAGTTCTCTTAGTGAATACTGGAAATCCAAATGCCTAAAAGGAGATTGTATTCTGTTTGAATTCTTGGTCACAGAATACAAGTTGCAGAAAGATATGTGATGTGAGCCATGGGCAATGAGATAGGCTGTGCCAGACTGGGTTTAGAACCCAGGACTTTGCTTTCTCTCCAAGAAAATATTTTATGCCATTCCTGATTTTAAATTGGGAATTTCTAATAAAATATAAAATAACCACATAAAATTAGAAAATTTTGATACACAGCATGTTAACAGATGTTTGGAATTTGGCCTTTGAAATATTTTTTCCAATAGTTCTTAGACTGAAAACATTTTGGTTGGCCTGGAAAATATGTATCAATCTTAAATATAATTATTCTGTAAACTCCTTTTTGTTAATTGGATTTATTGTATTATTCAATTTAATTTGATATTATGTACTCTTTGGAGCAGTGAATTTGGGAACAATTTGTCTCATTGATTGCTGCTCCATAGTGTGTGGATTGTTTTTGGATGTCTTCCTTTTGTTAATCCAAAGATCCTGGAGATCCTGGTATGAAAACTGAAAACAATTATATGACTAATTAAAATAAAAATATTTGCATATTTATCTCAATATTTAGAATTTTGTTATGTTTGTTTTCTTGTCTTTTCTTCTTTCTTTTTTTTGTACTGGTATTAAACCCAGGGGCACTATACCATGAGAAACATCACCAACAGTTTATATTAAGACAGGTTTTGCTAAGTTGCCAAGCCTGGTTTTGAACTTGTTTTCCTTCTGTCTTAGCTTCCATAGTCACAGGGATTATAGGCATGTGCCACCACATCTCTCTAATAGTATTTCATGTGAAAGGTTTTTTAAGGTATGGTATTATTCAGCTAATCAATCTTCCATTTTACATATAAACATAATAGAAACTTCTTGATAAAGACATTTCAAAGAGGGAAAATATCATAGATTCATTTATCCTAATTTTTATTAAATATGATTTATTCTACAAATAGTATTTAATAATACCAGAGGGAGTAAAAAAGAAGAGAAGGAAGGAAGGAAGGAAGGAAGGAAGGAAGGAAAAAGTTACCTGTAACTCTTACCTTAAATCAAGTAACTATCTTCAGTTTTCATCTTATCCCCTATATATGAATAGTATCATAACTGTGAATATGGGTAAGTGCCAGTTTGATTCTGGAAAGACACATCATCATAGATACTGGCATAGTTTTGAGTATTATAATAATTTGTATGACTATCATTTTTAATATATTTTTATTGTTGACCAAACTGAAGAAAACTGCATCACATAAAATGCTCTATCTGCTGGGCCGGTGGCACATGCCTGTAATCTCAGCAGCTGGGAATGCTGAGGCAGGAGAGGCAGAGGCAGGAGGATCATAAATGCAAAGCCAGCCTCAGCAACAGTGGGGAGCTAAGAAACTCAGTGAGACCCTGTCTCTAAATAAAATACAAAATAGGGCTGGGGATATGGCTCAGTGGTCAAGTGCCCCTGAGTTTAATCTCTGGTACCCCAAGAAAAACAACAAGCAAAAATACACTCTATCCTTGGGAATTCCATTGTTTTCCAAGTTTTGATAATGTAACTAGTACTATAATAAATATATTTAAGTAGTTGTCCTTTGCTCTTATGTAGGGCATAAATTTTCAGGATACGCACATACATAGCACAGAAACCTGGTTCAGAAAAAACCAAAGTTTTTTGGCTCCTAATTACACAGATCAAATTGCTTTTCAAAAATGTTATACCAACTGATGACAAGACAGACTATACTTAAAATCCTTAAAATGTGAAACAGTTTATAATTTAAGGCAAGTTTTATTATAGGGATAATATTATATTTGTGACTACATGACTGCAGTGATTATATTTTACTTTCCACAAACACATAGAATTAGAAAAAAAAGTAGGTCACATCTTTCACATTTTATTCCCCAATTCTCTTAATAGTGAATATTGATATGGGGAAGGAAGTCATACAAAAATGGAAGAAACTTTTACTGTATATTTAGGTTGGAGATTATAATTTTCATAAAATATAGAATGAACCATAGAGTCTATGGGCTTCACATGGCTCAGGAAGTTGGTCTGATATGCTGACAAAGCATTTTTGGTCTGATGGGTGGCTGACAAAAGCATTTTTGGCAAAATTTAATATTTAGCTGTTGTTCTATATAAATTCACCATAATTTATGTGAAACTATTTGGGGACTCTTGTACATCTGCTTCTGAATGTTTTCTATCAAGTTGCCAAAGAATAGTTTAGAAACCAGAATCATTTTTATGCAGACATTGATAAATGTACAAGCATTATAATTCTTTCCTGACAATTCTTAGCTATTCTTTTTTATGTTTTATGAAAAGGCATTGTTTTCATGATCATCACAGGGAATCCTTCAGCTGAAATCACTCATTAAACTAGTTCTATAAATCCTCTATTATTTTCTTCCAGTTCACATACAAGGTCATGCAATTATATACAAATTTAACTTTTCAAAATTACTTTAACATTCATCTTTCTACCTCCACTACCTACTCTCCTCTCCTCTGCAGTACTCAGAGAATAGTGGAATTTGGTCTTACTTCCTCTATTTAAAATTTGAAGAAACAGAGGCACAGAAAATTTAAGCAACATAGTTAATGCCCCATAGTTGTTTGGTGGCAGAAAAATGATAAATGCACTGGTGTTTTTGATTCCCAGCCCTTACATCATTTCCCAAAATGAGTTTTCTGGAATACTAGGTTCTGATAAATGAAAACAGGAATTCTAGTAAAATAAGTGTTTCCTGGTCACTGTATAATATAATCTCCCCATTGCCAGTGGATTTTTATAGAAGTCACAAGATATTAAATGTCATTGAGGTCCTATAATTCAAAAAGAATAGTTAGCCTGGCATTTCTCAACTTTTTTGTTCAAGAATATCTTGCAAAACCCACCACTATTTCACAGTACACACTTCGGAAAATGCTGATTTACAGCATATGTGAAAGCCTTACTTCCTCTCAGGACTGAGATTATTTACACATCTTGACTATACCCTTTATATATTTTGTTCCTCAGAAAGTCTAGAAAATTCTAGACCTCAAAGTAGAAGCTAAATATGCATTTGTTGATTGAGTGATAAAATCTAAAATATGGGCATTTATAAGTAGAGGCCTAAACATTATTTGGATGTATTTGTTGAAATAATGAACCAGTTTATTGAAACCAAAAGAGAAGGCAGGATCTATTGAAAAGTTTCTACCAGCTTGAACATTTAATGTACATAGGGATAAACATTAGGAAAGAAGGCAATGACATGAATAAATCAAATAAATTTATAAGTATGTTCTGAATGTGTATTCAGTACCTATTATCTTATAGTTACAACAAATGCTTTCTCAATCTTCCCCAAAATTGAAAAATAGGTAATGCTGCCATTGAATAATCAAGTCACTTAACAAATAAGGACATGCATACCCTTTTTGATTTCCAATGGAATTAATGAAGATGCCACTAGCCAGGAGGATATGAATAACAATGGGTTGAACTCTAGCCTTGGAAGCCCAGCCATGCAGTTTAAAAGCAAACCACACATCCCTAGTGTCACTTTCCTCCACAAATTACTCCTCCATGCAATCCAACTCATCTGGAGAAGGTAGTAGCACTTGGCAAGTTAGCAAAGTTAACATGGACTCATTTATTTCAGCCTTTATATTAAACATCAGTGTCAAGCTAAAAATTATAGTAGCTTCCTTGGACTTAAAACAAAGTGAAGACTTTGGCTTTGAGATTTAAAAAAGAAAATTAAAAAAAAAAAACAATCCCCCAAATTCAATAACGTTTTGAGTTGCCAGAGTCATCTTTTTTCAGTTATTCCAATCGATAAATATAACTTGAGGTTATAGGACTAAAGAATCAAAAATTGTCATTGCTATCCCCAAAACACCTTGCCATACTCACAGGTGTCCTATGTTGGTTAAAGCCCTTATTGGTCATTCATCACTGACAATTTGTAGAGGTGTCCCATGCATATTTCACAGCTGTTGTAAAGTACTGCTTGATTTCTGCCAAGATCCCAGGAGGACTGAATTACTGTTAGTCGTGATTCCCCCAGAACTGGTAGAATTCCTTCTTGTACAACCAAGCTAATATATCTTAATAACAGCTTTTCTGCCAGGGAAAGTCCAGGTAAACCTTGATACCAAAACATCCCTTATAGTTTGATTTGGTATCAACTGAATCAGAGTCTTCTATGGCTTTACTCTATCATTTTTGAATAATTTCCCACTTCAGGAGAAATGGTCATTGTCCTTTAAACTTAACCACACAACAATATATTGCTATTACTCTTATGAGCCTATCTGGAAGGATTTGTAATATGAACCAGGACAGCCTGTTTCATTTAAGAAAAGGGAAATGGCTTTTTTTGTTCCAAATTTGTATCAAAATATTTGCTAGGGCAAAACCTTTCTTGTAACTTATGCTGTCTGGTTCCACAAGTGGTAACAGTAAATAATTTCCTCCCTTTTATTATTATAGGAGGTTGAATTTGCCACTTTGCCACTGAGCTACAAACCACATCCCCATTTTTAATTCTTTTTTTTAAAATTGACCCTTCCTATCCCACCCAAACTCCTCTGGGAATTCTGGTTGGTAGGAACTTTTCCTGCCCTCTGGAACTATCTTTTGCTGATTTCTATGTTGGCCTCAGGCACTAGAACCCTCACAAAAAAGTCTGATGCTTTATTCAATTGTAAAACAGACCCTTTCCCACAATCCCTTCTGAGCTACCAAGATTTCTCCTAGGAGCAGGCTTTGTCTCCTCTTACAGGAACAGCATGTCCTTGTCACACTGAGGCATCTTGTAATTTCAGAACACTTTGTGGGATGATAGGAACAAGAGACCTCAGCTTTCCAAAGACAAGGACTGTTGTTGTCTCTTCTGTTCCTTGGTATGACCCAAGTACCTAGCACACAGTTTGCACTTAAAAACTATTTCTCAAATGCACAGTAACAGAAAGCACAAAGATTCTGAAAGCAAGTTTTCCCTGTCACCCAGTTCTTTCCCATTTTGCTCTCTGGCCCTCCAAGGTAAGAATGTGTGGATATCATTCACCAAATTCTTTTTTAAGCTTCTTATTGAAATCAAGTGGATGTTTGGGCCATTATTAAACTGGGAATTAAAACCTGATATTCATATTCTAAATCCTGCTGCCCCTATACTGCAACTTTGGAAAGTTTTGTGTGTTTTAGTGTGCATCTGTTTATTTCCGTGAGTGGATATTTCCATGAGGGTATGTGAGGATTGTAGAATCTTTGTAGTGAAGAGTTGGCCTGGTCTCTAACTCACTCCTCCACCTTGGGCTGCTTCCCCTTTCTCTTTGGATTTCTGCCTTGCATGGTAGTATTTACCTGAATTCTCACTGATGAATACATCATATGTTAAGTATCTAAAAGCCACACTAACCCTGAGAAGTTTTTGAAGCCCTGAAGAGCAGGCCTTTCGACATTTTCTATTGTTTGGACTTCTGCCAGCCAATGAAATTACTTTTGGTCTCAGGATAGTTTTTCATCCTGCCACTAGATGTCAGGAACAATAAGAGTCAGTTTGCATCTGCATTATCCGAAAAGAACAGCATCCAGAACTATGTCTTTTAATCTTTCCCAGGACTGAACATTCATTTATTTGGTAACTAATTATTTATTGAGCACCTACTATGTATTAGCCACAGTTTTAGGCATTAGGGTGCATCAGAGAACTCTAACAGCGACAGAACTAATTAAAACAGGGAAGGAATAGTGGAGTTTGGTGGTACACACAGACAAGAAGGGGTTAGGAAACATAGGGGTGGTAATGATCAGAAAGGAAGGTTCTGGTAGGCAAGGCAGAGATGGGTAGCAAGCACCCTAAGGCAGAGGTCACAAAAGGCTGGTGTTATTTGGAATCTTTCCCTCCACAGACATCCAACAAAGAATGAGGTCTGCAAGAGATTGACTGGGGAAAATCCCCTCTTTAGGGAAAAGGAGGTGGAGCAAGAGAAGTTGGGGGGAAACTTGAGGCCACTATGAAGTTCTGACCCTGCGAAGCAGAGGGAAGAGGCAGGAACACTGGTCGTTGGACAACAATGTCTTACTTTGTATGACACCTTGATTGCCAGACTGATGGGAGACTCCAAGCCCAAGTTGTACAGCTGAGGAGTCTGTGTCCTTTAGGAATGGGGTGATACTAGTCCCTTGCTGCGCTGTCTAGGGGCATGCTGGGGATTTATGGGCTCACTGGGAGAGAAGATTGAGAGAGATCATAGCAAATGCTGTTCCTCAAGTGTTCGTCATAGAAGAATCTGAAAGGTACAAATTTCTTTGGTGGGAAGCTAGAGATGGGAAAGTAAGAGACTAGGAATGGGCTGCATACATTCACCAGATAAAGCATTTCTGAGTCAGTGAACAGAGTATGCATCCATTAAATGCTGTTGATTTTTTTTACAAAAATTATTCTTGTTATTAATCCTCAGTAAATAGAACTGTATATTCTTGAATAATAAATAATTAAAATGATAAAGCAAATAATTTCTTCTTCCTAATACCAATCTCTATTTTCACTAAGCATAAATTTCTGTGTATTTTGTTCCATCCTTTATGTCATATGAGACTTTATTACATTTATGACATCACAGACATAGCCCAGAAATTCCACTTTCATGTTCTACATATTGCTGTCATCTTCCCTTTACTTTTTGAGAATTAAAAGGGAAGAAAGAGAACATGCCTGTATGTTCAGCAACTATGATTATAAGTCTCTTTATTAATATTGGCCAAGTAAGAAGTGGGTCCTTTTATGGCAATAGCACAAGTTTATCTTGTATTTTATCTACAGAAACGCTGCAAAAGCATGCAAACAATAAATAAATTATTGTTAGTATAAAACATGAAATTAAGCAAGTTTATAAACAATTTTCTACTCAGAAACTGCTATCAGTTTTGGAGATTTGCTTAGCAGTTCCCAAAGTTTGAATGCTTCAATAAAACTTTCCTAAAATCAATCCTGAACAAATGGGCTGAGTTTCATGAGAAGTAACGTGTCAAGATTCTCAGTACTTCCCACAATGGCTCAGAGAGAAAATACCAACAGGATTCAATTTTTATTTTTAATGTATTATCAACTTTTTATTCCTATTTGGAAACATTAAAAATAAGAAGACAAATACAATAAAATACTAAAGTTTACAAAGCAACAATATGTTTATGTTCAGTTAGGAAAAGAAAAAACACATTAAAAAATTTGTTTTCAGTTTCCTTATAACTGCCTTATTACTGAAAACAGCAATATGCTCTTTAAATACTTTTTCTCAAAGAAATGTGAATTTTTAAGTTAGTTTGCAATGATCACATGACTAATCATTGTTTTATTCAAATAGAAAATAATTATCTGGTAAGATCATATAAAACTGTGAATCCTTGCTGATAACATGAATTCATTAAAAAAGAAGAAGAAGAAGAAGAAAATATTGAAAATGAATGTTTAAGAAACTAGACTCAAGTGCCACCTGGCCAAGTTCTACCCTCCCTCTCTGTCTTTTTCTGTCCTGCTCTCCTTCTCACTTTACTTTGCTTTTCTCCCTTCCCCACTTTGTCTTAATGCACAAGAATTTACTGTCAAAATTTTAACCCACCCAGTAATACACATAGTTACATTAGAAAATGAATGCTTTAGTTTTTAATAGACACTTGTTAAGTGCTTAAAATATTTTGTTCTTTGAAAGTAGATAAGCATTGAAATTATACTCTTATTCCCAACCTTCTGCTCCCTGAGCAAGCCCCTTGCTGCTATAAGTATATTCTTCAGAATGAACCTGTCCCAAATATCTCAAATTACAAATTGATGGAATTTGAAGAAATGTGCTTTCACAGGCAGGGGGAAAAAAACAAACCCAAACCTTCGAGGTAGCATATGGGCATAGTTTACACACTGAGGAACTTGGAGACGTATTCATAAATCCTACAGAAATTGAGGACTTAGAAAAGAGGCCATTAATAAAATTGAAACTCCTCAAAGATATTAATATTGTGAAACACACAGTTTGCGATTCTACAGCTACCGCCGATGCCTGCTTTAATGCTTCTGCTCAGTTGAGGAAAAATTCTTTCAGAATTTCCTGCCCAATTACTCTTCTTTTTTATTTGTTTTTGTGCTAATGGGGATTGAACTCAGGGCCTCTCTACCACTGAGCTACAGCCCTGTTATGTTTATTTTGTGATGAGGTTTCCTTAAGTTACTGAGGTTGGTCTTAAACTTGGGATCTTTCTGTTCCAACCTCCCTCACAGCTGGGATTACAAGTGTGAACCATTGCACCTAGCTTCTGATCACTTTTTTTGAGGTCTTGTCAATCAAAGAAAATAAAGACCTCTTAATGTCCATGTAAATATTGTCTTATTTATTAGGATATGATCATTGATTTAGAAGTAAATCAATTCAGTGAAGGCCACAATAGATAGTCTCCCTATGAAAAGATGAAAAGTTGTGTTATGCCACCATAAAATAAAATTACCTGTTTTTCTTTTTTTAAAGAATTTTTTAATATTTATTTTTTAGTTTTCGGTGGACACAACATCTTTATTTTATTTTTTATGTGGTGCTGAGGATTGAACCCAGTGCCCCGCCCATGCCAGGAGAGCACACTACTGCTTGAGCCACATCCCCAGCCCAACCTGTTTTCCTTTATTAAATGAGAATTATTTTATTTGTAATGTATCATCATTCTATAGAAGTCACAGAAACTCAGAATTACAGTGGAAGGAATTTGGGATGATTTAGATCAAGAACTTCCTTTTATAAAACTGAAAATGTATTGAAGAAGGTAAATTATTAGATTCAGGTTTAGTTGCAACAGAATCAAAGGTTTAGGTAAACAGTTATGGAGATGCCAATATATTGTCACAGTTTTCGAAGAAGTTCACATCAAATTTTATTTTTAAGACATTTAAGATGTTGTTATTACTACTAATTGAATGGATTGTTTTCTGGTAATTTTTATTCTAGAGGTAACTCATACAAATAGTATTTTTAAATGCTAGCAAGACAAAAAAGATATAAAAGGCTTCAATATATTTCTTATAGCAGCTACCATTCTTTTCCTTTCTGGATTTTTAAAAATTAACTTTATTTCATTTTCGAATTTCCTCTCTGTCCTTGGAGTTGTGAAATGTCTCAAGATATAGCTTTGACACATCTAGGTTTAATTTTTCATGCATCCTGATCAGAACTTGATGGGTTCTTTCAGTTAAAGTGATTGAAGGCAACATTTCTACTGTTCTTTCCGTTTCCTCTCCCAGTGTTATCTCTCTCCGTTCATCTCTTCTAGAATGCCTACCAGATAAATGTTAAACTCGAATGTGCCTCCATCCCTGCACACTGACCCCTTGGTCTTTTTGTTGTGATTTTGGTACTGACGGCCTCAGCTTTATCTTTGAGCTATCCAACAAAGTTTTTAGCTGTTTGTATTTTATTCTCTCTCTACCCTTTTGTCAGGACTTGAGAGGCTGGTGAGTACAATTTTTAATAGCCAAGACTTCTTTCTTTCTACCCTGCTCCTTTTTTTTTCTTTCTAATATCAATTTGATCTATTTTCAATGGATATTTTCTCCTCTGAAAACTGTTTTAACAATGTTTTAACAATGTTTCTCTCAGCTCCCAGGTATACGTCAGATTTCTCTAAGGGCTGTTTCTGTTTTTATTCTCTATCCTTCTCATTTCCCTCAAGTTTCTGCCTATCCTTCATCTTTCTTTCACATCGATTGAGAAACAAGTTTCTGTCATAGCTTTCTATAGTTTCAGGGTCTTCCCCCAACAAGCCCACACATTAACAGGTGAGGAGGGACACCCATAGTTCTGGGTAAGGAGACATGTGAGCCAGCCAGGCCTCTATGGTAGCCAGGGAGCCAGCAAGAGACCCGTGACTCTGTCAGCAAAGAACAAATAAGGAAAGCTTTTCTCAGGGGATAAAGTTCTTAGGGACATTTTATGTTTGGGAAGATGCCTTTTCTTTTCTCTGTTTCTATCAGGGCCCAGTGTACATGTCTGCCTTTCCCTGGAAGTCTGCCCTGATTCTTCCTAATGTCCCAAACCCTCTGATTTGGTTTCCATGCCAAGCAGTTCACCCAGCTTACCACAGCAAAAGCAGAGAATTGGGGGAGAAGTGTCAGAATCTGGCTCTTCCAACATGAGTGAATGCTTTTCTAGGAGCTTCCTGCTTGCTCCACCCAGGGCTCTCGGTCAGCCATGGAGGCCCTGGCTAGCATCAGGGCAGACTTGCTCCCAGAGACCAGGCTGCCAGCACTCAGAGTGGACTCACCACTTGCCAGGGCTGGGACCTTCCCCAGTTTCCTCATCTCTGTGTGTCACATTTTGCATCTCTGAAGGACCTCATCTCAGCATCTACATTAAGGAACTGTAATAGGGACTCAATTGCATTATTGAATCTATACTTTGTTTAGCTTTTGTTTGGAATATCTATCCAGTGATGAAAGAGGTGTGTTAAAGTCACCCCAAATTACTGTGTTGTGGTCTATTTGATTCTTGAACTTCAGAAGAGTTTGTTTGATGAACTTAGCTGCTCTGATGTTTGGGGCATATATATGTATAATTGTTAAGTTTTGTTTGTCAGTGTATGGTTCCCTTGAGCAGTATGTAGTGTCCTTTTTTATCCTTTTTGATTGACTTTAGTTTGAAGTCTGCTTTATTTGATATGAGGATGAAGATTCTTGCTTGCTTCTGCAATTTATGTGAGTGGTATAATTTTTCCCAACCCTTCACCTTCAGTCTGTTAAATCTTTTCTATGAGATGAGTCTCTTGGAGGCAGCATATTGTTGGGTCTTTTTTTTTAATCCAATCTGCTAGTCTATATCTTTTCATTGGTGAGTTTAGGCCATTAACATTCAGGGTTATTATTGAGACATGATTTGAATTCCAAGCCATTTTCATTCATTTTTGGTATTTAATGTGTTGGTGTCTCCTCTGTTTAGATTTTCCTTTAATGTAATCCTTCCTTCTGCTGATTTTCATCATTGTTTTTCGTTTCCTCTTCTTAGAATAGTTTGCTGAAAATATTCTCTAGTGCAGGCTTTCTAGTTGTAAATACTTTTAACTTTTGTTTATCATGGAAGGTTTTTATTTCATCATAAAATCTAAAGTTTAGTTTTTTTGGATATAAGATTCTTGGTTGGCATCCATTTTCTTTCAGAGCGTGGTATATGATGCTCCACACTCTCCTGGCTTTGAGGGTCTGGGTTGAAAAATTTGCTGAGATATGAATTGGTCTTCCCTTATCTGATTACTCTCTCTTATGGCTGCTAAGATTCTATCCTTATTCTGTATATTAAACATTTTATTATAATGTGCTTTGATGTAGATCTGTTGTAATTTTGTACATTTGGTGCCCTGTAAGCCTCTTGTATTTGGTTTTCCAATTTGTTCTTCTTGCTTGGGAAATTTTCTGATATTATCTCATTTAAGAGATTGTGCATTCCTTTGGTTTGAAACTCTGTGCCTTCCTCTATCCCAATAATTCTTAGATTTAGTCTTTTGATGCTGTCCCATAATTCTTGTATGTTCTGTTCATGGTTTCTTACAATCTTCACTGAATAATCAACTTTATTTTCTAGATTGTATACTTTGTCTTCATTATCTGATGTTCTTTCTTCCAATTCATCTAGTCTGTTGGTTATGCTTGCTATTGAATTTTTTACTTGATTTATTGTATCCCTCATTTCAAGGAATTGTTTTCTCAGAATCTCTATCTCTATCTTGAAGTAATCTTTGCTACCCATATTTCCTCTCTTATCTCATTATTGGAGTGATC
Organism: Urocitellus parryii; assembly: GCF_045843805.1. Classification (NCBI taxonomy): domain Eukaryota; kingdom Metazoa; phylum Chordata; class Mammalia; order Rodentia; family Sciuridae; genus Urocitellus; species Urocitellus parryii. Next base: position 29,454,305 of record NC_135548.1, on the reverse strand, counting down.
AATTTTTGCCTGTATTTGCTTATTTAGGTCATTCTTTAATTCACAGATTATTTTAATTATGAACCTTCTGAACTCCTTCTCTGACATGTCATCAACTTCGCTGTCCATTAGTTCTGTTATTATAGTATCCTGATTTGTTTGAGGCACTTTTCTCCCTTGTTTTTTCATGATGTCTATGTGTCTTCCTTCTTGCAGTGTGGATCTGAAACATTACAGTTTCTTCCCTATAATCTTGTAGTATCCATGCAGATTGTCTGTACCCTCACCTTGATTTTGGGCTTCCAGACCCTGCTGGTGTCCCTCAATGTATGCTACTGCATCCTGAACCTGGTTCCTGCACAAGTTGGCATGGATGAATCTGAGCCACTTGTTTTGACCTCCTGTGGTAGTCTTCTGGTTGGAAGGGGCAGTCCTGCACCAGAGGTTAGGCTCTGGCAGGTGTCTTCCCCACCAGGGGAGGGGTGAACTGGACCTATTTGTGAGCCTGGGCCCTGCACAGTCTGATGTGGGTCAATCCAGGGCATATTACCTTTTCTTTAATCATTTATCTGTTGAAGGGCACCTAGGTTTTTTCCATAGTTTAACTATTGTGAGATGAGCTGCCATAGACATTAATGTGGCTGCATCACTGTAATATGCTGATTTAAAGTCCTTTGGATATAAACTGAGGAGTTTTCTAAGGAATCTCCATACTGAACACCAGAGTGGTTGGACCAATTTTTGGGTCCACCAGCAATATATGAGTATACCTTTCTCCCCACATTCTCACCAACATTTATTGATTCTTGTAGTTTTGATAATTGCAATTCTGACTGAGGTGATATGAAATCTTAAAGTACTTTGTAATTGCATTTCTCTAATTGCTATAGATGTTGAACACTTTTGCTCATTTGTAATTTTCTTCTGGGTAGTGTCCATTCAGTTCCCATTTATTGTTTTTTTCCCTCGTGATGTTAAGTTTTTTCATTCTAAATGGAGAAGAATTGAAAGTATTTTCTCTAAAAACTGGAACAAAACAAGGACGCCCTGCTCCACCACTTCTATTCAACATAGTCCTAGAACATATAGCCAGAGCAATTAGACAGAGAAAATTAATTAAAGGGATATGAATAGCAAAATAAGAACTCAAACTATCAATATTTGCCACTGACCATAAGTCTATATTTAGGAAAACCAAAAAATTCCATAAGAAAACTTCTAGAACTAATAAATGAACTCAGCAAAGTAGCAGGATATAAAATTAATACACGTAAATCCAATGAATTCATATATATCAGTGGTGAATCCATGGAAAGAGAAATTAAGAAAACTATCCCATTAACAATAGCCTCAAAAAAAAAAAAGAAATTGGAAATCAATCTAACAAAATAGGTGGAAGATCTCTACAATGAAAAGCACAGAACACTAAAAAAAGAAATTGAAGAATACCTTAGAGGATGGAATGATCTCCCATGCTCTTGGCTAGACAGAATTAGTTTTGTCAAATGGCCATACTACAAAAAGTTTTATACAGATTTAATACAATTTCTTCAATTCATTTTTTAAAATAAAGGATCCATGTAAAACAAAATGTAAACAGATCCTCGGATGTAAGGAATTAAATTGTAGCTGTGCATAGAAGTTTTATAAGAGAGTTGATAGGCCATTATGATTGACTGATTTCAGAAAGTGGTTAAAATTGAAATGACAGTTTGTCCATTGATTAACTTCATAAAAATTACTAAGCCTATACATAATACGTGAGATTTCTCCAAATATGACATTTAAGAGAATAAGAGCAAATACTTCATAGTACCAGATACCACAAGAAAGCAGAAATGTATTATATAAAAATGATATATGTTATATCTACTATATAACTGTACTATTATTGCATTAATAAATGCATATCCAGGCTCATTTTGTAGTTTTGGAAAAGCTATTTTGCTTCCATTTTACATGTGAGTTGACAATAAGGTAACAATGTGTTTAAATTCAGTAGAAAATACTTAGTATTTTGTTATTGAGAAAAACTAGAGAAAATTGAGAAAAACTAGAGAATGTTCACGAATTGGGTATTAAAGCAGATGGACATGACAAGCCTACTATAAAGATTGGACTATCAGGCTTGATAAAGATTAGAGGAGCACCAATGTTTTCATTAGTTTGACAAATACTGAGCACAAAACACAGGATTTTAAGATGAAGAAAGCAACAAAGGGTTTTTTTCATTTGAAACTTATACATCCATTTTCTTCTTATGTAGAAAATGAAGAATACTTAAAAATAAGTTAAATTATTAACTTATTTTTAAGTATTTTTGATTTTGGCAATAGTCAACACAAAATAGAATAAAACAAAAACACAAAAGTAGAACAGAAGTGTAAGGCAGAAGGTTGAGAAAGGAGTTATATTGAGTACATTTTGTGAAATAGGATATTACTTCTTTCTTATAAATTCAATCACAGTAATTGGTGACTCAGAAAGCAATGTTATTTACCTAATCATAATATTCTCAGTGTGCTTTTTGGGAGGAGGAAGAAGAAGGCAAAATGTCAAATAGAGAAATCTCAAAGTTAAAGGATTTATAAGGTTATGCATATTATCTATAATTGAAAAGGGATCTCTTATATAATGTGTGTACTTTACAAAAGATTGAGGTCTCCCTTTAAAATTTTGAATATAATTTCTTAAAAAGAAGAACAAAATAGAAAAATGAAAGGTAAATATTTCTTTAAAAGGCTAAGTCAAATACTCTAAAATATGAGGTATTGATCATTTTAAGATAGTCAAATAAATTTGTCACATAGCTATTTGTAATAATAATCAGATCAAAATATACATCATCAATATCTATATTTTGAATAAAAAATCAGGGAAAATGTAAAATTGTCATAAGTTGCCATATCTACTTGTGGAATATATAAATAAAATTTGTGCTTTTTATTAAAATTTTTGCAAATTCACATAAATTATAAAAAAAAGTTTTCAGCCATCATGCTCTAAAATACACAGTTACATTTTAAGAAAAAGTACATTTGTACAAAATAATTGACAGAATACAAAATCATCGAATATTAACAAAAGCATATGGGTATAGTCTAATATTTATTCTAGAGAGGCACAGAAATTTATGAACTTGTTTTACTCATTTTTATTAATATTATTAGAAAACAAGATGTAAGTCTACAGCTGTGCTGAGCATCCTTTTAAAAATATGAAGCTTTTTTTTTTCATTTTCAAAAAAATGTTAAAGACTTGATGATAGACAATGAAATCAAAATTGATCAACTGCCACATTTTATCAAATGCTCTCATGACTAACCCATCAGTGACTCTCTCATTTATTAAATGAAATATGATATTGTTCCTAAAGATGAACAAAATAAAGGTAGAAAATCATTCTAAAATTTACATGAGGCAGCATTAAAGTGAATAATGCTGCTGCTGCTGATTCCATTTGGGGACAATTTTTCAAGGAGTAGTTTTTTGGTTATATCATAAATGTGCACTTTTCCTGTTAGTTATTTTATGAATAAAAATAAATAAGTTGCTTGCATGACAAGAAAGAAACTTGTGTATTTAAGAAACAGGTCAGACCTTAGAGATTATAAAAATCAATTTTGTGAACATGGTCACCTGTCCTTTGATCTTCTCCTGCCCTCCATATACTCTCAGAATGACAAAGCACTAGAAAAGTAGAAGGATCATATTTAATGACAATTTAAAAATTGTCTCTAGAGGGAAAAAAAAACATGTTGTACATTATTAAAAAGTAGCCAGTTTTAAAAAAACTGCACTATAATATTAAACATTTACAGTTAATATACTTAAAATAAAACCAACATTAAACCAAGGATTCAGAATAGGTGGCACAATTCCCCCAAAATAACATACATGAATAGGGATAATTTTGTCATTTTTACTTATTGGCAATTAATGACTACACTACTCCCTTGCTGTGAGAAATGACTAATTAATTTTTTTGCTATATTCATTTAGATTGCCACTATAAATTCTGAATTAAATGGTCCCTGCATATTTAAAGTTTTCATCTAAGGAATATTTTATTGCAAATTTTACCTCACATACTTTAACTTATATGGACGTTCAACAAGCTGTCAACATTAACTTTTATCTCCCTAATGTTAAGAAATATTGTTCTATGTCCTACAGGAGAAAAAGAACACTATATTCCTGATATTCTTTTATATATATTTATTTCAGATATATTTTCTTAAAAACTCAGAATAACCATGGAGAGCAATTCTCCACGTAAAGATCCAAAACATACCACTAAATCAAAATTCATCTTGAAAAGATTCCATTTTGAAACTTGCTCTTGCAACATGGTAAGAGGTTACTGAGTAATATTTCAGCATTAAAACCATAAGTTATGGAGAATTTTACATTGAGTATTAGAGTTCTAACATGGAGGATCTCTAGCAATAGCATACCAGTTCAGTCTACTTTTACCAGCCGCTTGAATTACTAAAGAATCTTCCTAATAGACATACCTGTATCTTTAGCCCATTCACCCAATTTCCACACAGTGCATTTATAGAACTATGATTATATCACTTAGTTTTAATGAAGTTAATTTTTCCCCATTTCTCTTTCATTAAAAACCAGATCTCACATGTTCTATAATGACATGAGAGACTGAGTAAATTGCCTAACGATGAGCCTCACTTTCCTCACCTCTCTCTATATATCAGTTGGACAGAGGAGTATTAGTGATTTTTGTAAGCGATGCCACTTCTCTCATATTTTTGTATTCTGAGAAGACATTCTAATTAACTCTTCAGAACCAAAGAAAAATCAGCATATTTATCTATTAGTAAACATATGTTTCTCTCTTTTGGAAAGAACATGTGCCTTTCTATGAGATACATATATTATGGAATACATAATTACTACTATTTTTCAAGGAATCTTCAAACCTAGCAAGTATGCCAATGGTTTAAAAGAAAACTGTGAAAAGTTCCATTTTCCTCAGGAAAAAGATTATAAATGAAAAAATGAGTTAAGACAAAATGTAAAATATGCAATTCTAAGAATTTTTTCCAAATATATATTTTCTAGAGGAAGGGTGGGTTTGATTTCAAATCTTGTCTTGATTTCTCCAGAAGTTGATATGAAGAAGATACAAAAATATATTTAAATTGATCTAGAGATTTGCCACATTCAAGTAATAGGTATAAGTAAGTTTATAAATCATAAATTATAATAAACTGATATTCATCTAAATTTTAACACATCAAAATTATTTAAAGTAATAATATTTTCAAGTTAAAATGCTATTTTATCATATAAGAAACATTCACTTTATAAATTCATACTATGTTCACATATTTACACATAATTATATTCCAACTAACTGGAACTAAGTTAACAAGATATCTCAGGAAGGCCAGAAATTAGGGTCAAGTGGGCATTGCTATTTGACATCCCACTGACTGAAGCTGAAGTCACACACAGACTCAACTATCTTTCTGAATGCCAAGGTGAGAAACTTGATGTATTTACTGCTATTTATGCATATTTTATTAAATTTCAATTTTTACAGTGACAAGTAACTAAAATCATAGTACTTTTTTCATTAGAAGCCTAATTGGTTACATCTTCACAGAAAAATATGTACTCATAAACACTAATGTATTAAGTATAAACTAGTTTTTTTTTCATTTTACTCTAAATGGAAAACTTATGAGAAAATGATATATTTTAAGCTATTTCTTAAAATAATTGGTGTTTTAAATGTTAACATTATTACTCATATACATTATTTTATTAATTAATTTATTCATTATATAGGGATGAAACCTAGGGCCTCACCCAAGATAGATGAGTGCTCTACCACTGAGTTACATCCCCAGGACATTTTTTTTTTGAGACAGGGTCTCTCTAAAAGTTATTGAGGCTTGCTTCAAAGCTGTGATCCTCTTGCCTCAGCTTTCTGGGCAGCTAAAATTATGGGAGTGTATTACCACATCTAACTAATTACTCAGAAGTTTGTATGAATGTATGAGGCTCAAGTGGAGGGAATGATATAGAGATTATTTGGGGAAAAATTAATGCAAAATCAGGTAAGTGTCTATAATAAACAAAATGCAAACTACTGAAACTTATTTTTTCTTAATCACATGTATGTAAACGTAAGCACAAAATAACCCATCCATCAAGAAGCAAAAACATAAGATATTAAAATTTTATAATTAATTTCAAAGAAAACTTTTTCTTTTTTCTTTCTTTTCTTTTTCTTTTTTTGGGGGAGGGGAGGGGTACCTCAGCAATGGGAATTTTTTATTGATTATTTTGGTTATGTGTAACAACAGGATACATTTTTTCACAGTCACAAAAACGTGGAATATAACTTCCTCTAATTCAGTCCCCAGCACTTCCCCCTCCCCCATCCTCTGTCCCCATGCTCTCCTCCCTCTTCTGATTTTTCTGCAATGTATATAGTGTCATGTGGTTAAACATGATGTTGAAATTCATTCGGATATATTTTTATGTATGCACATACAAAAGTTTAATCAGATTTATTATACTGTTCTTCCATTATCCAGTCCCTCAATCCCCTTCTTCTACTCTCTCTATAGAAAAAGAATCCTTAAAATGTGGATTTTGTTTTCCACCCTAGCCTGTCTCATCTTATTCAATGGCTCCCTCCAACTTTAATACTTCTTTTTTCCCCTTTTTAAAAAAATAAAATACAGATCTATGAACACAGAAAAAAATCAGGTAGAACACATCTTTTATCTAGGCAATTATTTTAAAAATTACTGAAAGTGTTTCTTCAAATCAAGGACCAAAAATTGAAGTTATTTCTATTTCATATCCTTCCTACATTTATTCAGGTTAGTGAAGATATTATTAAAGAGAATATAGAAATTTATTTTTACTATCAGAGAACTACGAATCAGAGAGTATATTTTAGATTTCAGGATAAATAAGATTAAAAAGTTCTATAGAGGACTCATTTAATTAAATTCTTATATTTAAAGTATCAACAAATAAATAAAATAAATAATGCAGATATAGATCATATAGATTGGTGTTGATATACAGAGAGACAGGTAGTTTGGGGAATTAATGATGTTAACTTGTAAGAGTTAATATGAACCTGGAACCCTGCCTGGACTATGCCTGCAATCACAGCTAATTAGGACACAGAGGCATAAGAACTGCTTAAACCCAGGAGTTTTAGGCTAGGATGATAACATAATTTAATGTTATTTATCAAACATGTCTTGATTTTTTTTACTGTTAGAGATAGGCAATAGATCAATAATAACAAGGACTGAGACATGGGCATTTTAATGTTAACAATGCCACTGATGAACCCCTAAGAGCAGTATGAATTTAAAATTAGCCATCATAATGGCTTTGTATTTTACCTTTGTCATTTTTAGCTACAGGCATAGAGTAGTCTCAGATTGTTTTAGTCAACATAACAAAATGAAGGCAAGGTGAAATGGAAGTTAAAGACACATGAGGGGTTTATTGATCTCAGAGATTGATATGTTAAATCAGGTGAACTAGAGCTGTAGTACACAATACTAAGAGATAGAGTGACCAAAATAGAAATTATTAGATTTTGCTAACCTATAAGTTACAAACACGAGAATATGTGACCCAGGGAGTGAAAAAGAAAAGAGCACAAAACAAGAAAATGTCAAGAACCAGAGATACTAACATAATGGTGAGATGTTAAAATATTGTGAAATTATTTATGTGATTAAAATTATCGTAGAAAACTATAATAAGAATATTTTTGGATTGGGAATAGATATAATGTTAAAATCTCCTACATTAATAACAATATACAACAAGCAAATAATATTTTTCTAAACAATTCTGCTTATGTTAGTATTAGTATACTCAGTTCTCTACATACCATGGTGAATGTCCGATGCACTGTGATATTTAAAGTAGGCTGTACTTGTCTTGTAGTAAGTAATGCGGTGAGATAAAAAGAGAAAACCAGTGGTGGCTTCCATCATATTCTTTGGACAATGGGATTTTTTTCCCTAGTGCCTTAGCACTAAGTCATGAGTTTTCTCTTGAGATGTTTAGTTACGTTCTGCCTTTCACACTCCAGGAGTAGAGTTCTTTGACCATAGTTGGCATGCAAACATTAAGCAATCAAACACCCTGTACAAGCAGCTACTCTGGATTCCTCTCACCCTCTCCAACTTGATGAAGCTCATTTTTTTTAAAGTTCTGTGATTTGCAAAGGATAGTCTCTTCTGGAGATTTTGGTCTTTGTACCTAATAAGCAGTTTCAGGATTGAAGTCAATTCTTGAGTCCTATCTTTAAGAAAGTAAAACCAAACAGAACAAATCACCTTACTGTTTACAGTTCTTTTTTTCAAGTTTGAAGTCCTTTTCAATGTGTCCGCCCTTTTCATTTCATGTAGTCCTTGTATACTTGTTCTTAGTAATCTGTCCAGAATTTTTAAGTATAGTCTGTGGGAAAACTAATCTCCAATGATTTCACATCATCTTTACCAGCATCAGAAATGCATGATTGCATCATTTAATCAATAAATATTAACTTGCATCATTAAAAGAAAAAAGTCACAATGTTGAAAGGCTAGTCTAGATTTCTTAGAAAAAATTTGCTGATGTTAAAATGTATTCTATTTATGGATAGATAATAAGCCTCTGTTTCTAGTTAGATTATGAATATGTTTTCATTGATGAAAATCACAAATAATATAAACAATAATCTTTGGCATTTAGACAATCAACATTTTATTTACACAAGCTTTTGTTTATTATATGCATGGTTGGAATACTTTACTGAAATACACTTGGATTAAATGTTGAATTCATGTTCTTTTTGCTCCTTGTAATATTTCATAATATTAATAACTAAAGGAAAGTTAAATTTAAGCATATAATAATGATTTCTATAAAAAAGTAATACACCACTAAAAAGAAAAAAACTACAATATGTTGAGTAAAATTCTATAGCAACCTCAGTAGGAAAGACAAAGAAAGAAATCATACCCTTTAGGAAATAATACAATGCATAAAATCTCTTTTTATGTGTTGTACCAATATTTGTTAATTGGAGGACATGGAAATTTGTAATATATTTTTAATTGAAATATGGTAACATGGGCTGGGGATGTGGCTCAAGTGGTAGCGCGCTCTCCTGGCATACGTATAGCCCGGGTTCAATCCTCAGCACCACATACAAACAAAGATGTTGTGTCCGCCAAAATCTAAAAAATAAATATTAAAAATTTTCTCTCTCTCTCTCTCTCTCTCTCTCTCTCTCTTTTAAGAAAAGAAATATGGTAACTACTCAATTTAAGTAAAATCAGCCAGCATGAACATTAATAATTTAGGTCCTATTTAAAGTTATGCCAAGATTGTGTACATTCTGTGTGTGTGTGTGTGTGTGTGTGTGTGTGTGTTTGCCTGCATATGTGAAAAGGAAATAATCTGGTTTTGCAACAAAAATGTGCAAGTTCACAGACCAAAGATAAACAGCACAGTGACAAGAGTTCAGTACTATTCAATGTCATATTTGCCTTGGCTCCAGCATCCTATTAAAACTCTTATAAATTATTGTCCAGTTTTACTTCAATAGTTTGAAATAAATTATTTGCACATCTCTTGTGGATTAAGTCATCTCTGTACATGTATATAAATCATGTAGAAAGAAACCAAATTACCCCCCAAATGCTCATAGACCCATATTCTTCATTCATAATAACACACATTTCATCTACAGACATTTAATAGGATAGTGCAGTTAATATGTTTCAAAGATGACCCTATAATACTCAGGATTATTAACTACAACAAATCTGAACAGCAATTCAAGGCTGCTAGTTTCTTGGCAGTACAGTAGATCATTTTAATACAAGGTATACCTGATAAGTTTTAGCTGCTCTCTACCTTTAAGGGCTATTTCCTCTGTCCCCTCCCTTTAGGACCAATAAAAGAAAAATGATAGGGTGACAAGTTTTGTTACTCTAGCTCTAGAGTGCTTAAATCTGTCCCGATTCAAATATAACTTACCTACCTAAATCTACTCTTCTAGTACATGTTACAACTTTAAAATCCACGGAGTTACCGTGGATTATATATAATTATATATATATATTACCGTGTTATACTTTGGAAAAGTATAACAAAGACTTTTATTTGATAAGTAACTCAGTCATGACTTTGCAGCAATTTTTCTGTAAGAACTGCCAGAAATGACCTTAACATTACAGGAGAAATGGAAACAGAAAAAAAAAAAAAAAAAAACCAAAAACAGAAGACTTTGGAACATGTTACATCAATTTTAAGTTACAGTAAAGAGGGAAATAAAATGTGTTTAAATATACTTGAATTTTTCTAATAGAATAACAAAAGAACAGGGTTATGCATGCTCACAGTTGGCATTTATAGAATTACTTGAAAATGAGGGCAATGAGTATAATAAAATTAATTAAAAAATTTAAAAATTAATTCAAATTTCATTTATTTAGCAGTGCTAGGAATTGAATAAGGGCTTTGTTAACAAAGTACTCCACCATTGGGCCACACCCACAGCACTAAAAAATATGAATTTAAAGATCCCAGGTTTCTATTACTAGCAGAGGTTTGGGTGAAAGAACACATTTATTTTAATCCAAACATATCCCACTCTAAATATAACAGATGTTTTAGAAAATTATATCCAATATGAAGAATTAGTTGAAATGTTAATTTAGACTCATATACAACTTAGGAATCATTCAACACTAAAATTTGCTGATAATGTAGCCACTATAAAGAATCAACAAATATAGGCAAAGCATTCTTGGAAAAGTCCAAATATATGAGACCCCCACCCCCACCCTGTGCCCTTACATAGCCTTTTGCTTCTGAATTATGACCCCTTTTGACTTTGTATATGATAGTCAATATTTTTAACAGAAATTCTTCTAACATCCAATTTGTAATTCAAATATTTACTCTACACTCAAAGATCAGTTTGAGGGTCATTATCTTGTTTAGAAATAGAGGTCATCTGTTGCACACATGAGGTGTTCCCAGTAGAGTTGGATGGGCTACAGCCTAATTTTTTTACTCTTTAATTTGCAAACTTTGGTGTAATATTATCATGACAACTGTAACACACATGTAGAACAAAGGTACTAGATGACTGACAGAGTCAATAACAGAATATAGTTGAAAAGGAAAGAATACTTTTTGAAAAAATGAAGTGGAAGAGGCAATTTAAAGTATTCATTCTATCCTATACTTCAGCATTACCCTAGTATATAGAGAAGTGCATTGAAAATAGGAAGATTGAAACTATAAAAATCTGGAATGCATTTTTATTCTACATCATTGGACTTCAAGTCTATTTTGGTGCCAATACCTTATAGTTTTTGTTACTATTGCTCTGTAGTATAGTTTAAGGTCTGGTATAGTGATGCCACCTGCTTCACTCTTCTTGCTAATGATTGCTTTAGCTATTCTGGGTCTCTTATTTTTCCAGATGAATTTCATAACTGATTTTTCTATTTATATGAGGAATGTTATTGGGATTTTAATAGAAATTGCATTAAATCTGTATGGTGCTTTTGGTAGTATGATCATTTTGATAATATTAATTCTGCCTATCCAAGAACAAGGTAGATCTATCTTCTATTTGACAAAGGCACTGAAAATGTACATTGGAGAAAAGATAGCCTCTTCAACAAATGGTGCTAGGAAAACTCAAAATTGATACACAACAGAATGAAATTAAGCCCCTATCTCTCACCAGGCAAAAAACTCAACACATAGTGAATCAAGGACCTAGGAAATAAACCAGAGACACTGCAACTATTAGAAGAAAAAGTAGGCTTAAATCTCCATCATGCCAGATTAGGCACCAACTTCCTTAATAAGACTCCTATAGCACAATAATTAATACAGAGAATCAATAGATGAGATGGATTCAAATTAAAAAGCTTCTTCTCAGCAAAAGGAACAAACAGTGAGGTGAATAGAGAGCCTACTAATTCGGAAAAAATATTTACCACATGCATATTGGATAGAGCACTAATCTCTCGAATACATAAAGAACTCAAACATCTTAACACCAAAAAAACCAAAATAATCTAATAGATAAGTGGGCCAAGGAACTCAACAGACACTTCTCAGAAGAGGATATACATTCAATCAACAAATATATTTTAAAAAGTTCAACATCTCTAGTAATTAGAGAAATTCAAATCAAAACTACTTAGGGCTGAGGATGTGGCTCAAGCGATAACACACTCACCAGGCATGCACAGGGTGCTGTGTTCAATCCTCAGAACCACATAAAATAAAATAAAATTGTTGTGTCCACTGAAAACTGAAAAATAAATATTAAAAAATTCTATCTCCCTATCTCTCTCTCCTCTCTCTCTCTAAAAAAAAAAAAAAATACTACTCTAAAATTTCATCTCACTCCAGTCAGAATGAGAGCTATGAAGAGTACAAACAATAATAAATTTTGGTGAGAATATGGGGGGAAAAACCACACTCATACATTGCTGGTGGGACTACAAATTTCAAATATGAAAAGCAGTATGGAGAATCCTTGGAAAATTAGGAATGGCATTTGACCCAGCTATCCCACTCCTTGGCCTATACCCAAAGGACTTAAAAACAGCATACTACAGGGACACAGCCACATCTATGTATATAGCAGCACAATTCACAATACCTAAACTGTGGAACAACCTAGATGCTCTTCAGTAGGTGAATGGATAAAGAAAATATGATATATATGTGTGTATACACCCACACACACAAGGGAATATTATTTAGCACTAAAAGAGAATAAAATCATGGCATTTGTAAGTAAATGGATAAAGCTGGAGAATATAATGTTAAGTGAAATTAGCCAATCTCCCCCCCAAAAAAAAATGCCAAATGATTTTTCTGATTTGAGGATGCTGATTCATAATATGCTGCAGCAGGGGGTGGGGGCAGGGATGGGAGGATTAATGAAATCTAGATAGGGCAAAGGGGACAAGTGGAGGGGAAGGAGTGGGAATAGGGGTAGGAAAGATTGTGGAATGCAGTGGTCATCATTATCCTAAGAACATATATGACACAAAGAATGTGACTCTCCTTTGTGTACAACCATATATATATAAAAATTGTGCTCTACATGTGTTATATGAATTAAATGCATTCTGTTTTTATATAAACAAATTAAAATTTAAAACATTTTTTAAAAATGCATATTTATTTTTATATGACAACTAATGAACACATAATTTATTTGAAAGCTTTATTCCTTGTAAGTCATAAATATCCACATTTTTTTTGAAGAACATAGTATTTGTTGGTATAAGGAAAACATACTATTTGGATAAAGAAAGATCCATGGACAAAAATATTTTATTGAGGGTGTTAAATTGGCAGCAATATACAGAATTATTTATACTGAATAAACACTACCTTTAAGAAGTGATCATTTCAGAAATTTACAGTTGGGTCAAGCACAGAAAAAGTCAGATTATTAAAACCATAATGCTAATCAGATAAGAAAATGATAACTACCATAAGCACATATAGTTAAATACTTCAGATTGAGATGCTTCTATTATAATGCTAATGAAAGTATTTTCTGTAGAAATCCCTGTTTCATACATTGTTTATTTTCTAAACTATCCTACAAATAGAAATCATACTATACAAACTTCCAAACTGCTGGCCAAAATGAAGACATATATATATATATATATATATATATATATATATATATATATATATATATATATATAATTATACAAACCATATTTTAAGATGAAAATTTGCCTTTTTAGGTCTTAATAATTCTGAAAACTGTTATGTCTTAAATTCATATTAAAATATGCCCACAGTCATTAGAAAAAAGAACAAGACATGAGAAGGGTTATAATTTTCTCAAGGGGAAAGGAAAAATCTACCCTGAAGCATAAGCAATAATTATATGTTTTAAATAGACTTTAAAATCATAATGTTAATGTCTAAAAGTGAGTCTGTGCTTTGTTGTCATGAGATGTTGGTAATTCTAAACAATGTCAGCAATAAAATATTTTTCAATGTCAACAGAGGCTGCTTCTGCAAATCAAGTGTCTTAAGTTTTGTTTTTATGTACATAATTGAAATTAATTTTAAATTTAATGTTTCTAACTAATCAATTTGTCTATGAATGAAAATAAGCAAAGTAGAAATACACTTGAAATTCTAGTATCAAAAATGGATGTAATTGTATACAAGAACATCCTTTTCCTTTTTTATTTTGAAAGTGCTGTCATATATTCATGTATTTCTCTAGTGCTTGAGGTATAAAATTTCTCTATTGTGTAAATACTGTTCATAATGAATGAATAAAAAATTAAACCATCTATTGGGTTTCACTATCTCAATTTCACAAAAGAAATGTCAGAACTGAATTTGAAAGGTTTATAACATTATAACTCTTAGACAACTTTATATATGAAATTAATTGTGAACTAAATAATGCTACTGAAAAAATTACAATGTAGTTAGTTGTTTTGCTGCAAGAGCCCATAGAGGTCAAATTTATGAAAAAATTCTAGCATGTCATTCTACAATGATACTTGTTTAACACAAAATGCAAAAAAGGTAAACTGAATAAGCGATATTTCTTTATTTGTATCCCCTGAGATGCTCTCTTTGAGTTATTTGAGAACATTTCATTCACATAATTGTTTAGCTTAGTCATTATTTTGCTCAAGCCTTATGAAAAATAATATCCTTTAATAGAAATAAAATTTAAATGTGATTTTCAAAAGTGACCAAGATTTCAATAGATAAATAATATTAAGTGGGAACAAATGGTAAATTTTTTCATAAGAAGAAATATTTGAGAGAATTTCAACGTACCTACTAAGATCATAATATGGACAAATTCAATCAAATGTTGCCTTTTCCTCAAATCTTTACTAACTTCTAGATTCTAACTTGACCAATTAGACTGAAAAAAAAATGAGCATAGCAGCTGTTAACTCTAAATCTAATCAAGGATCTCATATATTTTGTTCAAATATTCAAATACTGCTACATAAAAACAACAAAGTGGAAAAAAATAAAAATCCATAACTGAAACAAGTGAACTATCAAGTGATTTTTCTAACAGAGTTCCAAAAACCTTTAAATACATTTTTTTTTGTACAAAGGATTGAACCCAGGGATGCCTAAACACTGAGTCACATAGCCAGCACTTTTTATGAATTTTTTCTTAATTTAATTTAATTTTTTATTTTTTGGGGGACTAGGGGTTGAACTCAGGGACACTGAGCCAAAATCCCATCCCTATTTTGCATTGTATTTGGAGACAGGGTCTCCCTTAGTTGCTTAGCACTGCTGTTGCTGAGGCTAGCTTTGAACTTGCCATCCTCCTGCTTCAGGCTACTCAGCCTCTGGGACTACAGGTATGCTCCACCACACCCAAGTAAATACAGTTTAGGAATTATATTACAAGGCTTGAATAAAATGCTAAGAAGGAGTTTTATGAATGAAATGCTCTCAAGTAACTCAGAGTGTCTCAGGGGATTCAAATAAATAAATATTGATATTATTATTTGCTTACAGTTAAGCCAACACCATGAAAAATTTTTAAAGAATTTATATCATGTAAAGTTGTCTTTATAGAATATTAATTTTTGTGTGTTTGCTTTATGCATCAATGTAATAGTATAATTAATTTGGATATAAAAATACATTTACCAACATTTTTAAGTAGAAAAACATAAATCTTATATTAAGCATAATGTTGTAAGAAAAAAGGTCACAACATAAATAGATGAGATAATGTCAGAAAAAAAATGACAAGTTCCTTATACATATAAACTCAGTTGGTTCCTATTCTTTTCCCAAAGAGTGAATTATTTTGGGGGAGGATAACAAGATCTGAACTCAGGGGCACTCAACAACTGAGCTACATCACCAGCCCTATTTTTTGTTTTATTTAGAGACAGTATCTCAATGAGTTGCTTAGTACCTCACTTTGAGTATGGCTAGCTTTGAACTTGTGAACGTCTTGCATTAGCCTCTGGAGTGGCTGGGATTACTTGTGTGTGCCATTGTGCCTGGCTAAATAGTGACATTTTTTTCAAGAACTGTTATTAAGATTTCTGAACTTTGGTTTGAAGAACTGTATACTTATAAATTAAAAAAAAAAAAGTTGTTGATTCAGAAATTTTCTCAGCAAATACTTATTCAATGGCTCATAGATAAGTTGTCTGTTATACTCTAATCATTAAAAATAACAAAAAATAAATTTGATAAAAGAGTTATTCTTCAATTACAAAGGACTTCAATCTTATAAATCATTAGACTAGTTATTTATTAAGGCTCATATTATGCTTTTCATGTATACCTTTCTAAGAAATCATATTTGTTTTTTTTCTTTTAGGAAGAAATGCTTCATTGAAGGCATTCAATGACAAAAATAATTTCCAATTTAATTATGTAGAAAATATACAAATCTCTATCAATATGCTTTGCCATTACCTTTTAAGAATGATATTCTCAGATAACATATAGCTGACATGACTTTTTAAATGGCATGTTACAATTTGTACTATTTAAATACTATTATTACTGCTTTTTAAATAAAAAAATATTGAGTTTTGTTCCTTTAGATTTATATGGTGGGGTACATGCACTAGCAAAGACGGTCAAAAAATGTTAAACATTCTAAAGAAAAGATTGAAATTCTGAAAATCACTCTATTAAAAATCTGCTCTTGTGAAATAGTATCCAACTTCCACAGCCTCAATATATTGGATTTTGAAGCTAAACCTTTAAACTTTAGTTTACTTACTTTCACAGAACTTGATCTCTAACCATGAATCAAGTTCATGGTAAATTGTGCTACAAAATATATGTAATATATATTGTATGTAATATATATTTTTCTTTCCGAGATTACTTACAACTTAAATTGATTTCTTATTTGATCATGGGTATTGGTGAACCATTCTTTTAAAATAATGTCTTCAGATATTAAGAAATTACATCACACTCTGGTTTCCAGCCCACCGTTTCCCCCCATCTGTTAAAATATAAACTTCTAAGATTTTCTTTTTTGTTAATTTTTCAATTAAAAGGCAACATTTTTTTGCCTGTGTGAGTTTATATTGCTTCAGTGGTGGTATTTTTTCTTAACTTTCCTGCTTGGGCATTTTCCTTTTTATAAGCTCTTAGTTTCTGGGATTTCTTTCTTTCTTTTTAGGTTCTATGGTTTTCCTAAATTCCATCCATTATTCTTCAACCAAATAGACTGCAAAAATGCAAATTCTATAATTGTCCTATCTAGTAATGGTTTGAACCTGCTTTTGGGAAAACAAACAAGTAAACCTAAAAGAAAACAGAAAACTTACCCGGTTTTCTTCCTAAAACCAATGATCCAAAGGCCATGATTTCCATTACCTTCAGATTTATGAAACTTCTTGGTTCTGAGTGAAAGAGGTTTTCTGTATTTGAGTGCTGCACTTTTTTAAATTAAAATCAGCTTAGAAGAGATGAAGGAAATAATGATTGATAATCTTGACATTTACATAACCTTCAATCATGCCTATCATTTTCTGATGATGGAGAACATTTTGTCATGTTTAAGATCCATAGTGTGTGTGATAAGATTACAACTGGGATTTCATTCATAGACATATAACTGAATGATTACACAAAGTTCAATATTATTAAGAGATTTTAAATGCTGTACTTATTGTTTCCCAGACAAAGGGAGCATGTTACTCCTCACGGGGCACTAGACGAACAAACTGGATGGTCAGAAGAAGATAGAGATAAGTAGAATATTTAGGCTGAAACTTTAATTGGAATTTGGGGGATGAAATTCAAGGAAAGGCAGAACAAACAGTTTAGGATTGGCTAGATTGAATAATTTGAGGGATTTGTGGAGCACAGTGGTCTCTCTCTTAGCCTTATCTTGATACCTATTCTTGGAAGAAAAGAGGATAGGTGTGGTGTTTAAGAGATAGATAAATTATTTGAAACTATTCTCTACGCTATCCCTTAAGAATTTCGGGTTCCTGGAGGAAAAAATGTAAAGAGAATAATATATATGTACAAAATACAATGTGAAGATGGTCAGGCAGATTTTTCCCTTAACATCCTCAAGAAATAGTGTGAGGTTTCTACGTGCAAATTCAACATTCTGCATATCAGGAAGGCTCACTTAAAAATTGTGAGGTTCCTCCATGCCATCACATATAATTTTGTTTGTTTATTTTTTTAATCATTTTGACTAGAGGTATTTTCCCCAAGTAATTCTTGAATTGAACATATTTAGCACTTTCATATCATATCAATATTTCTTAAAATATGGACAAAATATATTTTTGGAGCTCTATTTTTTGCTTCTTTTTATAAGGTGCTTGTTCTTGCCAAAACGAATGATACTTTCAAAGTTTGCCAATTATACATTATGCTATTCTGTGTAAAAATAAGTTAAAATTTTTATTTTTTATGTTCTGTTACAGTTCAAATCAGTATTTTCTATCCCTTGATAATTTCAAGGAAACTATTTGAAAATATGTAGCATGTTCTTTTAAAAAAAGAGAGAAAGAATCTTTTACTATTTTTTAATATTTTTTAGTTTTCGGTGGACACAACATCTTTATTTTATTTTTATGTAGTGCTGAGGATCGAACTCAGCGCCCCACGCATGCCAGGCGAGTGCACTACCTCTTGAGCCACATCACCAGCCCCAGCATGTTATTTTTTTGACAGATATTTCTTGAACATAATATATGCACTCTTGTAGATTTATTTTCTAATTCATGAATGACTTAAATTTTATTTTATTCTTCCTGCTTCTGTCTTCTTTTCTTTCATCTCAGTTTCAGAGATTTAAATATCATCACTCTTCTATGTTATTTTATTAGTTGTTTATTTTAGTTGTTTATTATTTTTATTGTTTATTACACATCTATGTATATTGTACATTTTATCACTTTTTTGAGTTCTCTAAATTTTTACCTTGCTTTTTATTATGTTCTTATATCTGATAGTTAAAATATTTGGGGAAGAAATATGAAAACTATTATCTATATTTCTGGAGACTCTGAGGAAAATGAACTGTCTTAAGAATTCCTGAGAATTGGTGACCTTCAAGTTGATTCACTGAGTCAATGATTCCATCAAAGCACAATATTCTTTTTCATCCCAATGTTATTAGTGTTCACCGCAAGCCCAAATGTTGGCGAGATGGCAAGCACATTTCCACCCTTTGTAAAAAGAATCAATATCATTCTGAAAGAAAATTTATCATCCTTTCCCATGACTTTTCTTAGCATTCTTTTTTTTTTTTGGCCAGAAATACCATATATGTATTGTGCAACAAACAAGTTGCTAAAGAAATAGAAATGCCTCATATATGTTCCACCACTGCAATTGGTTATGAAGGCAGTTTTTCTAAAGCACATAGTAACTTGAGGGGATGACAGACAGCTGAAACATCAGTTATTATCATAAATTACTTGGTATTATGTTAAAGGGTACAGTAATTTCACATGCAATCAAAAATACTAACATTTTATTTTTTCAGAAATAGTTGATATTCTCTTAGTTTATTCTGTCAAAAGAAAACTGTATTATTATTACCATTAATAATATTTGTTATTATTAAAGATAAAGTATACTGGCTATTTTCTAGTGATATGATCCAGCTATCCCATTTTGAGTATAAATGCCTGAAGAAAATTAAATTGGGATATGAAAGAAATATCTGAATTCTCAAGTTTATTGCGGTACTATTCACAATAGCTAAGTAAGAAATCAAATTATGTGTGTGTCAATATATGATGGTACAGAATATGTGGTATATATAAAATATAATATTATTATTTAGCCAAGAAAAGTGAAAACCCATCATTTCTATCAAAATTGATGGAATGGGAGGAGTTTTTTTTTATTAAGTAAAAAAAGCCAGACACAGAAGAAAAGTAGAGCATTTTTCTCTTACATGTGGAAGTTAAAATTTAAAAAAAAGATAGTAGTAGAGATTATAAAGAGAAGGGGTGGAGTAGAGAAAGAGAGGCTAGATTTTTTATCACTGCAATTTTTATGCATGTATTGAAATACTACACAAAATCATATTAATCTGCAAAAATACATATTAATCAAAATGTAAATAAAAGATTAAAATCTAAACATGTTGAGAAGAAATTACACATTTCAGTGCACATTTTGAATTATATTCTGTTCATCTGTAATAATGATTATATTTTGTATGAACATTTATTTTAGATATTATATTTAAATCTGAATAATATCCATTACATATAAATATATGGTTATATATGTATAAATATATTTTCATAAATGTATATAATAAAATATATGAGTATATATGCTTGTAGTGAATTATTTTGAACAAATCTTTAGACATTGCATTTCTCATGTTTTACAATAATTATTGTTTAATTGTTTAATCTTTCAAAAATTACACCTATTAAGTTATCATAGGTTTTTGTGCATGGGTGTGATCTAGTATACATGTGGTCCATGTTAAGAATGTCTCAGCTGTGAATCAGAGGAAGGGTTTAATTCTCTAATTCCCTCAAACATTGATATATTATGCAAATTCCAGTGTGGTGTTCATTATAATGGTAGAATCCATTTTCAGTTCTTCTAGTCCAGATTCTCTGCAATCTCCTCACATAAAATGAAATCCATCCTGCCTGATTTCAATATTGACAAGTATGACTTTAAAAAAAAAAAAAACCCTGCATTTCATTTAGAAGAAATAAAATGGACTATACTCAGGCAGGAACACAGCATCTTTCTAGCTTTTAGAGTTGTGAGTATCCTGAGAACACTAGTTTTTTTTTCTTCAAGCAGACTGTTTCTCTATATTCCGGTCCCCCAGCATGCTTAACAATACATTCTCTAAATTTTTCAACTAAATTTTTTACTGCCTTAGGAGTCACAGGAATTTCTAGATATTCTATTGTGCCATTCTGAAGCCTTCCAGAACCTAAGCATATCTCAGAAGAATACAATTTGTAATAACTGACCTCATATTTGCTACATATTTGATGTATATGGGGCCTCACCTGTAATAACTGTGTAAATTTTCTGTATTTCTTTCACATGTGTAGCCTCTATAAGAATTTATTTGTGGCCTCTGATTTTCCTATTGTTTTCTAATGTAATTTCTTTATATGTAATAGCAGAATGCATTATAATTCTGATTAGATATATAGAGCACAATTTTTCATATCTTTGGTTGTATACATATCATATTCACAACAATTTTTGTCTTCAAAAATGGATAGTAGTGATCATCACATTCCACCATCATTAATTACCCCATGGTCCCTCCCTTCCCCTCCAACCCCTTTGCCCTATCTAGAGTTCCTTTATTCCTCCTAAGCTCTCTCTCCCTCTCCCACTATGAATCAGCATCCTTATATCAAAGAAAACATTCAGCATTTGTTTTTTGGGGATTGGATAACTTCACTTAGCATTATCTTCTCTAACTCCATCCATTTACCTGTAAATACCATGATTTATTCTCTTTAATCCTGAGTAATATTCCATTGTGTATATATGCCACATTTTCTTTATCCATTCATCAACTGAAGGGCATCTAGGTTGGTTCCACAGTTTAGCTATTGTGAATTGTGCTGCTATAAACATTGGTGTGGCTATGTTCCTGTAGTATGCTGTTTTTAAGTCTTTTGGGTATAGACAGATGAGAGGGATGGCAGGGTCAAATGGTGGTTCCATTCTCAATTTTCCAAGAAATCTCCATACTGCTTTCCATATTAGCTGCACCAATTTGCAGTCCCTCCAGCAGTGTATGACTATAATCTTTACCCCAAATCCTTTCCAACTTTTACTGTTATTTGTCCTCATAACAGCTGCCATTCTGACTGGAGTAAGATCAAATCTTAGAGTGGTTTTGATTTACATTTTTCTAATTACTAGTGATGATGAACATTTTCTCATTGTTTGTTGATTGATTGTACATCATCTTCTAAGATGTGTCTGTACAGATCCTTGGTGCATTTATTAACTGGGTTATTTGACTTTTGTATTTTAGTTTTTTGAGTTCTTTATATATCCTAGTGATTAGTGCTCTATCTGATGTGTTAGGGGTAAAGATTTGCTCCCAAGATCTTGGCTCTCTGTTTACCACACAGATTGTTTCTTCAGCTGAGAAGAAGCTTTTTAGTTTGTGTCCATCCCATTTATTGATTCTTGATTTTAATTCTTGTGCCACAGGAGTCTTATTAAGTAAGTTGGGGCCTAATCCCACATAATGGAAATGATGGTCTACTTTTTCTTCTATTAGATGCAGGATCTCTGGTTGTGTTCCTAGATCCTTAGTCTACCTGGAGTTGAGTTTTGTGCATGTGAGAGACATAGGGTTTTAATTTCATTTTGTTGCATATGGATTTCCAGTTTTCTCATCACCATTTGCTGAAGAGGCTATCTTTAGTCCAATGCATGTTCTTGGCACCTTTGTCTAATACAAGATAATTGTAGTTATTTGTGTTAGTCCCTGTGTCCTCTATTTTGAAAACCTCTACTCCAATAAAATAGAAAATATTGAAGGCATTGACAAATTTCTAGAGAAATATAATTTGCCCAAGTTGAATCAGGATGATATACACAATTTAAACAGATTAATTTCAAGTGACGAAATAGCAGATGTGATCAAAAGTCTACCAACCAAGAAAAGCTGAGGACTGGATGGCTACACAGCCGAGTTCTACAAGACATTTAAAGAACAAATACTACTAATACTCTACAATTTATTTCAGTAAACAGAAAAAAGAGGCAGCACTCCAAAATTTATTTTATGAGGCCAATATCAGTCTGATTCCAAAACCAGGCGAAGACACATTAAAGAAAGAAAACTTCAGACCAGTATCGCTAATGAGCATAGATGCAAAAATTCTCAATAAAATTCTGGCAAATCAAATACAGAAACATATCAAAAAGATAATACAACACAATCAAGTGGGGTTCATCCCAGGGATGAAAGGTTGGTTCAACCTATGAAAATTAATAAATATAATTCATCACATCAATAGACTTAAAGACAAAAATTATATGACATCTCAAGAGATGCAGAAAAAGCATTTGACAAAATACAGCACCCCTTCATGTTCAAAACACACAAAAACTATGGATAACAGCAACATACCTCAACATCATAAAAAATATTTATGCTAAGCTCCAGGCCAACATCATTCTAAATGGAGAAAAATGGAAAGCATTCCCTCTAAAATCTAGAACAAGACAGGAATGCCCTCTTTCACCTCTTCTATTTAACATAGTTCTGGAAACACTGACCAGTGCAATTAGACAGATAAAAGAAATTAAGGGATACACATAGGAAAAGAATAGCTGAAATTGGAACTATTTGCTGATGATATGATTCTTTACCTAGAAGACCCTAAAACTTTCACCAGAAAACTCTTAGAATTAGTAAATGAATTCAGCAAAGTAGCAGGATATAAAATCAACACCCATAAATCAAAAGTATTTCCGTATATCAGTGACAAATCCTCAGAAAAGGAAATGAGGAAAACCACCTCATACTCAATAGCCTTAAATAAATTACTTGGGCATCTTTTAACAAAAGAGGTGAAAGATCTATATAATGAAAATTACAGAATCTTCTTTGAAATCAAAGAAGACCTTAGAAGATGGAAAGATCTCACTTGCTCTTGGATAGGCAGAATTAATATTATCAAAATGACCATACATCCAAAATCACTATACAGATTTAATGCAATTCCAATCAAAATTCCGATGACAATCCTCATAGAAATAGAAAAAGCAATCATGAAATTCATCTAGAAAAATAAGGGACCCAGAAGAGCTAAAGCATTCCTATTCTTGAAAAATAAAATAACATAATGCCTACATGCTCACTTCATTTCTTACTATTTCTCAATCCTTTCTGCCTACGGATATTACTTTACAGTACTAAGCACAATGTCCTATTCAGCATATTACATGCATGCTGAATTTTTTCTGCTTTAAATTCAGATGGTGACTTTTGATCTTAGGAGTTAGAATATCACCCGCACATTTGTTTCCTGTTCTTTTTTTCAGTGGCATGTCACATACCTATAATTAAATAAATGAAAATAGAGAACTAGAAATGTCACATAAATTATTCCATAATATCTTTCTGTTTTAATATGAAACTTAAAAAAAGAAAGGGCCAATATTTAAAAAGAATAATTTAAGAAGTAGATGAGATAGCCAAATTTATTTCCTGAGCAATATCCCTAGGAGGAAACAGTTTGAAAGTAAAATGAACATGCACATGGACATAAGGTTTTTGTCTGCTCCAGATTCCCTGAACTAAATCTTGTTGCTGGATTTTTAGGTGTAGGTCAGTGTTGGTAACATCCTACCAAAGTTTAGGGGTTCTGAGATTAGAGAACTAGAAAAGCAGAGAAACATGTTATGTGGCAGGTTAGAAGAATACCCAGATTTTTTAGGGTTTCAGGGAAGATGCTGCAAAAGGCTAAAGTGCTAATTATAAAGGGAACAGTGACAACAACTCTGAATGAACCAAATTCTTTGGCTGCATATAAGTGGATAGGCTCCACTAAATTCCTAGAAAGTAGGAACACTCTCATGACTGAAGAATAGTCAAATGTAAACTAAGCCTATGTCTCAAAACCAAGATCCAACAGGGTGTTATCCCTAAAGCAAAAGAGGACAACAAGACATGGTGTCCCTAAATTCTCCCTTCTTATTCTCAAAAACCTCACTGGGTTAAGGGAACAATAAAAGCAAGTCTGGCCTGTAAAGTCCAGGTACATATTATCTTGAAGAACACTGGCTTTCTCTTATTCATGCTAGAAACTATGATGTTAGAAGCTACCTTTCCAGGAATGTCATCTCTGACAAGCTTTCTCTAAAACAACAGCAACTACTAATCTCTATTCCATGGAGTTGCTCAGCTGTGCATTTTTTTCATAGCACTAGTATTTTTTCATATACCCTACTATTGTTTGACCCTGGCTTCAATATAAAGTACATGAAAACTATTCTGTATGTTTTATATGTATTACTAATTCCAATATTCTATAGTCAATCAGTACCTATTTAAGAAATGTCTGCGTGGGTACTCATTTGTTTCTCATAATAGCAATGTTCAAAAACTAACAAAAAAATACAAAATATTTTCCTGCAGAAAGAATATTTCTTTCTTCTGAGTGTTATTCAATTCAGGAAAAAAATTAGTGATTCTTCCAAAGTACTAATGGCAAAACATAGCAAATTTAATTTCTGTTTTCCTAAGTAATACTCATCTACCAGAATTAAGAAATAAAACTTCCTTAACTTTGTATGTTTGTCTATGCCACTAGGAGACTACCTACTAATTTTTAATCCATAGAGGGGACAAAGTTATATTGAGATTATGAACAATAGATACATCTCCCTTCCCACTTAAAACCTTTCAAATGAAGTCCCAACTCATTGCTACAGGCAAACATGATATGGTCTTGGCTATTTAACATGAACTCATTTTGTTGCAATCATTTTCTTCAGTTTCTGATTCAATCTTTCTAAAAAGTCTTTCTGGCATTTGAAATTGGTATACTCTTCGAGTTCTCAACCTTCCAATATCTTCTTGTGTTTTGTTTAGAATTCTTACTCCCACCTTGCCTTAATTTTTTTCTTCCTTCAGTTCAATATCTTGGTTTCAGACAAAAAGCCCTTTCCTTTCTATATATTTGGAAACATTTGATTAATTATATGTAATATTTTAATGTCTGTCTTTCACACTTTAATAAGACACAATATTTGTTTTGCTCTCTAATCTATCCTGAGCATTAAGTAGATTATGTAAAAAAAGTTCAATAGTTTTTATATTGTTATTAAAAATTAGAATATTGTGAACTGAGAATCCTAAATTATTCATCTATGGCAATTGCATTTGTTAAATCAAATCCATTGCTCTCTAAAATAAGTTAATTTTTATGCATTACAATTTCTTAAATGGGGTCAATCTTTGTTTTCTAGAATAATACACTTAAAAGTTGCTTGTCTTATTAAACAAATTATACAGTGTAAAGTATCTTGGAAATTAGGTATATAATTACCTGATGTGATGTGGATAATTGAGAAAATATGAAAATGTCTTATATACTACTCATGAAAATTTGCAACAAATATGAGGCTATGTGAGGAAAGAAATGTTAAATAGCTGAACAGAGAAAAACATCAAGATTTATGTGTCTTCAGAAAAGAAGTATTTAGTAAGTTTTTTACTGTAATATCAGTATAAAAAAGAATAAGAATTTACACAAAATTTGTGCTGAGATATTTACTCATGAGGACTGAAAAAATAATATAAATTTAAGAGATACTTTAAAAATACTTTAATACAATATAAGGTGTCAAAGTTTAACCACAAAATTAATCCTACATAGTAATTGTATGACAAGCGAAAAATGTCAACAAATATTGATGATAGTCTTTTATCTGGCAAAGCAAAAATATGTCATATTGGTTTATCTGTATGTGACTGAGACATAAAAGAAATGACATTGAAAGTGTTAGAGAAAAAGATGTGTGTCTGATAAAGCATTAATCATTGCTATATTCCAGACAATTTCACAACTTCAATTTAACATGAAAAATGCTGATCCATGAATATTTTACTGTATTCAGAGTGTTACAACAGCAGGTCTTTCCAGACCACTTTAAATCTAAATGAAATACTTTAAAGATCTAATGAGGAGAACTTAAAAAGAGTATTTATGGTGTGCTGTCATAATTTTATAACTTAGAAAAAATGATAGTTTAAACAGACATCTTTCTATTTTAACAAATCACATCATGTGTTAAACAATTATGATTTTAGATCTTATCACATTCAGACATGTATTATTATTATTAGATGTATATGTGATTTTCTCTCCAAGTAAATTGTGAGAAACGTGAAGAATTGAACTTTATCATACTCAATTTTCAAGTTACAGAGTAACAGAGTACTTTTTATAAAGAAGAAATTCAGTACCTTTTAGTATTTAAATATGGTACCAATAGTGTAGAAATTAATGAGTTCAAAGATGCATGCTTCACTCAGCTTTCTCACTGGTGTGACTAAAAGATCTGATCAGAATAATTGTAGAGGAAGAAAATATTATTTGAGTGCTCACAGTTTTGGAGATCTCACTCAGTCCATAGACGGTTGGCTCCATTCCTTGGGGCTTGAGTGAGGCTAAATATCATGACAGAAGAGTGTGGTGAAGGGAAGCAGCTCACAAGATGATCAGATAGCAGAGAGAGAATCCACTGATCAGATAGAAAGTATACAGCCCAAAGGCAGACTCCAATGTCCCACTTCCTCTAGCCATACCTACCCACCTTCAGTTACCACTTAGTTAATTCCATCAGGGGAGTAATTCACTGGTTGGGTGAAAACCATTATAACTCAATAATTTCTCCTCTAAACTTTCTTGCATGGTCTCACACATGAGCTTTGGTGAGACACCTAATATCTAAACCATAACAATGCAATTTAATGTCATAAAATTTTCTAAGTTTAAAATATTTCCATATAGACAGCATTACATTCTTTTCTTGGTATACCATAAAAATAAGAGTAATATGAAATAATTCTTTCATCTTAAATGAATATAGGCCTACTTTAATTGTTCACATTAGTATATGAAGAAAATGCCAAGTTTAATTAAAAAAATGTACTTCAGAATGAGAAACAGAATGGTGTATACATTGTGTCTTAGAAGTAACAACATATTAGAAGTTTAGTGAAGTTTTCAAAGTAAATATATGCCCTAAAAACCAAAGCAAAGTACTCTTGGAATTGATAAATCAGAGAAATGGATCTGATTTATGAAAGAGAAGAGGGACACAGTAGAGTAGTAGAACAGAAAGTTGGAATGTTATCTTTGTGGAGAGCAAGCGTTCTTGTGGATACTTGTCAACAGCAGATGATAAAAGCTACCCACTACATGGAAACTCTGAGAGGTATAGACCTTTTGATTCCGAAGGTCAACTGTCTATTATAAAGCATTCTCTTGGCCTCCCCAGATTTTATGTTTGCAGAGCATCTATTCAGGAATATAAACAAAGAAATGATATGTGAATTTAAAAATGTGTAAGTAAAAAAGGAAATTAACAAGAAAATACACTTAAATAACAATTTATAGCATTTACAAAAAATGACTTCACCATCTTTATTTTCAATTTCTCTCATTCTTAAATTCAATTGTTTTGATTGAAAAGATTATATCTTGGATCTTTTCTTTTTATTGGCAGGTTTCTTGTTTTGATTTATTTCCACTTAATGTGATTTTTTTTTGGTATAGTGTGTTTATGTTTACAACTTTGCCAAATTTTGACTATGTATTTTATTTGACATGTATTTTCTGGTCTTACATTTTGTGTAGCTAATGATCTGTTTTTTTTTTTTTTTTTTTTTTTTTTTTGGAAAAAAAACAGAAGTAAATAAAATTAGTAACATTAAGACATTTAGTTAACTAAATAAAACTCAAAATCCTCTCCCATTCCTTTAATATATTTTCACACTTTACTTCTACATATGTTTTCTATGTGTGTTACATACTACACCAATAGAATATTTTTTCTATTTTCATTGAATATATGATAATTTTATTTTCATTTTAATTAAAATCTATAAAAATATATATGGGCAGATATATTTATATATTTTAACCATTTAAAATCTTTATACCATCACACATGTACAAGAAATATTTAATATCCTTCAACCTGAAGATACTTTGTTGGATGATTTGTCCTGCTGCTGTCCTGTTTTCACATTCTATTGGTGAAACGATGCTTGGTAAAAACACAGTAGAAATGTTTGTTTCTTGATAACTTGCTTTGCACCTGTGTTTCATCAGAATTCACATTTGTCTTGTTAGTCCATGATTATAGTTTCTTATACTTAGTTTTTCATGATTTCTCCACCAACTTTTCCAGCAAACATGAGAACACTGGTATTTTATCTCATATAAAGTGCTATCACTTTTGAAATTTAATTTACTTATAAATTCTTGAATTTTTAAATCTCATGGGTAAAAAAAGTAAATAAAGCAAAATGACTCTACAGCTTATCCAACTTGCTTTTGATTTTCATGATAAAAGTTTTAGTTTCTTATGATTTCTTTATGTTCTTGCTGAATATGGAAGATATCAATATTTTAGATGAAAAAAAACTTGTCATACACACACACACACAAATACATACTCAGGTTTTCAAATTTGGTACGTATTTCTTCTTAATGGTGTAATTACTCCAAGAATATTCAAAGAAGACTTAAGTGAAATAAAGCATCTGAGGACATGTGTACCTTTGCCATATCTTCATTATGCCCTTACATTAAATGGATGGAAATTTTAATTGTTTAAATATTCTAAAATTGTGTAAAGTCTCTTATTATTTAAATTAAATGAACTTCATAGATACCTAGATGAAAGAAGTAAACTTCTTAGCATTCTAGGAGTTTTTAGCTCACCCTTACTATTTGCATACTTATATTTCACTGTCTTTGGGAGTAAGGAATTCATTGCTGCCAGCTATGAAGGTCTTTAATACTTTCTATAGTCCTAAAATTAGATTTTGTTTTTTTTCCCTCCCATCACAGATATTCTCAGTTATTATACCTGATACCCTCTTCCCTACTTATATTCTACTTTTCTTCTTTATTTCTTTCTTATGGATACCAATATTTTACTTCTAGCCATCAGATCTCTTGAGTTTTAAATTTCTCCTTTGTAATATCATTCTTAATATTATATCTCTACATTTTTATTCTATGTAGTATTTACTACTGAGGAAATTTCTTACAGATGTAAAAGATCCTACTTTCTCAAATTCATATATATTCTCAGATCTGATTACAAAAGTATTCCCTGTTGCATTAATATACTTCCTTTATTCTGGGATTTCAATAATATGAATACTGACATTTCACTCCTATATTCATATCTCTGTTTTCTTATAAAAATACTCATGTCTGATATATTTCTGTGAGTTTTGACAATCTTTGACCTAATTTTATAGTTTATAATATTTTCTTTGGCAGAATCAGGCTTATTATTAATCATACCCATAAACTACTTTACTTTCTTTTCTCATAGCTTGTGTTTTAATTTTTTTCTAAAATATTTTGGAAATAACTTTTTACCTTTGTCATGTTATATTTCTTCATTTTATTCTGATGGTATATTTAGCTTATATGTAAACATTGCCTTTCTTTTTCCATTCCATTATGTTTTGCATGATAGAGAAATATTATCTGGGCTTATCTTCACAGGTCTAATTAATTCTTTTTATTTTAAGAGTCCTTTTTTATCTTCTCTTTATCTATATTTGATATTTGTCTTTGGTAGAAATTTTGAGCTGGAATTTCACTTTTTTCCTAAATTGTGAGATTTTATTTGAGGAAGAAGAATTATGCTGAGCCTTGAAAATTTGATTTAATATATTATTCATATCTCACCATTCCATGGTCTGAAGACTTCTTGTTCTCATATAACTTTCCATGGTCAATGCTGGTCCAGCAGTATTGCAGATCTCAGTCAAATGGTGACTCATCTAGCAAAAATGTACACAGAATAAAGTTGAGAAAGGAAGAAAATATCCAAAGGACCAACGAATCTGATTTACTCTTTATTAAAAGAAATCATAATATAAATCTCATTTACACATATGTAGAATATAAAATAAATTAGAAAGTAAAAAAAAATGGGTCTCTGAAAAATAAAGTCATACAGAAAGGACCAAAGAATACTACCTTGAAATTATGAGAAAGAAACAGAAAACTGCTGTATTTTTAAAATGGAATGCCATAAAAGGTATTCCTTTCTTTGCTATGGAAGGATTGAGTCTACAGTATATACTCCACTGGAACATCATAGATGTTTCAAACAACAAAGGATGAAAAGGCTGAATAATAAATCACAGAGGTTTATAATAAATGATTTTAAGAATTTTAAGTTTTCAACAAAATGATATATAATGAATCTTCATACATTTAAATCTTTTAAGATATATTTAAACATTTTCTTTTTAGTTTTTATTGTACCGTGACACTTCTCTTGTCCAACAGATCCTAATGTATTCATAAGTATTTATAACTTTGAAATTATAATGTAGTATTAATTAAATTTCATTTTAAATGGCCTATACTATCTTTCCTTCCTTTCTTCCTTTCCTTCTTGCTTCCGTTGTATTTTTATCTTATTGTAGCAATTTAAAACCTACAATGTAATGTTAACTTGCGGTGATAAGAGTGACATCATGTCCTTCCCATTTCAGGGAAGACAGTCTTTCACCTTAAGTGATGACTTTATCTTTCAGCTTTTTTTTAGGTACTGTTGAAAAATAAAGGTGGTATATATCTAAAGGATAAATGTGATAATTTGATGTGAAATAATTACAGTTTGTTAATTCACATGTACATAATCTCATAATATCTTCCTTGTTGTGTGTGTGTGTGTGTGTGTGTGTGTGTGTGTGTGTATGTATGTTGAGCACACTTAGGACCTCCTCTGAGAAAATTTCTTTCAGATGTAAAATGCTTTATTATTAACTATAATAATAGCTGTTAACTTGCTCTTTTGTATAATTCCTGTTTAGTCAGAGATAGTATATATTTCTAGTTGTTCTATGTTTTCATCATGATTTTGGTTTGGATTGACAAATTTATTGTGCATTTACTGAGATAATAAACATTTTGTTCTTGATATTAGTATAATATATTGAATTAATTGATTTTTAGTTGTTAAAGAATCTTTCATTCCTGTGATGACATCATTTGGTTACAATGTACAATTTTTCTTTTTTGATACTGTATGGACTTTAGCCCTATTTTTTGTGGATTTTGCATGTGTATTCATAATGAAACTCTATTCAGGTTTTAACTATATTTTCTTTTGATGTTTTTGTATGGAATCAGGATAATATTGACTTCTTCAGACAAATTAGGATTCTATTTTGAGGAAGATTTTGTGGAGGATTTATATTACAAATATTTGATAATTTTTTGAGACATTACTTCTATACCTGAAGTTTTCTATATGCAAGTTTTTAAATTGGAATTTTATTACAGATTTATTCTGAATTGTTATTCTCTAAATATTTGATAATTTTTAGTTTTATAATAGTTTTTGCATATCATGTAGACTGTTTATATTTGATAACATAGAGTTATGAATAGTGTTTCTTATATTTCTTTTTAATTTTTATAAAGTAATTTTTGGTGCCTTCTAACAATGTTTTCTCTTTCCATTATGATTAGTTTACCTAGAAAATTTTTGTTTTTCTTAAATCAAAATCAACTTTCAATTGTATTTATGTCACTTATTTTCTTTTTATACTTAGTTTATGCTAACTTTTGTATGTTTTTTATTTAAATTACTCTTTATTTAGTTGCTTAATGTGAAAGTTTGGGTTAATACTATATTTTTCTTGTATGGTATGGACAATTATAGTTATAAATGTCCTTCTATTTGTTGCTTCAGTTGCATCTCATGAATTCTGATTTTTTTATTTATATATGACAGCAGAATGCATTACAATTCTTATTACATATATAGACTACAATCATATATAGACTACATATCTCTGGTTGTAATCATAGTATATCCACAACAATTCGTTTCTTCATACATGTACTTTGGATAATAATGATCATCACATTCCACCATTATTAATTACCCCATGGCCCCTTCCTTCCCCTCTTACCCCTCTGCCCTATATAGAGTTCATCTATTCCTCCCATGCTCCTGCTCCTATCCCAATATGAATCAGCCTCTTTAAATCAAAGAAAACATTCAGCATTTGTTTTTTTTAGGATTGGCTAAATTCACTTAGCATTATCTTCTCTAATATTCCATTTACCTGCAAATACTATGATTTTATTCTTTTTTACTACTGAGTAAAACTCTATTGTGTATATATGCCACTTTTTTAATACATTCATCTATTGAAGGGCATCTAGGTTGGTCCATAGTTTAGTTATTGTGAACAGTGCTGCTATAAACATTGATGTGGTTATGTCCCTGTAGTATGCTGTTTATAAGTCCTTTGGATATAGACCGAGGGAAGGAATAGCTGGGTCAAATAGTGGTACCATTCCTAATTTTCCATGAAATCTTCATACTGCTTTCCATAGTGGCTGCACCAATTTGCAGTCCCTCCATCAGTGTATGACTGTATCTTTTCCCCCACATCCTCACCAACACATATTGTTCTTTGTATGCATAATAGCTGTCATTCTGACTGGAGTGAGATGAAATCTTAGCATGGTTTTGATTTGCGTATCTTTAATTGCTAGTGATGATGAGCACTTTTTCCTGTGTTTGTTGATTGGTTAAACATCATCTTCTGAGAAGTGTCTCTTCAGGTTCATTGCCCATTTATTGATTGGGTTCGTTCTTTCTTCCTTCCTTCCTTCCTTCCTTCCTTCCTTCCTTCCTTCCTTCCTTTCTTTTTTCTTTCTTTCTTTCTTTCTTTCTTTCTTTCTTCTTTTTTGATGTTTAGTTTTTTGAGTTCTTTATATACTCTAGTGCACAATGCTCTATCTAATGTGTGAGGAGTAAAGATTTCCTCCCAAGATATAGGCTGTCTATTTACCTCACTGATTGTTTCTCTTGCTGAGAAGAAACTTTTTAGTTTGAGTCCATCCCATTTATTGATTCCTGATTTTAATCCTTTGCCACAGGGGTCTTATTAAGTAAGTTGGGGCCTAATTCCACATGATGAAGATTAGGGTCTACTTGTCTTCTATTAGACGAAGGGTCTCTGGTTGTATTCCTAAGTTCTTGATTCAGTTTGAGTTAATTTTTGCACATGGTGAGAGATAGGGATTTAATTTCATTTTGTTGCATATGGATTTCCAGTTTTCCCATCAACATTTGTTGAAGAGGCTATCTTTTCTCCAATGCATGTTCATGGTATCTTTGTCTAATACAAGATAATTGTAGTTTTATGGGTTAGTATCTGTGTCCTCTATTCTGTACCATTGGTCCACCAGTCTGTTTTGGTGCCAATACCATGTTGTTTTTGTTACTCTTGATCTGTAGTATAGTAATGTCTGGTATAGTGAGGCCACCTGCTTCACTCTTCCTGCTAAGTATTGCTTTAGCTATTCTGAGTCTCTTATTTTTCCAGATGAATTTCATGATTGCTTTTTCTATTTCTATGAAGAATGCCATTGGAATTTGGATTGGAATTATATTAAATCTGTATAGTGCTTTTGGAAGTATGGCCATTTTGATATTAATTCTGCCTATCCAAGAGCAAGGAACATCTTTCCATCTTCTAAGGTCTTCTTTGATTTCAATCTTTAGGGTTCTGTAATTTTCATTATATAGATCTTTCACCTCTTTTGTTAAGTTGTTGCCCAACTATTTTTTTTGAGGCTATTTAAAATGGGATAGTTTTCCTCATTTCACTTTCTGAGGAATTGTCACTGATATATAGAAATGCCTTTGATTTACGGGTGTTGATTTTATATCCTGAAATTTTGCTGAATTTATTCACTAGTTTTAGAAGTTTTCTGGTGTAACTTTTAGGGTATTACAGGTATAGAATTATACCATCAGCAAATACTGCCAATTTGAGTTATTTTTTTCCTATATGTATTCCTTTAATTTCTTTCATCTGTCTAACTGCTCTGGCCAGTTTTTCAAGAACTATGTTAAATAGAAGTGGTGAAAGATGGCATCCCTGGCTTGTTCCAGTTTTTAGAGGGAATGACTTCAGTTTTTCTCCATTTAGAATGATGTTGGCCTGAGGCTTAGCATAGATAGCCTTTATGATGTTGGGATATGTTCCTATTATCCCAAGTTTTTGTAGTGTTTTGAACATAAAGGGGTGCTTTATTTTGGCAAATGCCTTTTCTGAGTCTATTGAGATGATCATATGATTCTTTTCTTTAAGTCTATTGATGTGATGAATTACATTTATTGCTTTCCAACCCTTGCATCCCTGGGATGAAACCCACTTGATCATGGTGAACGATCTTTTTGTTAGTTTTTTTGTATTTGATTTGCCAGAATTTTATTGAGAATTTTTGCATGTAAGTTCATTAGAGATATTGGTATATTGGTCTAAAGTTTTATTTTGTTTCTTTTCTTTCTTCTTTTTTTCTTTTTTGATGTGTCTTTGCCTGGTTTTGGAATCAGAGTGATATTGGCCTCATAGAATGTGTTTGAAAGTACTGCCTCTTTTTCTATTTCCTGAAATAAATTGGAGAGTATTGGCATTAGTTTGTCTTTCAAGGTCTTGTAGAACTTGGCTGTGTATCCATCTAGACCTGGTCTTTTCTTGATTGGTAGACTTTTGATGGCATCTCTATTTATCACTTAAAGTTGATCTGCTTAAGTTGTGTATACCATCCTGATTCAATTTGGGCAAATTATATGACTCTAGAAATTTGTCAATGCCTTCAATATTTTCTATTTTATTGGATTACAGGTTTTCAAAAAAATTTCTAATTATCTTCTGTATTTCTGTGTTGTCTGTTGTGATATTTCCTTTTTCATCAGGTATGTTAGTGATTTGAGTTTTCTCTCTCCTTCTCTTCATCATCATGGTTAAGCATCTGTCAATTTTATTTACTTTTTCAAACAACCAACTTTTTGTTCTGTCAATTTTTTCAATTGTTTTTGTTTCAATTTTATTGATTTCAGCTTTTATTTTAATTACTTCCTGTCTTCTGATGCATTTGGTGATATTTGTTCTTTTTCTAGCAGTTTGAGTCATTTATTTGTTGATTTATTCTTGTTTTAAGGAATAAACTTCATGCAATGAAGTTTCCTTTTAGAACTGCTTTCATAGTGTCCCAGAGATTTCAGTATGTTGTATCTGTGTTTTCATTCACATCTAAAGTACTTTTATTCTCCCCCTTGATGTCTTCTGTAACCCATTGTTCATTCAGTAGCATATTATTTAGTCTCCAGTTATTGGAGTGGATTTAATTTTTTTCATTGATTTCTAATTTCATTCCATTATGATCTGATAGAATGCAGGTTAGTATCTCTACTTTCTTATATTTGCTAAGAATTGCTTTGTGGCATAATATATGGACTATTTTAGAGAAGAATCCATATGCTGCTGAGAAGAAAGTATATTCTCTCATTGAAGGTTGTAATATTATAAATATGTCAGTTAAGTTTAAGTTATTGGTTGTATTATTGAGTTCTCTAGTTTCTTTGTTCATTTACTGTTTGGAAGATCTATCTAGTGATGAGAGACGAGTGTTAAAGTCACCCCAAATTTTTGTGCTGTGGTTTATTTGACTCTTGATCTTGAGAAGGGTTTGTTTGATGAACATGGCTGCTCTGTTGTTTGGGCATGTTTATTTATAATTGTTAAGTCTTGTTGGAGTATGGTTCCCTTTAGTAGTATGTAGTGACCTTCTTTATCCTTTTTGATTGACTTTTGTTTGAAGTCTTCTTTATTGGATATGAGGATGGAAACCCCTGCTTGCTTCCACAGTCCTTGTGAGTGGTATGATTTTTCCCAACCCTTCACTTTCAGTCTGTTGATGTCTTTTTCTATGAGATGAGTCTCTTGGAGGTAGCCTATTGTTGGGTCTTTTTTTTTAATCCAATCTGCTAGTGTATGTCTTTTGATTGGTGAGTTTAAGCCATTAACATTCGGGGTTATTATTGAGATATGAATTGTATTTCCAGGCATTTTCATTCATTTTTGGTATTTAATGTGACTTGATTTCAACTCTGATTAGATTTTCCTTTAGTATAATCCTTCCTTCTGCTGATTTTCATCATTGTTTTTCATTTCCTCTTTTTGGAATATTTTGCTGAGGATGTTCTGTAGTGTAGGCTTTGTAGTTGTAAATTCTTTAACTTTTGTTTATCATGGAAGGTTTTTATTTCATCATTAAATCTAAAGGTTAGTTTTGCTGGATATAAGATTCTTGGTTGGCATCCATTTTCTTTCAGAACTTTGTATATTTTGTTCCACAATCTCCTGGTTTCCAGGGTCTGGTTTGAAATATCTGCTGAGATATGAATTGGCTGCCCCTTATATGTGATCTGACTCCTCTCTCTTGTGGCTATTAAGATTCAATCCTTATTCTGTATGCTAGACATTATCATTATAATGTGCTTTGGTGTACTTTTGTACATTTGGTGTTCTGTAAGTCTCTTGTATTTGTTTTTCCAGTTTGTTCTTCATACTTGGGAAATTTCTGATATGTTCTCATTGAAAAGATTTTGCATTTCTTTGGTATGAAACTCTGTGCTTTGTTCTATACCAATAACTCTTAGATTTGTTCTTTTGATGCTGTCCCATAATTCTTAGATGTTCCGTTCATGGTTTCTAATTTTCTTCACTGTGTGATCAACTTTATTTTCCAGATTGTAAACTTTGTCTTCTTATCTGACATTTTTTTTTCTTCCAAGTGATCTAGTCTGTTGGTTTTGCTTTCTATTGAGTTTTTTATTTTATTTGCTGTATCCTTCATTTCAAGGATTTCTGACTGTTTTTTTTTTTTCAGAGTCTCTATCTCTCTCTTGAATTAATCATTTGCTACCTGTATTTGCTCTCTTATCTCATTGTTGGAGTGAGCAATTTTTGCCTGTATTTGCTCATTTAGATCATTTTTTAATTCACAGATCATTTTAACTATGAGCCTTCTGAACTCCTTCCCCAACATTTCATCAACTTCGCTGCCCATAGGTTCTATTACTATAGTTTCCTGGTTTGTTTGGGACATTTTCCTCCCTTGTTTTTTCATGATGTTTATGTGTCTTCCTCTCTTGCATTGTGGGTATGAGATAATACAGTTTCTTCCCTATATTCTAGTAGTACCCTTACAGATTGTCTATACCTCACCTTGATGTTGGGAGTCCAGTCCCTGCTGGTGTCCCTCAATGGATGCTCCTACATCCTAGATCTGGGACCTGCATAAGTTGGAGTGGGTAGATCTGGGTCACTGGGGTTGACCTCCTGTGGTAGTCTGCTCATTGAAAAGCGTGGTTCTACACCAGAGGCTAAAGCTCTGGCAACTGTCTGCTTGCACAAAAAGGGCTAGACTAGGTGTGCTGTGCTCCTGGGCCCTGCCCTACCTAGGAAAAAAATCCTGGATCCCCTGTGGGCTGATGTGGGTGGTCTGAGTTGTATCTTGGCTCATGTGATAGCTTACTGGTCAGAGGGGGCAGCCCTGAACCAGAGGCTGGTGAGTGTCTATGCGCCTTGGCCCAGCAGAGGCTGGTGAGGGTGGATCTGGGACACTTGGCTTGACCTCCCACAGTAGTCTGCTGTTAGGAAGGGGCAGTCTTGTGCCAAAGGCCATGCTCTGGCTGTCTCTGCCCTGCTGGGGGAGGGATGGACCAGGTGTGCTCTGCGCCTGGGCCCTGCAGAGGCCAGTGTCTTATGTGTTATGTTTAAAATTTCATTCACCTCTATTTTCTAATATCCCTTTGATTTCTTCTTTATCTCAACGGCTCTTAATAAGACTTGCTTATTTTTAATTTATATATATATCTTGGGATTACCAAATTCAGTTTACTTGTTGACATATACAATATATTTGGTATTATTTCAATCTCTCATATTGTTACCATGTTTTGCAAAAATTGACATTGAACAATTTA
Organism: Urocitellus parryii; assembly: GCF_045843805.1. NCBI lineage: Eukaryota > Metazoa > Chordata > Mammalia > Rodentia > Sciuridae > Urocitellus > Urocitellus parryii. The sequence goes on along the minus strand of NC_135548.1, from coordinate 29,415,701 downwards.
ATTTTTAATTTTAATATATTTCTGCAGATCTAATGTAAATTATGTTTTTCTTCTTTCAATTATAATTGATATTTTTGAGTATACATTTCTAAAGTTTTTTATTTTTTTAATTTTCTATTTTCATGTATTGATATAATGAACTTTGTTACAGATTTTACTTGTTCCTATTGCAAATTTTCTTCACTTAATATTGATTACTTACATTTTCAACAAAATTATAATTCCTCATTTTCAAATTTTATTCATCCATTTGAATAAAAAATTAGTGACTTACAGCTGTGTATAGTTATACTTTAAAATCATCTCTTATGCTTTTCCAATTGGTAATAAAGTAACTTTTCTCTGTTTCTTCTTTTCCTTACACAGAATTGTAAGTTCATAATATATTTTGTGTTTCTTGTCAAGGAAACGACTTTCATAAGTAACATTTCTTAATTCTAAAATGATTGTTTTAAACTGTATTAATTTAATCTTTAAATTTAATTTATTTTAGATTTTTATTTACATTGCTAAATATACTGATTCCTTTTTATACTATTTTATACTATCAAATATTTTACTAAATTATTTAACAAAACATAATTATTTTTATATAATTTATTTTCTTTTATAAAGATATTTACCATCATATGTACATTTGGTGCCTATTCTAGTATCTGATGACCACAGGTTCTATCTAAACTCAATTACCTCACTGTGTGCAAGATGTCAACTCAAGTTATATAGAATTCAATATTTTCTATCTATACAGACTTTACATTTTCCATTCATTGTACCTTTACTTCATATCTATAGTGTTTGCTTTTTGTAAAACTTTTCCATTCTTTGCTGTTTTGGTCAAATATCAATTCATTCTGTTTTTATTATTGTTTACTTATTTTACCAATGATATTCTATAGTTTTTGGAGATATAAGTTCTTGAAGATTTTTGGACATAGGACAGTAACTATTTCCCTTACTGACACTTTTATTTCATCACACCTTTTACTACATTCTGGTGGAAGTTCACACTGATGAAATGTGGCCTATGTGATATTTACATTCTCCCCATATAAAAGTAGAATTTTAATATACTTTTGATTTTTTCCTTTGATTGGTCCAATCTCAACTCTGATCTCAGAGGTGTTATCCACTGCCTTTCAGTTCCCAATTCTTTAGTATTTAAGACTGAATTTCTCCTGATAATTATTTTTTATAATCTGCAAACATTTTAATAGTTTGCATGTGAACTTCAATACTTTAAATCCTCTTTTCAATTTAGGACTTAGTGTTTGCCTTTTTTCTTTCATTACATCATGAAACTTCATAAACACAAACCATTTTATTGGTGGTCACTTGTCTACTTAGCATCTTTGAATTTACTATGATGAGTTCAGAATGTTGTCTGCTGAACTGATACTTCTCTCCTCAGCCTAATAGGCTTTGGATGTTACTATTATTGAAGGTATGTTAAATATCGTTAGAGGACTGGAGGAATTTCTGCAGTCCTTTAGTGTTCATTCAGTGGTACTAAGACAAACATCTGTTAAAAGTAGAAATTCAACTCAAACTACTTAGGTTAATAAGAAACATTTATTGGTGTAATAATGGGAAGTCTGACATAAACACAAAAGCCCAGTTGGCAGCTCTTCCTTGAGAGAATAAGAAGCAGAGATTGACTTTCCACGGGATTCATTTGTAATTCTTCTCTTTCAGGATATCTTGGATTCATTCTCCTTAATGTTAGGGAAATTTTCTATCAAATTATGAAGTCTATATCTCATGATTTGTTCTAATACACTAATGATTCAAATATTGTCAAATTTTTTCTTATTTTATGTAACCTCTGAAGGTGTTGCTACAGAAAGGCCAGTCTCTGAAGATATCTTGACTTCAGTGGTTCCATGTGAACTTTGGATTTTGCTCTTGTGTTTCTGAAACTTTCTTCTCAATGTGTCCAAATTTCCCCTTCCACCCACATTCCGGGCTTGCCCTCTCTTTTCTCTCTCTCTCTCTTCTTTAGTTATCACATTTGTATAGCACTAAAAGGTCTTTAAGTTACATTGAATGTGCTGACAATTCCTAAGTCTCTCTTGTAAATATCTAACTAAGTAATGACATCTTAATCAATGACAATGCAAACCTGGTATGTGCCAAACCTATATGATATCTTTTCCTAAGTATTTTCCCAGCATGACTGAATGGAGTCTCCTTGCAACCAGTTGCTCATGTTATAATGCTTGATAGTGTTAGAGCACATTTTTCCTACATAAGCCCATTATTTCAGAAATAGATGTGAATATTTGTAGGAGGGAATCCTCGCACGTGATTTGAGTTACTTTCCTGGCTGGGTGAGAGGAGCTTAGACATAGCCGTGTCAGAGCCTTCCCCACCCTTTCCCAGGTAGGAGGGCTTGTCCTTGCAGAGGGATGCCTGGCCACTGACCTGAAGACCCCATCGCTGGCCCTGACCTTGGGATGCTGCCCCCCTTAACCTTCATTGGATAGGATTTTCCCTTGAATTTTTTGTTCCCCAATAAAAGATCACTCCCTGGCGCTTGCTAGCCTCTTCTGTAAACCTCACCACCTACCAACTTATTAGGTGGCTGGAGGCGGGAGCTAGGAGAAACCACCTTAGAGCTGGGGTTTAATAGTAAATGAGAGTCTGTCTCTTTAATTAAAACTCACTAGCAATTTGTTATGCATCGAACCTTCTTTTATGAATCTCACGCTGGTCTTGTGGTAGAAATATTTCTTTCTTTTTTTTTTTTTTCCCATGGCATCACATCAGTCTCTTCTTTATCATCTGATTACTGGACCATTGCCTCATCTTGTGTCCTCTGATTTCAATATTATTTTTTTCAAGTTAATTTTCATAAAGTAGAAGGAACAATTTAAAAATATAAATTGAACAATATTACTGTGGGTGTGCACTGCTCAAACGTGCATGGTACATAACAAACTTTTCTTGGAAATTTAAACTACCTTATTGTAGCCAAAATTCTGACATGGTTAAGTCTGCCTATTTCACTTGACTCATTTATTTGACATCTACTACTTACTAAGATTGAGTCACATCAAACCCCATTCAGTTTTCTACGTGGCGGTCTCCTTTATGCCTCTACTCCTTTATATTCTGCTCTATTATATTGAAATACATTTGTTTTCACATATTGCATCTTTGGTTTCTGCTCTTTTTTAACCCTTCACTTCAACTTCTATAAAGAAATTATTTTATAGCTACCTTATCTAAGTAATCTCCTAGCCCCAACGTTTAAAAATTTACCACTGTTTCCTTCACAGCATGAGAGTGTAATACCATCTGTTACATTTATATATTTATTCCTGTGCTTAATTATTTACTTCCCCATATATTTCTTACATTAGACTTTTAATTTCTTCAAGTAATGAATCAGACCTATTTTCTTATTCTTTGAATATACAGCTTCTAATAATTTTCCTGATGGGTTACATTCATTAAAAATAGGTATATATTTTAAATAAATATATATTCTAATGAAGAAATTAAATTTTCCTCAAATGTTTCAAAAATTAAAAGCTTTTTTTTTTCTTACATATATTTTATGAAGTATTATATAAAAACCTATTAATGGGTGATGGTAAAACAGTAAAAGTAACAATAAGAGAATTGATTCTATCAGAAGATTATACTTTAAAAACATGTTACAGATTCTCTTGTTATTATTCTCTTATGACAGGCCACAGGGATGCTTTGCCATTCCTTTTGCTTTTCATCTTGATTATTTGTTTGTGCATCATGTGTCCTTATGTTTGTTTCTGCATATTAGTAATATTCTCCTTGTTCTTCAGAAATACAGCATAAATTAATTACCTCTAATAAGATAATTTTTTAATATTGTCATTTTATTACAACCTCACATCTAGTAATATCATATTTTATAGATTATAAATCATAACAAGATTTTAATAGATTTAATCTAGATTGCTAAGTAATATAGTAATTATAATTATAAACTAACATTCATGCTTCTGAACTTTTTTTTTTTTAATATATACAACAGGTATTGAACCCAGGGAACCAAGGGGCACTTAGTCACTAAGGCACATCCTCAGTCATTTTTTACATTTTGAGACAGGGTCTCATTAACTTACTTACAGCTTCACTAAATTGTTAGGGTTAGATTTGAACATACAATCCTCCTGTCTCAGCCTCCTGAGCCACTGAGATTATGGGCATGTACCATTGTACCCAGATGTTTTAGCTAATTTTAAAAAATGCTTGATATTTTGATTTTAGATTTTCACAAGTAGAACTTTACTTTGGATCAAAATACATCAATCTAAACACCAATGTTATCAGAATAAAAGCAAGTCAGTTATTTTCCTTTTAAAACAGTGTTACAACATTACAAGATTCATAGTACAGCTATAATATGGAATATTACAGAGAATACTTGGCATGTCAGGAAAGATTTTTTCTAGTTTACAGGTTTGGTTGAGTTTATCAAAAAAATATTGATGAATTTTAGATTTCAAGGAAATATCCTTATGTTAAGAACCAATTATTTCAATAGCCTCTCACTAAATCAACAGTTCCTCTTGAGCTGAAATCTACATTCTAGAATAAAAGAATAAAAGTACAACATTTGATGACTTATCAAGACCTATTATTTAACTTCTCATATAACTTATAGCTCTATATTTCTCTCCTTTATTACAGGAAAGAGAGGTGGGAAAGCATTCCTATTTACCTGACATAAGAAGGTAATAACTTGAGTGTGGGTATCATCTGCTTTCAAAGTGTTGGTTTTCGAGGTTTCAGAAAGAGTCAGGTAATATAAACTAGTTTATACCATGATAATTCTTAATCTCGATATTGCTCCTCGAAGCTACTAATATAGAACACAATTCTCTCTGACAATGCTTATTAATACTAGCAGAAGTTAGTAGCAGCTGTGTCTGTCAGATTGGCAGGAGTCTTTATTTTGATTATTTCTGTGAAAACTTGGTCCTCTGTAAAGTGGGAATAATACCAACAGGCAATAATTGGGAATAGTTTCAGGATTAAATGTAAAGTACTTAGAAAAATGTCTGGATCAAAGTGGGTCTTTTACTATTTTTATGAATAACTTTCTATATAGTCTCTCACCCCCAGTCTAATTCTTTGTCAGTGTATTATCAACATCTTGTTTATTCTTTTCTTTCAAAGTTCAGTCAAATATATATCTTGTTGTTAGGTTGTACTTTCCCCTCTCAAAGGTAGTATGCATAATTCTGATGGGGGCCAATTAAGAAACTAGAGATGCAGAAGTATTTTCTCTTGACTGAGCATAGGCAGCCTTATAGCCAGTTAAAATGAGCATTGAGATCAAGGATGGTTGATGCTGAAGACTATTCTTTAGTATAGGAAGAAGCTCAGAAGTAACTAGGGTATCCTCCACCTAAGCCCAGATTTGTATAGGCTTGCAGTACTCAGCCTGTGACATGGAAAGAGGATGAATATAAGAGAGAACAAGGGAGAGATGTATTTATTATAAAGGTATTCAAAAATCCATTTACCGAAGATGAACATTCACTCCAAATAAAAATACTTACAGTGTTGCTGTTTTTAAATTGAGAGTTAGGAACCCCAATCAAAGAATATGTAAGGTACTGCTCTCCAGATGGTATTTAGCACATCATTTAGCAATTAATACAACCCAATCTCAAATTAAATAATATTTTAGTGAAAATATGATTATTTTAATGATCATAAACTGTTGTTCTTTTTATTGGGGAACTTTTTTCATGTATGTATGTATATGTACAGTGTTTTGATATATTGATTATGTTTTATTAAAATATATAATTAATATTTTATTATTTTGTTTTTATGATGAACCCTTTATTTCTCATATTTGTATCTATATACAATTAATAATTATGGTGTGTTTTAAGATAAACATTTAAATAAAATGAATCAAAATTAAGAAAAATATTCAGTGATTAAAGGGGATATAATTTAGATATAATAAAAATCATGTATTGTTATTGGAATGTCTGATGTTTGGAAAAATCTACCTGCCTTTAAGGAATTGTGACTGATTATACAAACATTTTGAATTGTAAAATGTCATGTAAGAAGATGGAGAGCTAAATGTGTGCATAGGGAAGCAAACCTGGACATAAATAATGGAGGTGATGAGAAATTTAAAATTTCTCAGACAACTTTTTCTAGGAAAAGTGAGCTTGCAATTCCTCTAAGAATTATTAACTTGTGATAGTTAATTCTGTTGTTTTGGTCTATATCTGTATTTTTCTGTGTATACCATACTATTTTGATTAACAATAAATTTATTATATATTTAGAAATCAGGAAGTATGGTACCTTCAGTTTGTTTTTGTTCCTTGAAGTAGCCTTGATTGTTCATGATCTTTATAGTTTCATATGAATTTTAAGAATTTTTTTCTATTTTTATAAGAGAAATTCCTTGCAGAGCAATTGCATTTAAAGTTTTAGATGTATTTGAGCAATAGGGCAACTTTAATAATATTGATTTTTCCACTAAACAAACACAGTATGCATTTCCATTTATTTGTATTTATTTTAGTTTCCTTTATCACTAGTTTGTAGTTTTCAGTATGTTCCTCTATTGCCTTCTTCATTGTATATTCTAAATATTTATATCTGTGCCATGTTACTATAAATGGGATTAATTTTAAATTTGCTTCTTGGATAGTTCATTGTTTTTTTTTTATTTTTTTTTGAGAGAGAGAGAGAGAGAGAGAGAGAGAGAGAGAGAGAGAGAGAGAGAGAATTTTTAATATTTATTTTTTAGTTCTCGGCAGACACAACATCTTTGTTGGTATGTGGTGCTGAGGATCGAACCCAGGTCGCACGCATGCCAGGCGAGCACGCTACCGCTTGAGCCACATCCCCAGCCCAAGTTCATTGTTGATATATTGAAACGTATCTCATTGTTGTATGTGTTGATTTTTACATCCTGCAACTTTACTGAAGTGATTCATTATTTCTAACAGGTATTTATTTTAGAATCTTTAGTGTTTTCTATACATAAAGTCATGCTATTTTCAAACAGAGATAAAGTTATTTTTACCTTTCTGATTTGAATGCTTCATATTTTTTATGTGGACTTCCTATTCTTCTCTTATGATCATATTACTAGTATATTGAATAGAAGTGGCAAGAGTGCTCACTCTTTTTTAGGTCTAAACAAGAAAGCTTTCAATTTTTCATCATTATGATGTGAATTGTGAATGGTTCACATCAGGCATTTATTTTGTTGAAGTAAAAACCCTCTATAACTAATATGATGAATATTTTTCAGGATAGAATGTTGAATTATGTCAAATGCTCTTTGTGCATCTACTGAGATAATCATGTGTTATTTATCATTAAATTTGCTAAAGTGGTATATCACACTAATTGATTTGCATATGTTGAATCATCCTAACATCACAGGGATAAATCCTAATAGATCATGGTTTATGATCCTTTTAATACGTTATTAAATTCACTTGCTAGTATTTGTTGAAGTTGTTTTCATGGAGACTATCAGAAATTTTCAGCTATAGATTTTATTTATTTATTTATTTTTTACTTCCCTGTGATATCTGTCTAATTGTGGTATTAGGGTAATACTGATTTTATACTCACACATACATGATCTTCATTAAGGATGCCAAGAATACACAAATGATAAAGTGCTCATCTTTCAATTAAACGATACTAGAAAAAGCAGATATTCACATCCACCTTTAGGAAATTGGACACTTAAATTACAGAATAAAAAAAAGTTAATTGAAAAGGAATAAAGACTTAAATGTCAAACGAAAGCCATAAATCTCCTAGAAGCATATAGAGATAAACCTTCTTGTCGTTGATTCATAAATTATTTTTTTGAAAAAATAAATCCTCTTTTCATATTTATTCTTCTCATACAACAGTTGGCATTAAGAAGAGGAAGAAAAAATCTCTTTATATATGATTCTGCTCACTGTGGTTTCTTATTTTATTGTTTTTTTCAGATTTACTGAATTATAATTGCTAATTAAATTTTTATATATTTAAAATGTATTCTGTGATGATTGAATATGTGTACACATTGTGAAATGATTTCTCTTATTAGGATAATGAACATATGCATGACCTCAGTTATTGTGTGTGTGTGTGAGAGAAAGAGAGAGAATGCATAAAATGGCCTCTATAATCAAAGATCAAGTACTGTAGTATAGTGTCAATAAATGTAATCACTGTGCCTGTACATTAGACTAGCAGAACTTATTCATTGTATTTTGATATTCTATACCCTTTAACCAGCCTTTCTCTATTTCCCCTACTTTTCGGTCCCTGGCAAGTAGCACTCTACAATCTACATATTTGAGTCAACTTTATATTTAAGACACCACATATAAATGATATCTCATAATATTAGTCATTCTGTTTGGTACATATATCACACAACATAATGACCTCCAGTTTCATCTACAGTGCTGCAAATGACAGTATTTCTTTTTTAATTCTCAAAGCTGAGTTGTATTTGTGTGAGTGTGTGTGTGTGTGTGACTTTTTCATTATCCATACATCTATTAGTGACTACTGTTTTCAACATATTCTTTTATTCTGTTTTGAGAATAATGCTACAATGAATATAGGATTGCAAATATCTGTCTGAAGTATTTATTTAAATTCCTTTGGATATATACACCAAAGTTAGATTGCTAGATTTCATAGTCTACATATTATTTGAAGAACCTCCCTATTGCTTTCCATAATAGATGTACCAACTTACACTTTCACAAACATTGTATAATGGTTCCATTCACTCTAATACCTCATTCTTTATAAACATTTGTTATCACTTATTTTTTCATAATAGTCACCATAAAAGTTAAGAGGTGATATTTCATTGTGATCTTGATTTCTTTTCTCTGATAAAAATGAGAAATGTTATGTTGAACCCTTTTTCATCTATTATTAACTATTGACATATCTTCTTAGGAAAAAAAAAGTCTAGTTAGGTTCTTTGTCCTTTTAAATACATTTAGTGGAATATTATTCAGTCAAAAAAAAGAAGGAAATTGTATAATTTTTGACAATATGTGTGAATCTGGACGACAGATGCAAATTGAAATATCAGCCCCATAAAGCTGAATACCATGTAGCTTCTCTTATATGAGTTATTTAAACTACTCTAATGTGTGAAAGAGAATAATAGAACTGTGATTGTTAGCAAGTATAGTGAGGGATATTTTTTTTTTATGACTGTAAACTTGCATTATAGAAGTCAAGTTCCAAAAAAAAAAATGTTGTACAACATCAATTCTATAGTTAACTCTAAGTTATTGTACACTTACATTTATTAAGAGGGTCAACCTTATATTAAGTGTCCTTGTCAAAGGAAAACAAGTCTTCTAATTAACTTTTCATCACTGGGACCAAAGTACCCAATAAGAGCAATTAAGAGGAGGAAAAGTTAATTTGTGGCTCAGAGATTCAAAGGTTTCAGTCTTTAGATGGCTGACTCCATGAGTCTGAGTCCAAGATAAGGCAGGGCATAGAGGCAGAAGGGCATAGCAAAGGAGGAAAGCTGATTAGCTCATACAGGTTCAGGAAGCAGTGGCTGTGTCAGTGAGGGGAGGAGCCACAAGAAAGAAGCACCCATTCAGGGCACACTCAAAATGATCCACCTCTATCAGCCCTGCTCCATCTGCCTACAGCCAGTCTATTTAAACTGGGATGGATTGGTTAAGTCACAACCCTCATAATACAATAATTTCAGTTTTTAATATTATTCCATTAACAGTACCTCTTGGGAGACACTTCATATCCAAACCATAACAAAAAGTTAACAATAAAACAATGACACTCTGCTGGTAGTATTCTCAATTGAGTTTTTAAGTTGGTTTATTGTTTCCTGCATTTCTAGTATTTCTATTTGTTTGTTTTTTATTACCTCTATCTCCCTGTGAAATTGATCTTTTACTTCCTGGATTTGTTTGTCAATGTGATCTTTCATTGTCTGATTTTGCTGTCTCATGTCTTCCTTGAGACTCCAGATCATCTGAAGCATATATATCCTGAACTCTTTATCTGATATTCCATCTGTTGCAGCTATTACCTCTTCTAAAGTTGAGTTGACCTGCATTGCTTGTGATCCTTTCTTTCCTTGTCTTTTCATACTGCACGCGCTTCTTTCTGCTTGGTGCAACTGTTGTGTTTTTGAAATTTACTAGCCTGAAATCACCTCTTCCGTAACTGAATGAGCTGTGAACAGTAGAACATGGGGATGATTACATCATCTCTTTGAAATGGCGGCTGCTGTCCTCCTCTGTGGTCCGACCAGTGTCTGGAACCAAACTGGACCGCTTCTCTCCTCTGTCTCAAAGCTGAAACTCCGTCCTAAGCGCTGCCAAAGTCCCAGCGCCAAACCGCTAGAGGCCGTTCACAGACTCAGGCCTACGGGGCCCAGTCCAGCCGCCTCCGTGGCTGGCGGGATTGTGTCCCTGCTCCTCGTTGCTCCAGACCTGCTGGAGGGGGGTGGGGTGGTAGGAGTGTGGATCCTAACACTGAACCACCCGAGGCAGTTCGCAGACTCAGCCCTGCAGGGCCCAGATCAGCCGCAGCCGTGACCGGCGAGATTGTGTCCCTGCTCCGCGTTGCTCCGAACGGGCTGGAGGGGGGGGGGCAGGAGTGTGGATCCTAGCGTTGAACCACCTGAGGCCGATCCCAGACTCAGCCCTGCAGGGCCCAGATCAGCCGCCGCCGTGACCGGCAGGATTGTGTTCCTGATCCGCGTCGCTCCGAACCGGCTGGAGGGGGGTGGGGTGGTATGAGTGTGGATCCTAGCACTGAACCACCAAGATAAACAGGGAGCCTACATCCTGGGAACAAATCTTTACTCCACACACTTCAGATAGAGCCCTAATAACCAGAATATACAAAGAACTCAGAAAATTAGACAATAAGATAACAAATAACCCAATCAATAAATGGGCCAAGGACCTGAACAGACACTTCTCAGAGGAGGACATACAATCAATCAATAAGTACATGAAAAAATGCTCACCATCGCTAGCAGTCAGAGAAATGCAAATCAAAACTACCCTAAGATACCATCTCACTCCAGTAAGACTGGCAGCCATTAGGAAGTCAAACAACAATAAGTGCTGGAGAGGATGCGGGAAAAGGGCACTCTTGTTCATTGCTGGTGGGACTGCAAATTGGTGCAGCCAATTTGGAAAGCAGTATGGAGATTTCTTGGAAAGCTGGGAATGGAACCACCATTTGACCCAGCTATTCCCCTTCTCGGTCTATTCCCTAAAGCCCTAACAAGAGCATGCTACAGGGACACTGCTACATCGATGTTCATAGCAGCTCAATTCACGATAGCAAGACTGTGGAACCAGCCTAGATGCCCTTCAATAGATGAATGGATAAAAAAAATGTGGTATTTATATACTATGGAGTATTACTCTGCATTAAAAAATGACAAAATCATAGAATTTGGAGGGAAATGGATGGCATTAGAGCAGATTATGCTAAGTGAAGCTAGTCAATCTTTAAAAAATAAATACCAAATGACTCCTTTGATATAAGGGGAGTAAACAAGGACAGGGTAGGGACGAAGAGCTTGAGAAGAAGATTTACATTAAATAGGGATGAGAGGTGGGAGGGAAAGGGAGTGAGAAGGGAAATTTCATGGAAATGGAAGGCGATCCTCAGGGTTATACAAAATGTCATATAAAAGGAAAGGAGGGGCAAGACAAGATAATACAAATGGAAGAAATGATTTACAGTAGAAGGGGTAGAGAGAGAAAAGGGGAGGGGAGGGAAGGGGAGGGGAAGGGAGGGGGGATAGTAGAGAATAGGACAGACAGCAGAATACATCAGACACTAGAAAGGCAATGTGTCAATCAATGGAAGGGAAACTGATGTGATACAGCAATTTGTATACGGGGTAAAAGCGGGAGTTCATAATCCACGTGAATCAAACGTGTAATATGATGTATTAAGAACTATGTAATGTTATGAACGACCAATAATAAAAAAAATGAATAAAAAAATAAAACAATGACAAAGAAGCACAAAGAAATTTTGGATGATCACGGGTCAATGTATTATTTCCATCATGGTGACAGTGATACAAGAGTATATATACTTCCACACACCAAGTAGTATCCATTCATTAAGCACCTCAATACCAATTATGTATGGAGAAAAAACATATATAAGGTAATCCTTAAGCAGAAGGAAGAGGGAGATAGAGTGCTGAGAACCAGCTTTATCTTCTTAGAATTACCTGTACCACCTTTAAACACATATCTTTTGCACCTGGTGTTTCCAAACTTAAGAAATATTTTATTACATTTATTCTCATAATTAATTCCTGTTAAGGTTATAATTTCTGATCTGGTGTCTCTTCATCAGAGAAAGCCATATCTACTCACGGAATAGAAAATGTTCTGAATTTTTTTCCTGGGTCTCTGCATTTTTCCTTCAGAGTGTTTTTTATATCAGAGTTTATAATTAGAGATCTCTCTTGTTGTTCAAATAAGTCAGTTCACTCGCTATAGATAATAAGCTACATGACACCACGGAAACAGTTTTACTTCCATTATTTATTTCACTAAAATTTTATCCCCAGAAATAATGCTGATATATACTGGGTGCAGAATAAATACCAATTAAACAAATGAACTAAATGTTCTACACAGAGAAACAGTTGCAAGGTTTTCCTGAATTTTTTATTACCTCTGAGGTTTTGTAAAAATAGATTCTACATTAACACACTCTCATTTCCCTGTTTACTTGTTCCTTCTCTCCCTTGTTGTGACCCTGTGAGTAGGAACTTTGCCTCATTAATTATTCTTTCAACACTCAACATAATATCCATATCAGTTCAAGGTCCACACAACAAGCAGGAATTTTATTCATTATTTTAACAGGGAGAATATGTTATAAAAATATTTTCCCAGCATTTTAGAAGCAAAAAGTTACCCAGGGTGAAAGGGAGTTACTGTAGAGTTAAATATTATAAGCACCATCCATTTACCTGAGGTGACAAATGGAAGTCAAAGAGATACTGAAACCTGAGAAGTAGCCCCATGAAGCTGGAACTCAGGCTTTAGAAAAGGCAGAACCAGCCAAAAATCCTGGGATTTCAAGAGATGCAGCCAAGTTGTTTCTAATAGGGTGAGAAAACTTAAGACTGAAATCAATTGCTTCTACTTTAATCAACTATCACAGCCAACATGAAAATCATTACAGGGTTGACTCTAACAGGAATAGGAAATGTAGAGGAAAAAGCAAGTTCCTTCTTCCTTTTTTTCTGCAGAGCTTGTATTGCATTAATGCAAAAAGGGTCCAGCTAATAAGATACGAGTGTGGTTTGAAGCTTCTCATCACCAGCATAGCTAGAATTGAACTGGGAAGACTTGAAAGTGAGAATCAAAAAGTATCTAATTCCACATTCACACAGACATTTAAACAAACAAACAAAAAAAAGTGTAGTTTAAAAGTGACAATTTTCTTTTGTATGAACTTACTCTCCACATTCACTCAGTAGATCAAAATCTTGGAGACAATCATAGTATATATCTCTCTGTGTTATACTAATTGCTTTTCAAATTCATTCATAATCCCATATGAATATTCTGCAGCTATAGATTTAATTATGAAACAATTACCAATCATTGTTATGTAAAATAAGCAAGGAATAACAGAGGGACAGGGCAAAATTGTAGTTGTACAACAAATACATAAGTAAAAAACACATGAATAATAGTCAAGGGAAAATGTGCATAAGTTGTTAACCTTTCTTTACTAATATGTGTTTATGGATCTATATGGTACCTTGTATCACCTATTCCTTGTTTCCTTTGCTCTAAGGTAAGAGCTAGGAAGATCTAGATCTTTACTTGTTGCATAACGAAAACATTCATTCCTGAAAAGTCTGGACCATTAATGATTCTTTCCTTTGTTTGCTGTAATTTTGTAGTAATTTTTACTACTTGACAATAAAGTATTAAATGGGGCACCCTACAAATTCCAGACACATCCTCCTAGACACCCTGTTGAATAACAGCAATGCTATTTCACTTGTAAGTTTAATCAATTACCAAGCTAACAAAAGAAATCTCTTCTTTATTTGCTGTCTTAATAGTGAAAGAAGGAAAGAAAAAGAAGGGTGAAGGGAGGAGGGAAATACAAAAGTAAGAGAGGGAGATAAAAGAGGAAGGAAGAGAAAAAGAGGGAAGGAGGGAAGAAGGTTAAAGGAGGAGAGGGAGAGAGGACAGGGAGTGGGAAGGGAGGGAGGAAACTATTGACTGAGTGAGTGATAGAAAAATGTTCCAATTTGATGAATCAATATTGTGTCCAATCTGAAAATAATGCCTTAGAGATAGATCACCACACCAGCATTGCTAAAACCTGTGGGAATAAATGAGGGGAAAAATGGAGTAAGTTATTATGTGCAATCAGGAGAAAAAGGACCATTGTCTTATTGCTTCCTTCCCAATAAACAAACGCTACACCCCATATTGTTTTCTCATCCAAAGAATATGCTGCATTCTAAAGGCTTTAACCCTTTCCTTCTAGGATGTTGTCTCCCAACTGGTGTACTTTGGTTGAATCTTCCAATCACATGTACTTTGTATTTATTGTGCTAACCAAGCTGCTTATAGCTAATGGAGCATGCAGTCGGAGGTATGAATTCTATAGAAATGAGCTCATTGCTGTATCAGTTATGCTGTGATACCTGTACCTTTATTAATAGCACTTGTGTTTGGAATACTATGATGGAGAATGAGACAGTTGGTAAGTTCACTGATGGTAGACATACAATTTCATGGTTAAAAGAGTCAAATATATGTGCATGATATATTTTTATTCATATGAGAAAAATTAACAGCATGCTTCATGGTATAATAGGCTCAATTCAATGAGTCTACCACCAGAACATGGTTTCCTATAGGGAAGAATATTTTTCTGTGCTGTTGACAGGTTAGGTATTTAATATAGAAATAAATTCGGCCTTTAAAGGGAAATTTACACTTACATTTATATCATCATGTATATTTTTTCATGGGTCTATTGTGTACTCAGAGGGAGATTTTTTGAAAAAGAATGAATTAGATGCACAAGTATATGTCGTCCTGTCCATCTGACTCTTGAAAGAATTTTCTGTAGATGATTATCTTTGGTGAGTACACAAATGGAACACAAATGTCATCACAATCTCTAGACATTTGTAGAAATCCATCCAAACATTTTTCCACAAGTTTTCTCTAAGCCTATCCTGTTTAATTCTCCTAGTCTTTCATCATTCTTCCTGTGAATAAATACTTATGAATAGATTTCAATCTTTACTTATGAAAGTTTCTTACTCTAAACTATGTAGAAAATGAAAAGTATTGCTTGAATGTTCATTCACTAGAAAAGTTTCTCTCCTTTATGGTAGTTCAAGGCCACTTTGTATGAGGATTTATATCTGCACTTATTCATTATCATTTGGGGATGCTTTAACAAATAAGTCATTTGTAAACCAGGAAAAGTCTTTTTATACCCAGGCAACAAGCCATATAACAATTTAGGTCTGGATTCCATATAACAATTTAGGTCTGGATTAAGGAAGAATAGATAATGTTCAGGGGTTGGCATTGACGTTTCATCATCTACCAAACCTTGCAACATATATTAGTGTTCCAAACTTGCACCATTAGGACCTTTTATCTACTGTCTTCTCTACTATGACATATTGCTTCTCTTTAAGCACAAGCCTAGAATTTTGGTGGGAAAGATAATGTCAATTATGATGAACATCTGTGTTGGTCAGCTATATGTTGTTGTGACTATAAAAGAATAACTTAGAGAAGAAGATGTTTATTTGGGCTCATTGTCTTGGGAAATTCAGTCGATAGTTGAGCAATATCATTGTTCTAGGCCTGAGGTGAGGCAGAACATCATGGAGGGAAGTCATTGCAGGGAAACACTTCTCAGTTTGTGGCATTCTGGAAGTAGAAAGAGAGAGAGAGCAAGGACCAAAGAACAAGATATAGTTCTCAAGAGCATGACCCCAGTAAATTAATTCCTCCAACTGTGTTTCACCTGTTTATAGTTACCACCAATTTGTTTATTTAGGTAACAATAGATTAATAATACAGTAAACAGGTTAATACACTGATGAGATTGCTGGCACAATCATTGCCTAAACTCTACTTCTGAACCTTGCTGTATTGGGGACCATTCTTTTAAAACATGAGCTTTGGGTGGTGGCGGTAGTGGGTGGGAGGTGATATTCCAGATCCAAATTATAACAGAATCTCAGTTTATATGATTATTTGATTTCTTATTATTAGGCTTAATATAACTTCCAGTGTTGATTAGAAGCAGTCTAAGCCTTTCTGAAAAGGGCAATAATTATCAGAAGAAGACATGAATTATCTTAAAATAAAATTTTAAATGCTCTGTACATATTTAATTTTTTACAGAAATTCAAATAGCATTCAGCATGCTTTGAGTCTTTGCCAGGGCTGAATAAAAGCTAAGAGCTATTTCTCAAAAGAAGAATACTTACCTTTTAAAGAACATATGGATTTGTTACTAAATACTTGAGGTCTAGTCTATCATTATTTAATTTATCTCCAGAAGCTCAATATATCATCTAGATTTGCTACAGAAACTGCAAGCATTTTGGGGCATGGTGGGTCTTATGTCCCACGTGGAAAATGCAACTCTCATTGTACTCTGTATTCTTTTATTTTATTGCCTACACAAATTGTAGTTTTATAAAATGTTTAATGAGTGAGTTGAGAAGCACATTGAAAATGCCTCTTGGTACTGCTTTAACCTGAGATAAGAACATTAAATTGTAATTTTAGCCATACAAGGTAAGACTCAAACTGATTTTAGGAGCCCTTACAGTGAATGTAAGGATGGAAGAAGAGCAAATTTCAGGTGAATAGGCTGATACCACAAATTGGGTATGTGCTTTGCAAATGTGGTGACTCCTAAAAATTCCTGTGTTAATGACAGAATATTATAGGTGAATGTGGAGAGCTTCCACTATGCCTTGAGCCAAGCAGATTTTGGTTTGGAATTGCATTGTATTTTGTGGTACTTCCCAGTTAATGGATTATGCAATGCCCATGACTTCAGTCTTTGCTTGGCTACAAAAACTGTCCTATAGCTCTGGAGTTGGGTGTACCCATTGGGCTTGGACAGCCCACCTCCTGACTTATTTGGTAAAGAACATTCTGTAGAACACCTGTGATGTCTCTCCCATATAGATAAACCAAACGCAGGTACTTGCTCTCTCTTCCCAGTGTGGGAGCTGGACCCCTAAGGTCATAGAGCTGACTCACCCTCACTTTTCAAAGTTAATTTCTGTGTAATGTATTTTTCCCCAACTTCTTTTCTTAGCTCTATCTTGCAGTCAGTTCACTCCATGCTGAGGAACTCTGACTCAACTATCCATGTGGGATGTAGGTAGGAGATGAAATGATTAGATTCTGAGAACTGTAATCTAATCAGTGGACTAATCTACTTGATGGATTAATAACTAGAATGGACTACTGAACTGGGTGATAACTCTAGGCAGTAGAGCTATAGCTGGAAGGTCACTGTGGCTATGACATTGATGATTATATCTTGTTCCTCTGACTCTTCTCTCTGTTTCCCAGCTGTCATGAGGTGAGCAGCTTCCCTTTGCCATGACATTCTACCATGATGTTTTGCCTAGATTCATTCTTTTTTTATTGGTTGTTCAAAACATTACAAAGCTCATGACATATCATCTTTCATACATTTGATTCAAGTGGGTTATGAACTCCCAATTTTTACCCCAAATACAAGTTGCAGAATCACATCGGTTACACATCCACATTTTTACATAATACCATATTAGTGACTATTGTATTTTGCTACCTTTCCTATCTCCTACTATCTCCCCTCCCCTTCCCTCTCATCTTCCCTCTCTACCCTATCTGCTGTTATTCAATTCTCTCCCTTGTTTTTATTCCCTTTCCCTTCACAGACTCTTATATGTAATTTTGTGTAACAATGAGGGTCTCCTTCCATTTCCATACAGTTTCCCTTCTCTCTCCCTTTCTCTCCCCCCACTCGTTTCTGTTTAATGTTAATCTTTTCCTTATGCTCTTCCTCCCTGTTCTGTTTTCAGTTGCTCTCTTTATATCAAAGAAGACATTTGGCATTTGTTTTTTAAGGATTGGCTATCTTCACTTAGCATAATCTGCTCTAATGCCATCCATTTCCCTGCAAAATCCATGATTTTGTCATTTTTTAGTACTGCATAATACTCCATTGTGTATAAATGCCACATTTTTTTTATCCATTCATCTATTGAAGGGCATCTAGGTTGATTCCAAAGTCTAGCTATTGTGAATTGTGCTGCTATGATCATTGATGTGGCAGTATCCCTATAGTATGCTCTTTTAAGGTCCTCAGGGAATAGACCAAGAAGGGCAATAGCTGGGTCAAATGGTGGTTCCATTCCCAGCTTTCCAAGAAATCTCCATACTGCTTTCCATATTGTATGCACCAATTTGCAGTCCAACCAGCAATGTACAAGTGTACCCTTTTCCCCACATCCTCTCCAGCACTTATTGTTGTTTGACTTCCTAATGGCTGCCAATCTTACTGGAGTGAGATGGTATCTTAGGGTGGTTTTGATTTGCATTTCTCTGACTGCTAGAGATGGTGAGCATTTTTTTCATGTACTTGTTGATTGATTGTATGTCCTCCTCTGAGAAGTGCCTGTTCAGGTCCTTGGCCCATTTGTTGATTGGGTTATTTGTTTTCTTATTGTTTAATTTTTTTAGTTCTTTGTATATTCTGGATATTAGGGCTCTATCTGAAGTGTGAGGAGTAAAAATTTGTTCCCAGGATGTAGGTTCCCTATTTACCTCTCTTATTGTTTCTCTTGCTGAGAAAAAAACTTTTTAGTTTAAGTAAGTCCCATTTGTTTAATCTTGTATTTAACTCTTGGGCTATTAAGGAATTTGGAGCCCGACCCCACAGTGTGTAGATTGGAGCCAACTTTTTTTTCTATCAGGCGCAGAGTCTCTGATTTGATATCAAGCTCTTTGATCCATTTTGAATTAACTTTTGTGCATGGCGAGAGAAAGGGGCTCAGCTTCATTTTGTTGCATATGGATTTCCAGTTTTCCCAGCACCATTTGTTGAAGATGCTATCCTTTCTCCATTGTATGCTTTTAGCCCCTTTATCAAATATAAGAAAGTTGTAATTTTGTGGATTGGTCTCTGTGTCCCCTATTCTGTACCATTATGAATGGAATCATCCAACTATGAAACAAGATCTTTGAAACCATTAGCTAAAATGGTTCCTCTAAATTGTTCTTGTCAGGTATTTATTTTGGTCATATGAGTGAAAATTGACTAATACATGGTTGAACTGATGTTTTTCTTTAAATACTCTAGAACAACTGCTAGAGTCATTTTATGATTCATATGATAATACTTATTCTCTGAGAGACCTCTACTTTTACAAAGATTAAAGAATGTTTGTATGCTCTTTTATGAAGCAATCCAATGTTTCAAATTATAGAAGCTAAATCCAGTTTCTTTATTAATAAATTGTCTCCATCCAGGAGTCCAAACAATATGCATCTTCTGTCTTCCTTCATTCTTACTTTATTGCAATTGTGTATTAATCAATAATCAGCTCAGGATAAGTTAAGAAAATATTTTAGTCAGCCTTTCTAAAAATAGAAATTGCTGTATACGGGGACAAGTGTTTGGAATACAGCATACATGGCATACATTAAGGGCATCTGTGTGGCAGGCCACTCCCCTTATGCTAGGCATGTGAGCAGAAGGATGCTTACCCTGTAGGCACAGCCCTGGGCATGAGGCCATGTGTTGCAATCCCTAAGCTTGTTCCACAGCCCACTCTTCCATTGGTTCCTGCAAGGACAGTTAGCAGACATTACATTGGTGGCTGCCTGTAATCTGCTTACCTTACCTACTTACCTGCTTACCTAACTGTGCAATAAAATCAGACTTGCTTCCTGTTTGGTCTCTGGAGGTCTTAATTAGCATCTACACAGCCACATTCCCTCTATCCTGTTCCGTGGACCTCCTCACTGGATGAGAGAGCCCTTGCAGCTGTAGGTATTTTAAAGGAAAATAGTACTTAAAATAAATTGCATGTTTATAAAATAGTTAAAAAGTCTTGAGAAGTGAAGTCAGGGAGAATTACTTTTGGCTCTATACCTATCGCCAGAAGCTACTAATGATTCTCTCTTAGTGAAGTACAGATTTGTCAATCTTGTCCAAAAGCTTCTACTCACCTTATATTTGCCCTCAGTCAGCATCTGCTGTTAAGGTATGAGGAATTTGGGGGTTGCTTTCTCCTCTGACTTCACAATGTTGAGCATCTGTCTTTGCCTAGAGAAATCTGAATGAAAATCCTGATCTCAAGACTAGTGTACACATTGTAATTTTTAGGTTTTTGTGCCCTGAATCTCAGAGACTGGCTTAAAATGTTTGGCAAGGTTCTAGTGTCAAACAGTATCTAATCCCCAAATCTTCAAATTCATTAAAATTTGTAAATCTTATTAAAACAAGAAAATTGTTGGAGTCTTCAGAATAAATAAAAGTTGTATTTCAAATTGACATATCAGCATCAGTCACTTAGGCAATATTATAATTATATTCAAGATGTAGTTAACAGACAACAAGTCACTATAGAACAAATGGAAAACAGAACAAAACAAAATATTAGGAAAATACTGGTAATCTGAAATTAAGAGAAACACAAACCTATCACTGTTAAACCTGTAAAGATACTTGTGTTAAGGGTAATAAATATCTCTATTTTTAAAAAGTCTGAGGTGATTTTAGTTATTTCCTCTGGGCAACCTTTGCAATTTCTAACAGAAAAGGAAAATCAATCATCTGGAGAAGTAACTAGTAAAAATGGCAAGGTTTTCTTCCCCCTCCCTCTTAATATCGGAAGGGAAAAATCACCATCATTAAAAAAGAAATTGTGAAGAGTTTCTTAAAAGCAAAAATGATTGAATTGCTAAAAAAAAAATAAAAACAAGACTGAAAATATTCAGGGCAGAAAAAAAGTAACCAAAAAAATCCTTGATATCCTTGAATTCAAAATTGAAGCCTTTTCAACCAAAATACCATTTACGTTAGAGAAAAATAACTCAAAATTAGTATTAATTTAGGAGAGATGCATAGAATTGAAACAGAGCATATTTTTACTTGAAACTTAAACAAGTTTTCTGTATTTTAATTGTTTATTTGTGTATGTGATACTCAAATCACAATGCCAGACATTTTAGAATGAACAAAAATCAAAATGAAGAACAAAAACAAGCAAATAACTACAGAGGAATAATTTAATTCATATGAAAAAGAACAGTTAAACAATTTTAATCTCTTCTTCACTTAAATAGAAAAACTATTGTAAACATAAATCTAAAACCTCTTAATTATAAAAAATATTTCTTTAAAATTTTTTAAATTTTGAAAGAGTAATAAAAGTAAGTTTAGATAATTGTAAAACTTTTAATCAGGAATATAAATTCATGGAATGAAGAACAAAGAATAAAATTTGAAATGTAGAATAGTTTGTGCAAAATTTATTTTCAAAAAAATTAAAGTAAAATATCTGAGAAAGCAAGGAGAGTTAGATTGACTTGAGAAACAGAGGAAGTGAAAACTCCAAAGTTTGTAGCAAAATTTAATTTGAACATTAGAAAAATTAGCACTAAATGAAGGGTTTTTTTTTTTTTACATATTTGGATGCACAAGTTAAATTACATAACACTTGGTAGAAAATATGTTACAAATACATATTACAAAAAATATTCTAAACAAGAGAAAAAATCTGAGAAATGGTTCACAATAAATCAGCAATGATTATCAATTTTGCAAGTACTTGTTAGCATAGTTTTCGAAAAGCTCCTCCACTAGGCCACCAAGTAGTCATGGACTGGCTAAAGGTATGCTGTCTCTCTTCTCCATTAAGAGAATAACATCATCAAACTAAAAAGTTTCTTCTCAGAAGATGAAACAATCTGTGAGGTGAATAAAGAGCCTACATCTTGGGAGCAAATATTTACCCCTCACACATCAGATAGAGCACTAATCTCTAGGGTATATAAGGAACTCAAAAAGCTAAGCACAAAAAATACAAATAATCCAATCAACAAATGGGCCATTGACCTGAACAGACACTTCTCAGAAGAGAATTTACAATCAATCAACAAATATATGATAAAATGTTCATCATCACAAGCAATTAGAGAAATGTAAATCAAAACTACTCTAAGATATCATCTACTCCAGTCAGAATGGCAGCTATTATGAAGACAAACAACAATAAGTGTTGGAAAGGATGTGGGGGGAAATATGCACTCATGTATTGCTGGTGGGACTGCAAATTGGTTCAGCCAATATGTAAAACAATATGGAGATTCCTTGGAATGGAACCACCATTTGATCCAGCTATCCCTCTCCTCAGTCTATACCCAAAAGAATTAAAGACAGCATACTACAGAAACACAGCCACATCAATGTTTATAACAGCACAATTCACAATAGCTTAATTGTGGAGCTAACCTAGATGCCCTTCAGTGGATGAATGGATAAAAACATGTGGCATATATACACAATGGAATTTTACTCAGCAGTAAGAGAGAATAAAATCATGGCATTTACAGGCAAATGGATGGCATTGGGAAGATAATGTCATGTCTAATGCAATAGCAGGGAAATGGAGTAAATAATTCAGAAAGAGCACAAAGGTTTGAGGGCCAGGAGGGAGGGTGGTGCTGCCTCCTTTGAGCAGACCAGGGTACCAGGGGTGTGGCTGATGCAGCAAGTCAGTTTCAACATGGTACTTTTTTGTTTCAGAAAAACTCACTGTCCAGAAATGGTTGTTAAGTACTTTTTTGCACAATTTAATTTTAGAAAATGATCAATTAGAAGTAATGGTTCTCAACTTACAAGAGGAAACAGGAGACACATCACTGCCAGAGGAGAGTTTTTCACTTCCTTCTTCATATACTTTTCCTTTGAAAAATCCCAAGCTTGGACCTCATTCTTTCAACCCATTTATTCTACTTCAGCAATTATCGACATTTCAAGAGTTCTAAGAGCTTTTTTTTTATTGTTGGTTGTTCAAAACATTACATAGTTCTTGATATATCATATTTCACATTTTGATTCACGTGGGTTATGAACTCCCATTTTACCCCATATACAGCTTGCAGAATCACATCAGTTACACTTCCATTGATTTACATATTGACATACTCATGTCTGTTGTATTCTGCTGCCTTTCCTATCCTCTACTATCTCCCCTCCCCTCCCCTCCCCTCCCCTCTTCTCTCTCTACCCCATCTACTGTAATTCATTCCTCCCCCTTGTATTATTTTTCCCTTTCCCCTCACTTCCTCTTGTATGTAATTTTGTATAACCCTGAGGGTCTCCTTCCATTTCCATGCAATTTCCCTTCTCTCTCCCTTTCCCTCCTACCTCTCATCCTTGTTTAATGTTGATCTTCTTCTCATGCTCTTCTTCCCTAGTCTGTTCTTAGTTACTCTCCTTATATCAAAGAAGACATTTGGCATTTGTTTTTTAGGGCTTGGCTAGCTTCGCTTAGCATAATCTGCTCTAATACCATCCATTTCCCACCAAATTCTATGATTTTGTCATTTTTTAATGCAGAGTAATACTCCATTGTGTATAAATGCCACATTTTTTTTATCCATTCGTCTATTGAAGGGCATCTAGGTTGGTTCCACAATCTTGCTATTGTGAATTGTGCTGCTATGAACATTGATGTAGCAGTGTCCCTGTAGCATGCTCTTTTTAGGTCTTTAGGGAATAGACCGAGCAGGGGAATAGCTGGGTCAAATGGTGGTTCCATTCCCAGCTTTCCAAGAAATCTCCATAATGCTTTCCAAATTGGCTGCACCAATTTGCAGTCCCACCAACAATGTACAAGTGTACACTTTTCCCCACATCCTCGCCAGCACTTATTGTTGTTTGACTTCCTAATGGCTGCCAATCTTACTGGAGTGAGATGGTATCTTAGGGTGGTTTTGATTTGCATTACTCTGACTGCTAGAGATGGTGAGCATTTTTTCATGTACTTATTGATTGATTGTATGTCCTCCTCTGAGAAGTGTCTGTTCAAGTCCTTGGCCCATTTGTTGATTGGGTTATTTGTTATCTTATTGTCTAATTTTCTGAGTTCTTTATATACTCTGGATATTAGGGCTGTATCTGAAGTGTGAGGAGTAAAGATTTGTTCCCATGATGTAGGCTTCCTATTTACCTCTCTTATTGTTTCTTTTGCTGAGAAAAAACTTTTTAGTTTGAGTAAGTCCCATTTGTTGATTCTAGATGTTAACACTTCTGCATGATTCTATACCTAGCAGACCCAAAAGGGTCTACAAAGAAACTGTTAGAGCTAATAAATGAATTCAGCAAAGTGGCAGGTTATAAAATCAACACGCATAAATCAAAGGCATTCCTATATATCAGCGACAAATCCTCTGAAATGGAAATGAGGACAACCACTCCATTCACAATATCCTCAAAAAGAATAAAATACTTGGGAATCAACCTAACAAAAGGGGTGAAAGACAATGAAAACTACAGAACCCTAAAGAGAGAAATTGAAGAAGACCTTAGAAGATGGAAAAATATACCCTGTTCATGGATAGGCAGAACTAACATCATCTAAGAGCTTTTAAAATACACATTTAATCCAGAAGGATTGTATTCACATCAAGCTTTGGATGACCAAATCTACTATGTAATGATATATTTTAATTCAATTCCTGATGTGAATAGATGTAACTTCACTTCTCAGCAGGTTTCTCACTAATTTCTCTAATCTCAGGTGTTTCTGGGCACAAGCTGAAGGCCTCACCTAGAACCCTCTCCTCAGTGCCTGGAAACACATGTGATTTTTAGAGACCAAGGTCCTACAGCTAGACTCCAGAGACCTAACCCAGGCTTTGCTGCTGAACCAGCCTGCATAGTAGCCAATGGCCACAAGTGTGACTCAGTAGTGGCTCCCTCAATGACACCAGTCCCTTCCTCTACTGACTGAATAACTGCACCCCAGGTTCTTGGAGAGGTGATCACTAATCACAAAATGCACAGTCATTGTTGGATAGTGTTGTCGAAATCACCTGCTCATTTTTACCAAAACATCTGTCACCATCTTATATTTGCCTGCCAGTTATTGCTTTGTTTACTTTGTTTTGTTCATTTTCCATTTATCCAACTTGATGCAAATTTCTAGGACATAAAAAATGTGTCTTGCTTGTTTACCAGTAAATCTTTTTGAAGGGTGTCCCCACCTCCATAGGTGCTTTACTTGGTGGGTCAGACAAAATACTACATATAAAAACATCAAGCACAGTGTAAAAAAAAAAATCTAGATGCAAAATCCTAATAATTTTATGGTTAATGGAGTCAAAGCTGTTTTGTGGTATAAAAGTAATTGTTATGAAAATATCAATACCAATGACAGATGATATTAATAAGAAAAGTCTTACTGTAATATGTAAAAACAGTTTAGTTTGGTTAATCCCTTCTTTTTTTTCTTATCCCTATTGAGCCAGAGATTAATTGTACACAGTGAAAGACAATTACACAGTTTAAAATTAGTAAACTCAGAGTAATCAATTAATTCCTAGCAAAAGTATGAATGTATTCAAGACTACTAAAGCAAAGTAGAAGGAAAAAAAAGCAATAACTAATCTAATGAAGAACAAAAAAGTTGACATACATAAAAAATGAAAAAGAGTAGCAAAATAATTGAAAGGATAAAAATTCTATGTATGATCCAAATCTACTTAATGATAGCTCTGATTAGGAATAAGACCAGACATATAGCTCATTCCAGACTTGCAATGAATTGAAATCCTTATTAAAAAGTAGGTAGTGTCACATTAGAAGAAACTGGCCCTAACAATATCCTTTAATACAAAGACACATAAAATAATAATAACTGAATAAATTATTTTTACAGAGAGATCTAAATGTTTTTGATTTGACTAAAGTACAAGAAGAGAAGATCTAATAATTATTAAAATAGGAAAAGAATGCCAAACAAAAAACATGAAGGCAAATAAGAATATTTTATAATCATAGGGGCTATAAAATTACAAATCATATATCAATATGCATATGTTGATATGTATTTGAAACATGCAAAAGTGAACATGAGTAGACAAGAATAGCCCTAACAAAGGGATTTAAATTACAGGTTTTAGACGCCAAAAGATCACATTGAATCAATAATATCATGTAGAATAAAGTAACAAAATCTGTAAGCCTGATTTCTTAAATGATATAAATTTGTACAAGTAAAAACCACACACTCACACACACGCACTCCTGAAACAAAGCCTTCAGCATAAAAGAAGAAGTTCATATAGGTTATCTTTCATCAGAATTTAATGGAATTATATCACATACACAAAAATATGTATTTTTTATCAGAGAGAGAGAGAATAAATTATACAACACAAAACTCAAAGAGGTCATCCCCTTTGCCTCACAGTTCTTCCAGTAATGTGATCAAGATGAAATTAATATGGGAGGAGTTCAGAGAGTGCAGGCAGGTGACAGCAAAATTTTTCAGGTTATGTATTTTTTTCAAAGTGAGAAAATTTGAGAGGTTATAGAGGCTGCTGTGAAGTTTACAGTGTTTGAAAAGGTAAATAGAAACCTTTTCAAAATAAAGATAGAAAATAAAGGGGATTTTAATAACTTTTTTCAAAATATTGCTCATGGAGGTTAAGAAAGACAAGCAAAATATTGAGGTTTTAACAATTTATTTAAGATGCACAGATTTTATTGTTTTGATTTAATTCTCCCCCACCCCAGGAACTGAGTCATGTAGATTGAGACTTAGAAGAATTATATCTATCCGTGGGAAAATTGTAAACTAAGTTGATCCTTTGGGAAGGGTTACACTCCGTCGATAAATAAATGAAGAAATGCTTATTGAATGTTCACTACAGTTATAAGTGAGCATATGAAGAATTTACTTAGGAAATTCAATCTTTTAGACATATAATGAATTGCATATGAGAGAAGCAAGGAAAAATGTAGCAAGAGACATGTCATCAAAAGATCATCTTAAGAAAAACGGGTGAGTTTTGAGTCTTTGTGTAAAGGTTACAAGAGAATTATATAGCAGGGATGGTTTAGAATATATTGGCATCAGTTTTTTTTTCTTCTTAATCCAGCTTTTAGGTAAAGTTGTTCTGATTTATTGTGTAGTTTTTTAGCAATAAGTTCTGATGCATCATTTTGTAAGCATGTGAACATGATAGTCAAAAATAAATATTTATGCTCTTATCTAAGAGCAACAGGAGGATGCTTAATAATAAACTCAAAGGAATGATAATAATGCTGGACCATAATATGTAACCTGGAGAACTAGAGAAGAAGAAACGAAACAACTAAAGCATGTATTGATATTATCAAAGGCAAAGGATGCAGAGTCTTGAAGTTGAAGAACTGGTTTATGGGAAGAAAACATCTCAAGTTTTCTTATAATAGTGAACTGTCTGAATGTGTTAATTTATAAATTTTCCAGTTTTTTTTTTTTTGTAAGGACAAAAGTTAGCCAGTTACCATGGATGGTACTGGAGATTAGATATTAGAAAGAGATTATGTGTTGAAGGCATTGTTTTGAA
Source organism: Urocitellus parryii (assembly GCF_045843805.1). Taxonomy (NCBI): domain Eukaryota; kingdom Metazoa; phylum Chordata; class Mammalia; order Rodentia; family Sciuridae; genus Urocitellus; species Urocitellus parryii. The sequence continues at coordinate 29,388,012 of NC_135548.1, read as the reverse complement.
GTCTACTGTATGTGAACCATAAACTCATTGTCAATGGTGAGCAGGATTGGAGGAAAAAGAAAATTGAGAAAAGTGGTTAAACATGATTGTGTAAGTGATTATAAGTTTCTGAGAGTTCAATAAGTAGAGGAAATAATGGTACATTAAGACTACTTGAATTCCAAGGCAACATAGATTTTCAAATGATTAAAATTGAAGAATGGTCTAAAATTGGCACCAGGAGAAAGGAACCTTGGGTTAATGAGTTACAAACTTTGTAGGGCTGAAGTGGTATTCTGACAATACGGCACAATTTCCATTAAGAAACTCTGGGTAGTAGAAATTTGTTAGAGGATTTTGAGTAACTACAGGGGAATTCTTGTTTGTGAACTAGGGATCCCAAATCTCAGTGGAAAGGAATGGAGTAAAGAGAGAGGTGGTTGGTTATAGGCACCAGCATCACATAAACCAATAAGAATGAAGTCAGCACATAAGCAATAGCAGCTTAAAACTTGAGAATAGATGATATGGGTTTTGACCCCTAGAGATGACTACTATTCACAGAGATGAAACACGTAATGGTATTATTCCTTTGGATATTCAATGGGAAAGATCATGAAAGAGAAAGAAAGAAAAAAGAGAAAGGGAAGGGAGGGAGGAGAAAGGAAGACAGAAAGACGTATTGAGGATCTGAAAGATTGCCCAGTGGCTTAAGGGAAAATGGCATACCCATTTATTATCTCAGTGAGTGAGCCCCCGCAGAAGGAAAACAAGAATTCAGAGGGCTGGTCAAGGAGATGACAGGTGCATGCCAATTTACAGCCTTAGAAACCACTGGAAACTTGGAGGAGTGAAATCTTCTGACATCAAAAGGTGGCAGTGACTCCAGAGAATCACACTCTATTAGTTGTGTTGATGACCTGCATCTCAGTGTAGCCACACTCCCCGGTGGAGAGACTAAACTGTCAGAAAAGTGTGCCAATATAGCATTTTTTAAAAGATGAAAGGTGTGACAGTAACTTCTGGCAGAAAGGCAATTGGTTCTCTTGCTTGGTATGTATGAGTCAGAGGCCTAGATGTACTCCCCATAGTTGATAGTTTAAGCTAGAAGGAAGGAAATTGTTCACAAAGTTATCATATATCAAACGTCTACTTCTAGTGTAGAAGAAAAATTTATCATAAATTGTACTTGTTAATGGAATAACTATAAATGACACCAAACCAAAATCAATGAGTAGTTCATTTGGTAACTTGCAATTACTTCATAATTTTGATTTTAAAAATGTCCTTAAATAAGAATATCAGTACTCTTGATACATACATAAATTAAAAAGATGACAAAAATTGTAGAGAAAATAAGTCAAATTTTCCTACTTTGATTTCAATTCTAATTTTTCACATTGGATATCCTTCTATCCAGAGAAATCTCTACATGCAAAATCTGGCACTATATTCATAGGAAGATAAAGATTGACAATACCTTCCATTTGGTGGACTTTGAGTGCTTGGCATATGTGCAAGAGAAATACAGAACTCTTTTTTTATACACTTAGAAATACATATCATTC